>NW_006408585.1:14308789-14326910 GCF_000296735.1 Chrysochloris asiatica
CTATGGGTTGGAACCGACTCAACGGCACTTAACAACAACAACAACAAATAAGAAAATAGGTTTTCTTTTGTATATGATTAACTGTATCACATTGAGAAATATTTTTCCTTGTGTATTAAAATATTTTAAAAACTCATTCATACTTTGATATAATAATCATTTAGTAAACCCTGGATTGCTGATCATCAAACCATTGAAAATATCAGTGCAATTTTAGTAGAAAGATGACTGGTGTTATTTACGTAAAGTTTTCTGCCTTTCATGCCTTTTAATTTTAACATATTCTTTAGTCCTTTAGTAAGGCTCAGTTCTCTCCCTTGCATCATAGTAATCATTTAATGGGCCTGATCTTCTGATTCCATGTATCTGTCTACTCTGGTTACTTTTATCTAGGACATTGCCTTTAAAGTTAATAATGAAGAACACACATTGAATTCACAAACAAGCCCGACAAATGAAATAGATCCAGATGGAATTGTATCCAAAGAAGAAAATGTACCTCAGACAAACACTGCAAACATGAAAGGGAGGAATTCCTTTGCACCTAAAGATTTTATGTTCCAGCCACTGGATGGTCTGAAGACCTATAAAGCAGCATCCCTGATTCCCAGAAGAGCCCATGCTTTCTCTATTCCTAGTTACACCTGGTCTCCTCTAACGGCAGAAGTGTAAGCATGTAATCTGAATTTCTTGCTATCGGGATAACAAGCTATTAATGACCTATTTTAGATTTGGTCTAAGCTATGTTGTTTATAAATAATTAAAATTTGTTTTAACACTAGAAATAAGTTTTTAGAAAGGAAAAAATGCTTTAGTATTGTAGCTTTTTCTTTTGAGGGGAGAGGGGCTGAGAATCATTTTAGAAAAGCTACTTCCAAAGACAAAAATTATTTATTTATTTTTTGGTCCTTCAAAGTGGGGGAAAATCAGTTGGGATCTTTAAAAGAAAAGGCAGTCTTTTCACAAAGGCTGCTTAGCACAGTTACTAGATACTGCTCAGCAGCTCGTAAAACTACTAATTGCTTATATGTTCCAGTAAGATATCTTCAAGATCTTTAAACCTAACCATAGATGTTCTTACTTTAAGTATCTGAATCTTTCCCCTCTCCAGCACAAAGATATTTTCAAAAAGTAAATAGGGACACATTGCTATTTTATTCTAGGTGTTAAAAAAGCAGCACAATTTTAAAGTGCCTCAATTAGCTATATGGGGTTCTATGTTTGATCAAGTGTTCCTTACTGCTGTTTTCAGTGACGAGACTGAAGAGATGACAAAAGAAATGGTGGCACAAAAATGTGAAACTCATTCTGCTGAGACAATGCGGCCAGACTCAAATACAGGGCAGTGTCACCCGAGTGCTCCACCTGTTTGTAAAGAAGGTATAGCATTTTAATGAGGATTTCATATGCTTTTCTAGATTGTGCTTTTATCGGAGGTTTGGTTAGAGCTGTTTTTCAGCATCAAATTCAGGGAGGTTACCTAGGGTCAGAAAAGATACAGAACCTGGGTAAAATATTTTGAGATAAAATTGGAATGAAGAATACAGACTGAGTCTTGCTTCATTATAAATTAAATCAATGTAAATGAAAAATAATATTTAGAGAGAACTTAGAGGGTATCTGGTAAATGAAATCACTGAGGCAAAAAAAAAAAGATTTAAATTCATTTTTTTTAAAAATTGACACATAAAACTTTTTGTCTTTATGGGGGATGTCATTTTAGGAGTTGCTGTTTTGATATTTATAGGTTGTTGTTGTTGTTGTTCTGTGCCGTGGACTCAGTTCTGACTCATAGTGACCCTGTAAAGGATTTCTGAGGCTGTAAATCTTTACAGGAGCAGAAAGCCTCATCTTTCTCCCGCAGGACAGCTGGTAGTTTCGAACTCTTGACCATGAGATTAGCAGCCCGATTCATAACTACTGTTTTCTTTAATATACAGAACAGGTCTTAACTGAAAAAGAAGCTACCACGAAAACCTCAAATGGCCTCCCAATAAAGGAGGTCTCATCACTTGAGACAAATGAAGGCCAGGTGTGTCAGCCGCAACATGATGTGCCATATTTTAGGTTTGTACATTTGTTCTTAGTTTAATAGTTTTGTATTGACGTCTAGAATTTTTTTAATAAAGGAAAATATTTTAAACATTAATATAGACTACATAGGGGAAAACTAACTTTGGGTGATTTTCATTTCTCTCTTAAATTTTAATTATTTTTTTAACAGTACATTCTAGTGTTTCCTAATTCAAAAGGTTAAGAAAAGGCATTCAAATGAAGATTCTCCTTCCCACCTCTGCCTACCAACCCTATAGTTTGAACCTTTCACAGAGATGATCAGTGTGAAACTTTGCAAACATAGGTAATGCATATGTAGGCAATAGAAGCATAATATTCTAAAATATGTAAAAAAATTTTATAATGCAGTTTATTATAGCATAATATTTTAAATATATTTAATATATATTTAGCTGAAAAAGGTATATATTATAATACTATCCTATTTTTATTTAATATTAAATATTGGAGACATTCGTTTTAGTGCTTTCTCATGTTGTTATATGTGTGTGTCTTTAATGGCCACATATCCACTGCCATCAAATCCATTGCAACTCACAGTAAGCCTTTATAGGGTTTCCGAGACTATAAAGCTTTACGGGAACAAACAGCCTGCTTATTTTCCCAAGGAGTGGCTGGTGGATTTGAACTGTCAACTTTGTGATTAGCAGTCCAATTTGTAACCCACTATGAGGACTCCTGGTGTGGCACTGTGGGTTAATGCGCCAGACTGCAAAGCCATTTGAACTGCAAGGTCGGCGGTTCAGGCTCACCAGCTGCTCCTCAGAAACCCTATACAGGGTCGCTATGGGTCGGAACCAACTCAAGAGTACTTCACAACAACAACAACACTACCAGGGCTCCTTAATGGCCGTGTTGTAACCAACTGTATGATTGTACCACTATTTATTTAACTAGTTCCCAGATGATGGGTTTTGGATTCAGTCTGTTGCTATTATAATCAGTACTGTAAATATTAGCGTTATACACTTTTAATTCTCTCATTTGCAAAAATATAACAACATCAAATTATACTTCCTCCTGCAAGGAATAAGAGTTCTTGATTTCTTCTGTCTTTCCAATGCTGTATTAACAATCTGATTTTTGAACTTTGCCAATTAAGTAGGTGATAAATATTATTTCACTGAGTTTTAAAGTTCCTTTGATCTACTGTGGTGGAGGTGTGCCATGGAGTCGGTTCCGACTGACCCTACGTAGGGTTTCCAAGGCTGTAAATCTTTATGGGTGCAGAAATCTTCATCTTTCTCCTGTGGAACCGCTGGTAGTTTTGAACTGCTGACCTTAAGGTTAGCAGGCCGACTCATAACCACTATGCTATCCGATGTCCTTTGACCTACTATGAGTATCTCTTTATATGTTTAAGAGCCATTTCAATTCTATTTTAATACATAGCTAGTTTTAGAGCTATAAAAGGGATATTAGATTTTAGTATTAAATTAAAAGTACCAAGTCTGCCAGAAGAACAAACAAATCTGTGTGGGAAAAGTACAACCAGAATGCTTCTTAGAAACCAAGATAGCCATACTTTGTCTCTCATACTTCAGACATGTTATCAAGGAGGGACTAGTCCCTAGAGAAGCATATCATGCTTGGTAAAGTAGAGGATCAGTGAAAAAGCGGAAGCCCCCCAGTGAGCTGAACTGGTACAGTGGCAGTAGCAATGGACTCAAGCATAGGTACGATTGTGAGGTTGGTGCAGGACTGGGCAGTGTTTTGTTCTGTTGTGCACGAGTCAGTCCTGACTCAGCAGCATCTAACAACATAGAGTTTACAAGCCTGTGACTCTTTACCAGAGCATAAAGATTAACTGGTGAGTTTGAACTGCCAACCTTGTGGTTAGCAGTCATGTGCTTATCTGTTCTAGATACTTCCAAAATGTCCTTTGGGGAGGACACAATTAGCTTCAATTTAGAACCAATGCGTTAGGTCAAACAAAGCCTGGGAATTAGAATCTGTAAGGCTCTATCACTGTGATCCCAGACTTAGTTTTCTGATTTAATTTACATTTGGCTTGTGGAATGGTTTTAGCTCTATGGGGCGGTAAAAGAGAATCTGATGTACATTAAGAAGCATGTAATTCTGCTATCTGTAACTCTCTTCAATCTCTGAAAAATGAGAATAAAACAAACAAAAATGTTAGTTTGTATAGTGGACTCTTGATAATATCTGAACCTTAAACTAAAAAATACCATGATGTCTTTAAAGCAAACAGTACCCACCCCCCACAGCCATTGCCCTCAAGTTGATTCCAACTCAGAGAGACCCAATAGAACAGAGTAGAACTGCTCCTTAGGGTTTCCAGAAACAGACAGCCTCATCTTTCTCCCATGGAGCAGCTGGTGGATTGGATTTCCAGCCTTGCAGTTAATAATCTAATGTTTAACCTGTTTGTCACCAGGGCTCCAAAATAAACAATATTGTTGTTGTTGAATGTTGTCACATTCGTTGCGATTCATAGAGACCCTATATCAGGTTTCTAAGGAGTGGCTGGTGAGCTTGAGCTGCCAACCTTGCAGTTCAAACCAACCTTGTCCAGTGCACTAACCCGTAGTGCCTCACAATACTTTAGCTTAATTTAGTAAAGAATGTCTGCCTTGAGAAAGAACTGTATGTAGCATCCAATTGACAACAGCCATTCAAAAGATTAGACAGAAAACTTAGAGGACAATGAGTTTATGTTAATGTGGAGGAATAACTTGCAGAATGTAATCAGTGTCACTGAACTGTACAAGTTAAATTAGTATATGTACAATTATATGTGTATTCTGGAGCATAGTGGCTGTGTAGAATATACATTGGATTGCGAACCACAAAGTTGGCCTGCTCCGTGGCTTTGTGCTCCCACAAAAGTTTACAGCCTCGGGAACCCTAGACAGGGTCACTGTTAGCCAGAACCAACTCAACAGCACTAACCAATAACAGTGTAGATTCTATGTATAAAAGTGCTGTTTATATTCTAAGTGACTGCTTAATAAAATAAATTTTAAAAAAAGGGGGGGACAGGGGGACTCTTATCCATATCTACTCACCTATATTTTAGGTATAGACGGGTAGACTTATACAAGGGTGCTTCACGAAGTTTGTGGAAAAATGAAAGATAACAGATTTTTTTTCCCACAGACTTTTTGAAACACTCTTGTATAGTGTATTAAATTGTGCTTATGGATTTTAATAAATCATGAAATATTTAAACATCAACTCTGAGAAGTGACTATTATGCATACCTACCTTTTATACTGTAATATTGTACAGGAAGCCTTGATGTGATGCCGTAGGATAAGCACTCGACCTCAAGGTCAGTTTGAAACACAAGGTTCAAATATTGTGTATAGGGAGTATGGTGGTTCCATAGGATAAACACTGGAATGCAAATCACAAGGTCAGTGGTTCGAGTCCACCAGCCACTCTGTGCGAAAGATAAGGTTTTCTTCTCCCTCAAAGATTTAAAGCCATGGAAACTTTATAGAGGGTTGCTATGAGTTGGAACTGACTCTATGGCACTTAGCAGCAGCAATATTATGTATAAGTGTCATTATACTAATATACATATATTTTAGTATGAAAAACATTTATAAAGTTGAAATGTATGTCATAATTGTAGAAATATTCTCCAGTCAGAAACTGAAAAATTAACTTCACACTGTGTTGAGTGGGACAAGAAGATTGAATTGGACATTCCAGATGATGGTGAGGGAACATTTATGTTTTTTGATGTCTTTCCTTTGTTTCTGTTAATATTGTTACCTTGTAAAAACAAGTTGCTCAACTTTTAATTTTTAATTATCTGAAATAGCAAGAAATTTCATATCTCAACATATTTCCTAATATTTCTGTACTAAAACTGGTATATCATTTTGAAAATATAACTAATTAAAATATTGGCTGGCATTACTATAAATTAGATGTATTCATTCCTGTTTTTATTTCAGTTTTTTGTTCTTAATGACTTTCTGGGTGGCATCAATACTTTTTACTTTTATATATTTCAACAATACAATGGAAATTTTCTAAATCATCATGGGAAAGAATTTCTGAAAAGTTTCATAATGTCACTTAATTGAGGACGCTGTTTAGAAAAAAACTCTTTGTGTGCTGTGAGTCTGAACACCGTAGATACCGATGTGTAGTGATTTGTTTAAGGTTGAATTCTTGTAATAGTTAAAAGTGTAAACAGGTAGAATGCTGTTTACTGTGTAGCAATATGTATGAGAAGAGTGAATATTGATAATTTTTTTGTTAATTACCAATGAAATAAGTTAATTAGATCGTTAATGCTCAGTATTTGTATGACAAAGTTTTGTTGTGAGTTTGTTTTGTTTTTGCTGTGAGGTAAGAATTTGAGGTAAGACTTTTGGATATTTGAAATTAAGGTCTTATTAGTTGCTTGACTTGCAACGAAGGTCATGCGTTGTCATCCAACTCTGTCCTTTAGCTAAAGATCTTATTCGCACAACAATTGGTCAAACAAGACTTCTTATGAAGGAAAGGTTCAAGCAGTTTGAAGGACTTGTGGATGATTGTGAATATAAACGAGGCGAAAAAGAGACTACCTGTACAGATCTGGATGGATTTTGGGATATGGTTAGTTTTCAGGTATGTGCTCAAATATCTTAAAGATACTAAGTTATAAGGTTTTTGTTGTTGTTTTTCAGTTCGTTAACTATAATAAAAATAAAAGTAGTTCCTCATTCGTATTGTTGTGTTAAGTGCCGGTGAGTCAGTTCCAACTCAGAGTGACACTGTATAAGGTTTTCAAGGAGCAACTGGTGGATTTGAATCGCCGACCTTATGGTTGGCAGTCCAGTACTTACCCTACAGGGACACACTAGAATTCCTTAATAAACTCTACATCTTAAGACTTGATGTTTCCTCCCTCCCTGTTGTCAGGATAATTTTTGTAAGTGTGAGGAGTAGAGATTGTATTTAGTAGTTGAGTAGTTGAAAACCTACTCTACACATGAGAGAATGAGTAAATTGAGTGTTTAGTAGTTAAGTTCAACTAATAGTTATTGAGTTCCTACTGTGGGAGTTCTGTGTGCCCAGCATTGTACTATTGTTGGTAAGTTGGTTCTGACTCTAGTACTCTTGTTAAGTACTGTTGAGTTGGTTCCAATTCATAGTGACCCTGTGTAGGGTTTCTGAAGCATGACTCTTGGGTTTGAACCACCAACCTTTCAAGTTGTAGTCCAGTGCTTTTTCTGTAGTGCCACACCAGCACTCCAAGTATTGTAGTGGTCATGGTGTTGCTAATGCTGCATGCTGTCAAGTAGGTTCTGACTCACTGAGATCACAGGGCTCCAGATGCTATGAAGTGTACAGGAGCAGAAAGACTCATCTTTCTCCTGCAGAACGGCTGGTGAATTCAAACTGCTTCAGAACCCACTGCGATACCAGGGCTCCTTGTACTAGGAGTTGGTAAATATGACACTGTCTCTGAGGAATTGGTAGTTTGGCTGGAATAAAAATCCAGTTTCATGTAGAAAACTCTAAAATAAATAGAAGCACGGTAAGGGTCAGTAGAAGTATGGGAGATGACACTATTTCTGCTTTTAAAGTTCATTCTAGACATAAGCATATCATTTCAATTAAAATCGCCAACAATCACTAGGCTTTTGAAGAAAACTTAAAACCTGAAATAAAGAGGCCAAAGGAAACATACAGGAAAGAAATTTGGATGAATGAAATGGGGATAATACATGGAGAAAAGAACTTTTAAAAGCAAGTTTTCATAATAGCCACTAGGTAGAAATAACACAAGTAACCTTCAAGAAATAATCAAAATGTGCTACATAAATACAATGGAGTATTATTCAGCCATGAAGAAGAATGGAATTCTGATACATGCTTTGACATGGTTAAACTTTTAAAAGCATTGTGCTGAAGTGAAGTAAGTTAGGATAACTAGTGTATTTTCCTGCTTATATGAAATGTCTAGACTAGGCAGATGCACAGAGATCAAGGTAATTGGTCTTTTACCAAGGTGGGTTAATGCACTGGACTGCAATGACAGTTTGAATCTCAAGGTTGGTGGTTCAAACTCACCAACCACTACTCGGAAACCCTATACGGGTTCATTATGGGACGGAACTGACTCCATGGCACTTAACCACAACAATAACAAGGAAGAGGAGGAAATGGAAGTTACTGGTGAAGGGGTATCGGACTTTTCTTCATTTGGAAATGGACATTAAAGAAATTAATGTCCTGACTTGTATACTTAAAATGTGTTAAAATGGCAAACTTTCTAGTATATATATTTTGCCACAGTAAAATTTCAAAGTTAAATATTAGTATTCTCAGATATCAGACCATTTCATCTATTAATTTATTTTTTATTTTTTATAATCAGAAAACAGCAAAAATAGGTCTTGGGAGTTTACAATTAGAGCAGAAATGTAATGTTCAACTGAAAAGTACACGACGTAGTTAAGGAAGGGTCCCATAACTCAAAGCAAAAAGAGAAAAGGAAAGAGTAGGTTCAAAAATGAACTGAGCCAGTCCAAGAAGTGTAATCTCCAAATAATAGGAATTCTAGAAAAAAATAACAAGTAAAATGTTAGGTGCCATCAGGTTGACACCAACTCATAGCGAGCCTGTACACAGCAGAATGACACACTACCCAGTCCTGGGCCAACCTCACAATCGTTACTGCTGAGCCCATTGCTGCTGCTACTGTGCCTGTCCATCTCTTTGGGGGGTCTTCCTCTTTTTCTCTGACCCTCAACTCTACCAAACACGATATCATTATCCAGGGACTGTCCTTCCTGACAATATGTCCAAAGTATGAGACATGAAATCTGGCCATCTTGGCTTCCAAGGAGCACTATGGCTATACTTCTTTTTACAGATCTTGTTCTGTATTCCACAACTGCCTCTTGGTATATGTACAGGTTCCTCATGAGCACAATTAAGTGTTCTGAATACTCATTCTTCACAATGTAGTCCATAGCTTGTCATGATCCACAACAATCGAGAAAGCCTTTGTGAAAGCTAAGATATTGGGGAGAACATGGTCAATAAAATGGTTTAAAAAATTTGCCCCAAAACTTGAAGGCATGAATTCCAGATTGTGGACTTATTTAATAGACTCAAACCAAGGCACATCATGAACTTCAATTGCACAAATCTTGACGTGGAAAGACCTAAAAGCTTCCAGAGAGAGAACATGTTTCATGCAAAGGATCAAGAATCCAGAGAATGTTGGATTTAGCAGCGACATTGAAAGTTGGGAAAACAATGTGCTCAAAATTCTCAGGTGAAAAAATAGTCAAGCTCAAACTCGATACCCAACCAGTCAAGTATGAAAGTAGAAGGACACTTCTCAGACATACCAGGATATCAAAATGTACCTCTTATGTAATCTTTCTCAGGTTTTTGACATTGTGTCTTACAAAAATGAGGGAATAAGCCAAGAAAGAATGAATAAGAAACAATAGGCCTAGAAAGAGACCAACAAACATTAACCATGTGAGTGAAGGAGGAGTCAAAAACAATAGCTGTGTCTTAGGATCAGGATTAGTTGAGGTTGGAGTAGGATACTTGAGGGCCCTGGAAGAAGTGTCTCTGTGAAACTGAACTGGGTGTATGTAATACTTGATATGTTTCTATTATTACTAGGCGATTCATACCACTGTGCAGATTTTGGATTTGAATTGATAGAAAGAAAGCAAAAACAATGATTAAATCTAGGGAAAAAGCTGAGAAAGAAAAAGTAATCTTAGTAACCATAAAGCTCAGATATGACTGATGTCTGTATGGTCACAATAATCTAAGTGTTAACATTATCATCAGTTTTTGTATATTTGCCAGTTTTTGTATTAACACATTGGTTGAGTAGCATCTTTCAACAGTGAGCAGTTAAGTCTTTGCTTTTCATGTTCATTTCCTGGTGTTGGCCAGCGGGAGCTTCTTAAAATTGGTTTCTAAGGCCTTTTTTTTTTAATGTTTTATTGTGAATTATATGATAGTTTACATGGGAGAACTTTAGTTTTACATTCATTCCATCATGTATCATCTCACTGCCATGGTTCCAATGCCCTCCATGCATCCTCAACCACCCAAAGGGTATATCCCAGAAACCCGCCCCCTACACTTCTCCCTCCTCCCCCCAGTTTTCGGCCCACAGTCCCTTTCCCTCTCTGGGTCCAAGGTCCCCAGTCGCTTCATCACTCCACATCATCATCTCTGTCTCCATCTCAGGCATCTCTGTTTCTCTGGGTAGGGTCCCGCTCTCGGCTCTTCTCCGTTGATGGTCCCAGAGGCCTCCGCTCCTATCCTGGAGAATCAATCACTCCCTTCCTTGTTACAAAACTTCTACCTTTGCATTTCCAACTCTCATAATCCGTCCTGATAAGCATTATTCACTACAGTATCACAAGTTACCCATCTGTATCTCCTTTCATCAGCTCCGCCCAGACAGATTGAATGGTACCTTCTGGAGATTCTGTCTAAGGCCTTTTTTTACCCAAAGAAATTTACTGAGATATAATTTATATATCATAAAATTCACCTGTTTTAAGTGTACAATTTTCAGTACATTTACAGAGCTGTGCAACTGTCATCAGAATCTAATTTTGTATTGAAGTCAGTCCCCATTCCCATCACACCCCAAGCCATCACAAATCTGTTTATTGTCTCTGTAGGTTGTCTTTTCTGGACATACATAAGTAGAATCATGTGCTTTGTTGGCTTTTGCATTTATGGCTTTTGTTCACTTAGCATGATGTTTTCGAGGTTCACCCATAGTGTTCCGTTTGTCCCTATTCGATCCATTTAAAATTGCTGAATAGAATTTCATTAATCAGTTCATGCATATTTGGATTATTCTCTTTTATCCTGAGTCCTTTTGACATTTACATTTTTTTTAAGAAAGTGTGTGTGTGTGTGTGTGTGTGTGTGTGTGTGTGTATGTATCTATATCTATCTATCTATCTATATACATACATACACACACATATATGTAAGATGTACATATGTATATAACAATACGTATGTATGTTTTGTTTTGTGTGCCCTCGAGTTAGTGCCAACTTGTAGCTATCCTATAGGACAGGGTAGAACTGTCCAAGAGAATTAACTAGGCTATAATTTTATGGTTGGCACAATAGGATAAGCATTGTACTGGTAACTGTAAGATTAGCAACAGAGTTGCTATGAATTGGAACCAACTGGATGGCACACAACAACAACAATCTCTATGAGAACAAACAGATCTTTTGTCTTATGGAGCCACAGGAGATTCAGAACCTCTGTCTTTCTGTTAGCAACCGAGTGCTTAAGCATTGTGCCACCAGGGCTCAAAAGCATGCTAACCGAACTACTGACAATGGTTAATTCTTTGGAGGAAACTCAAAATGGTAAAAAAGGTACTAAGGGTTATCAGTCATTCCCATCCTGCTACGTATCTAAGTATATTGTCTGAATCTTTTAAAACAAGATTGTGTTTACATTGTGTAAGTTAGATGGGGGGGAAGCAGTTATGATATTTCTATTACCATTTTAGGAATCAAACATAATTTAGGAGAGTTACATATATAGATACAGATTTTAAGACCAAAAACAACAATGAACAATTTTACCATAAAGATTGATTTGAGGGGGACCTACAGCAAAATGGCAGGTTAAGCAGATGGCGTTACACTGACCTGCAACAACAAAGATCCGAGAGACAAAACAGATACAGATGAAAATTCTGGCACCCTGAACTTCAGGAGCAGGGTTACAAAGGTGGATGGAGTGATTGCTGGGAGGAGAGACTGAGCAGGGACAGCAAGAAGGATACTGACTGGGGAATGGCTGGCCAGATGCAACTTGACCATCTTGTGAGCAGCTTTGGCAGTGGAGGGAGACTTTGCCGGGCAGAGTCACACGGGCAACAAAAATGGTGCGATCTTATCTTTTTCCCCACAGTTCCCTAGTGCAAGAAGTGTGGCCATCTCCCACCCTTATGCACCCCCAGTGCAGACCTTGCTCTTGGAGGAGTTCGGAGCCACATGTTTGGGATCCATACCAGTGTGAGGTGTGGGACAGTGGCACCACTGTGGTATACCAATTTGGTGTCTGGATCCAGGTGGGCTTCATCTCTAGACCTACAAAAATTTCTGAGCCAGACCAACATTTAACCAGTCCCACTGCCCCCAGCTTCTCTGTGGTCTTAATGGACACTGAAACCAGCTCCATCAAGGGTTCCCATGAACGACTTCCGGATTGAGTGCCCTGAACATAGATAACACTGAGGCCACTAAGAACTCATCGAGGGGCAGGAACTCTGCTGTCACATCCCTTCTACAACCACCTTGTGAGTGCCTTGAATCACAGGAACATCAGAGAGATTTCTCCCCTTCAGGTCCAACAACTAAGCTGTTTGTTTTTACAAATAAGACAACTCCACGGTGCCCTACATACAGATAACAGATAATTTTAGCTGATACAAAAAAATGAGAGAATGACTCAAACAAATGACCAAGATGCAGACAGAAAACATTTGTGAGGAAGAAAAGGCAATGTAACTAACTGAAAAAGAATTGAAAAGAATGATAATTAGGTACTGTCAAAGGATCCATAGAAAAAGTAAAGCAAGGAGAAAAATATAAAAACTTTAGAAGAATTCAGGAAAACACTACAAGAACAAAAGACAAAAGAAATGCAAATTTTGAAACATTACAAAACAGCGATTAGAAATCCAGAAGATTAATACTAAGCTCTCAGAAATGGACAATACATTGAAAGGACAAAGGAGTAGATGTGAAACATTGGAAGTCTGAAACTAGTGAGCTTGAAGATAAATCTCGCAATACTTGCATGCTAGAAGAACAATCAGAAAAAAGTTAAAAAAAAAAAAAAAAAGAAAGTGTAAGAGTTACATGTTACTGTTGTTAAGTGCCATGGAGTCAATTCTGACTCATAGCTACCCTGTATAAGGTTCTAAAGAGCTGCTGGTGGGCTTGAACTGCCGACCTTGAGGTTTGCATTCCAGTGCTAATCCAACAGTACCACACTAGGAGTCCACAAAAGAATTATGTGGGACACCATAAAGGAGGAACAAACTTACAGGTGATCAAAATTCCAGAACAGGAAAACACAATAAAAAGCAGAGAAAATTGTTGGAGTTGTTGGAAGAAAACCTCCCTAACATCATGAAAGACAAAAAGATAAGCATGCAAGAAGCTGAACAAACCAAGACATACCACAATCAGACATTAAGAATCCTCAGGGAAAACTAAAAGTCGTTTATAAAAGAGAAGTATAAGACTAAGTTCTGATTTCTCAGCAGAAACCATGCCCAGCAAAGCAGTCCCTGAAATATGACGGCAAAATGTGAACATTTCCTGATAAACAGAAATTATAAAAGAATTTTTAAGACCAGACCAACTTTACAAAAAATGCTAAAGGAGGCTTTGGACTGAGATCAGATAAAAGCAGACAATTTGAGATTATCATACATGACAACACCACCCAGAACTCAATGCAGATACTGAGAAAGTAAAACAAACGTACAAGACAGAAAATAGGGAACCAGAGACATCAATGTATAGTGAAGTCAACTAATAAGCAAAAAGAGGAAATAGTGTAGATACAGAATTTTCAAATGGCAAAAAAGTCAAGTAGATTACAAGATAAAACAGACTATTTTAAACAGGAAAAAATTAATACAGGTAACCTCAAAGGAAAATAATATACCTGTACATCAAAATAAAAAAAGGAAAATCAGAAAGATTTCATAAACCTTAACACAACAAATGAAAATAAAAAGAAAACCCTCTAACAAAATGAACTCGGCATAGAAAATTATATGAAACAAAGAATCCAGCTATACCATGAAAAAAGCACACAGAAAAATTACAACAATTTACAACAATCAATTTATACCTATTGATACTTAACCACTCAATGTAAATGGATTAAATACACCAGTCAAGAGACATAAACAGCAGAAAATAAGAAAATAGGATCCTTTAATATGCTGTATACAAGAGATATATCAAAAAGATGGAGACAGTCTAAGTACCCATTAACAGAAGAATGCTTAAACTTTGGTACATATGCACCATGGAATACTACAGAACGTTGGAGAATATTGATAAAAATGTGAAACACTTCACAACAGGATTGAATCTGAAGGATATTGTGCTGAGTAAAATTGTTAAGTGCTGTCAACCCATATAGCGACCTTATGTAGGGTTCCCAAGGAGCGGCTGGTAAGCTTGAACTGCCAACCTTGCAGTTCAGACCGACTTTGCAGTCCAGCACATTAACCCGCAGTGTCACACAAATGAAATTAGTCACAAAAGGGCAAGTATGTATAAGACCAATGTTGTAAAAAGTTAAAAAGGTTTCTTGATAAAAGAAATAGTCTATGGTGGCTATGATTTGGAACATACTTGGTGGCACTTAACAACAAAATGATGCTATGGAGGCATGGGGGTGGGAGGAAGGGACAAATTTTCAAGGGTTAGAGGGTTGTGGTTGTTAAGTGCCAAGGAGTCAATTCTGACTCATAGCGACCCTGTACAGGGCTAGAGGGTAGACACATGTTAAGGTGGGTGACAGAGTGAGCAATATATACTGAGGGAATTTAGCAGAAGAAAGGTAAGGGTAGTGGGAGATGCAGGGAGGGAAGTGAATAAAGGTAAATGCTTTTAACCATTGGTGGTGGTGCTTATGTGCCATTGAGTCAGTTCTGACTCACAGCGACCCTGTACAGGATTTCAAAGGTTGTAAATCTTCGGGAGCAGAAAGCATCATCTTTCTCCTGCAGGACAGCTGGTAGTTTCAAGCTGCTGACCTTGTGTCCACAGCCCAATTCTCGTAACTGCTACGCTACTGTAACCATGTAATGAAAAAAAGTGTAAGATTTGTTGAATGTACAACTGATTATCTGCTAAGTAAACATTCATTCAATTTATAACACAAAGTTTTAAAAAACAATTTAAAGTTTTGAATCTTGAGAATAATTAATCTAATTTTATCTGTTACCATCACAGTTTTTTTTTTTTGAGGCTTCACTTCATTAGTTTGCAACTTAATATGGTTAGCATTAATCTAATAAATTTGTATCTTATTTATTAATAGATAGATGATGTAAACCAAAAATTCAACAATCTAAGGAAACTTGAGGAATCTGAGTGGCAACACCGTAATACAAGCAAAAAAGTTGTTCGGGTAAGTTTGTGGCCTTCACATCCAAATTTCTATTAAGGATTTTTTAAATTAGTTTTTATTAAATTTAAATACAATTAGCTTCTTTTTTCATCATTTTACAAAGCAATTTCCATTTAAACTGTACTCTTACATTTTGTTGAAATAGTAATAATAGGTAATTTATATAGTGCTTAGTATATTCCACATATTATTCCAAGTACGTTACATGTAGTACTTCATTTAATCCTCACAACACTTCTTTCACACTTGAGGTATCTGAGGCCCAAAAAGATTAATTTACTTGTGCACGTGGAGCTGGGTTTCAGGATAGGCCTTCTCTTTTCAGAATCCATCTTTACTATTAGGCTATGCTGTCTCTGTTACATGATATTACATGATATTACAGGGGAAATTTAAGAAGTTCATAGAAAAATTCCATTTTCTTTTCATCCCATTTTTATTTTTTCACAAACTTTTGAAGCTCCTTTGTGTTTTAAAATGAACAAAATTTTAAATAGAAAAGAGGAACAAGGGCTTTTTAGAATATCTGTCTTCTCTGCTGTATTTCATTTTCAAAATTCCCTACTTTCCTTCAAGAAGCCCTGGTAGCGTAGTGGGTTACACACTGGACTGCTAACCCTAAGATCAGTAGTTCAAATCTACTAGCCGCTTGGTGAGTGAAAAATGAGACTTTCTGCTCCCATAAAGATTCATATCCTCGGAACCCCTACACAGGGTTGCTATGAGTCAGAACTGACTCCACAGCACACCACCACCATTACTTTCCCCCATAAAATTTGCTTAGTTTACATTAATCATTCAGTGTTTACCTATTTCTAATACTTTTTTCTTCTTCTAGTAATGTTTTCAACTCAGATTTTGGTTCAGATGAATACTTCTCAAACTACTTCAGAGCAATATAACTTTTCCTTTGTGATTTTAGAACAATGATTGTGCTTATACAGTTAGGTTTTCTAGATTGGTACTTTATTTTGCCCTACAGTACAATTAACAACTATCCCCCCAAATTTTACTAATGAAGAACCATTTATGACAGGACTCAACATGCAGTGACTAAATTAATTGAGTGGCTCTCACATCCATTAAACTGGAAAGGATGCTGGAGTTTTTTAAGTTACTGAGGGGATCACTTGTTAAGTGCTTGTCCTGGAAATATCAGTGATGCAAATAACACTGGTTTCAGTATAGCATTATACCAGAGTCTTGTAGTTTTGCCTTTTATCACCAGATGTCTCTCTCCTCCTACTTTATTTTATGGCTTCCTATTAAGATTACCAAACAAATAAAATAAAGCTCATCTTTTTCTGTATGTTTTGTATAATCACCTCCTGTACATCTTCATTGACCTTATTCTGTCAATTTCCTTGTTTTCTCCATTCCCCCTTTTAAAACTTGTCTTTCTTTACATCTACTCCACCCTTTCCTGCCTCTTTCTTCCCAATGATCCCTGATAAAGTTGTCTATCTTTACATCTATTCCACCCTTTCCTGCCTCTTTCTTCCCAATGATACCTGATAAAGTTGTCTATCTTTAACATTTTGGTTTGACTTTTGGTTTGGTTGTATCGAACTCAGTACAATTTAGCTTGATCTCTCTTTTATCAAAGTTATCACCAAGATTATTGATCCAGTAGATGCAGAAGTCAATTGTTGTTGTTAAGTTTCTGACGCATAGCATCCCTGTATAGGGTTTCCACTTGGATCGGTGGTGAGATAGAACCTCCCACCTTGCAGTTCAAACCAACCTCGTGGTCAAGTACTTATCCTACAGCACCTCCCAGGACTTTGTAGTGAAGTCAGTGTTGTTGGCGTCAAGTGCCATCTAGTAAATTCCGACCCATAGCGACCCTGTATAGGGTTTCCAAGGGGCAGCCGGTAAGTGTGAACTGCCGACCTTGCAGTTCAAACAACTTTGCAGTCTGACTCATTAACCCACAGTGCCACACTTACATATAAAACCTAATCCTCCCTCCTTGGCGTCCTGGTGTGGTGCTATAGGATTAGCTTTGGACTGCTAACTGCAAGGTCAGCAGTTCAAATTTAGAAGCTGTTGCTTGGAAACCCTATACAGGGTTACTATGAGTTGGAATCGACTTGACATCAATTAACAATAATTCTGTATGTCTTAATTTGTTGTTTTTAAGTGCCATCAGGAGTCCTGGTATGGCACTGTAGGATTAGCACTTGACCACAAGGTTGGTTGGAACCACAAGGTTGACGCCTTCTCTACGGCTTCTCTCACTTCTGGCTTTTCCAGTGTTCTCTTCTCTCTAACCAGCCAGTAACCCTTGCCTTTCCTCATTCCATCTTTTAATCTAACTGTGGTTTCAGCATAGATGCTACTTCCTCGAAGTCTTGTTGAGCCTCTGAAGATTGATCTAGGTGCCATCACTGAACCCCCCACAGTCCTCTGCATTTCTCTCAGTTTGACATGAATCCTATTTACTCTACTTGGCTGGCTTCTCCTTAAGGTAGCACCTTTGATTTTTGCCTTTTTATCCCTAGCATTTGGAGCACATGCTAGGAGCTTCATAAAGGATTGGTGGATGTGTGAAATATTTTATGTCTGCTTTGTTTTTCTTATAGGGCAGTAGTGAGCAGCCCTAATAAGTGTCATAATTTTTCTTTGCAGAAAAAAGTTGTGTCAAGTACAGCCAGTAAACCAAAACAGGATGATGATGGAAGACTTGCAGCTAGGAATCGCCTGGCTGCCATAAAAAATGCGATGAGAGAAAGACTTAAGCAGGACCAACAAGCTGAGGCCGCAGTCTCTGTAGTACCAAAGGAAGTTGATACAATAGTATTTGATGCTGGATTTTTCAGAATTGAGAGTCCAGTGAAATCATTCTCAGGTTAGTTTTCATGCTGACACTTTTTTTTTTTTT
>NW_006408585.1:14327010-14368643 GCF_000296735.1 Chrysochloris asiatica
TGGATTGAGTGAAAGTTTACAGGGCACATCATCAGTTTCACATTCAACAATTCCTATAACTTGTTTCATTACATTGATTATAATCCCCTCCATATACCATCATTTAAAAGTATTTCTCTCTATCCACTTTAGCTTTTTTCATGCAGACACTTTTAAAGAGAAATATTTCGTGGGGGAAAGGGGCTCAGAAGTAAGAAATCATTTTAATGGGTAGTTTAAATAGATATAAACTGTGTGATTTCTTGAAGATGGGCTATGTGCTCACTCACACACACGCACAAATTAGTTTAGTGGTTACGAACCGGGCTGTGAACCTCAAGGTCGGCAGTTCAAAACTGCCAGCTGTTCCGCCGGAGAAAGATGAGGCTTTGTACTCCCGTAAAGATTTACAGCCTCGGAAACCCTGTCACTGTGAGTTGGAACCGACTCCACGGCACATATCCACCACCACCACCATGATCAGATTGCTTAAGTGTAACCTGTCTTCTAAAACTGCTTTTGTATTTTTGAAGTGATACTGCATCTCTTCTTACTGCCTGACCCTTCAAGCCTATGAGGTCAAGTCACAGGTCCCAAGAAGAAGGGAAATGGTTGAATGAAGCATGAGAAGTGAAATGATTTTATCCAGGTCCTACAGTTAGAAGTTGAATTAGGATTTAAGATGAAAAGGGATTACTTTTTGAACTGTGCTTTAAAATGAAGGTTAATGAAAGTGGTGTTTGGTTTTATTTTCATTTGTATTAAAATATTTGCTTATATCTTTTGAAAAGTGAGGACACTGATTTCCTCATTTCAAGTGAAATCAGTTTTTAAGACTTCAAGAAGACCTTCTTATGATTTCCTACTTCTGGTTGTATTATAAGTCATAGAACAGGGATTATAGTTGTGCCAGTCAACTAAAGGGCTATTTTCTCCCATTATTTCTGTTCACTGGAAACTTTTCTGGAAATAAACCAGAGTTCTTGTTACTGTTTAGGGGCATCAAGTTGTTTCCAACTCATAGTGACCCTGTAAAGGCTTTCTAGGGAGCAGCTGGTGAGTTTGAACCAGCGACCATTTGGTTTTAATCAACTTTGTGACTCAGTGCTCATCCTACAGCACCAAACCTGAGTAGCTATCGAATCCTTACATTTCAATGTAAATTTATCACCTCAAGTATATTCTAACCTCACTTGTCTGTTTAGGTATTGTTCCTGGTGTGTTTTTGGTTTGTTTCCTTTACTGTTAGCTGCTTAGCTTAGATATTCACTAAGTTCCCAATTACTAATAACATGATTCTTAGGTACTTACTTCCCAGGGATGTTACAACCTCATCTATACTTTCATGTACCCACCTCAGCTCTGTGGATGGGGAGATGGAGGTTTGTGGCAAACTGTGTCTTTTAATATTATTAGTTATTGAGAAGTCCTGGTTGGCACTTGTAGGAAAACCACTGGACTGTTGAACAACAAGGTTGACAGTTCATACTCTCCAGCCACTCCTTTGAAATTCTAGATAGCGTTGCTATGAGTCAGAGACTCTATGGCACCTAACAAGAATAAATTAGTTACCGACCATATACTTCTTGCGAACCTAGTTACAAAATAGTAGTCTTGAAGGAAACTCTCATCTCATTTTCCACTCCCCAGAGACAATGATTTCAGTTTTGATGGTATTTTAGGTTGCTTACCACGTTTACCTAAACAGGTACATCATTTTTCTTGAATAAGTCCTTTATTTTCTCTCCTTGATTTGTCCCAAGTTTTATTTCAACCACATATTTTCTCTTGGTATAAACTGACTATATATGAACTTTTTTTTGGTTGTTGTTGTTAGTATTTAAACTTCCTGGGAGATTTTCTCATATTTTCTGTTGGCTTTCATGTTTTTAAAGGAGCCCTGGTGGCACTGTAGGCTAAGCTTTGGACTGTTAACTTGTAAGGTTGGCAGTTCAAGCCCACCAGTTGCTCTGCAGGAGAAAGATGAAGCTGTCTGTTCCTCAAAGATTTGCAGTCTTGGAAGCCTTATGGTTCAGTTCTGCTCCGTCCTATACAGGGTGGCTATGAGTCGGAGTCGAATTGATGACAGTGAGTTTGGTTATTTTGGTGTCATGCTGTTAATTTTTAAGAGGTCTTTCTCATCCTCTGGATTTTCTTATGCCACCATTCAGTACTTGTTTCATAAGTGCACTGTAGGATAAGCACTGGATTGCTAACCACAAGGTTCAAGCTCAACAGCTCCTCGGAAACCCTCGCAGCATTATACTGGCATTCTATACATCACTATATTTGAGTATTTTTTTCAACCAATCCACTGCCAGTGTTTTAGGAGTCAAGTAGGAAAAGAAAACTGAATGTCCCAACAGTTTGTGTGTGAAATGTGTGCTTAATCCTCTTCTCTCAACTGTACCTAGTATCCCCAGAGACCCTCTGTTTTACCTTTTTTAGGAAAGAAGCTTCTAGTTTTCTGATTGATGGTATGTGGAGGGCAGGGAGGAGGAGGTGTGTAGACCGCTCCCCTACTGTGCAGAATGAGGAAGGAATGGATGCAGAGGCTCTAATTGTTTTTTAAACTGACTCTGAAACAGTATTCCGATTTTTAGTCCCACTTTCAGAGATACTTGAGGCCACCAATTCAGAGTTCTCTGGTATTTATTCTCATATCTGGGTTTATTCTCATCTTTCTGCACTAGAGGCATAGAATCCACTTTCTTGGATCTGCTAAGTATTATAGCACTCACCCATCTGCATTAAAGCTTTCAAAACTGTTCTTGTCTCTTTAGCTTCCTTTGTTAATCTCATACTAGTGGGATATAGAGAGAAAGCAGTCTTATGTGTGTATTCAGTAGTATCTTTACTAGATAAAGTCTGGACATTTGACTTAAAAAAATCTTATTTGTCAAGAGAAAGACTAGTTTTCACAGAGGATTTGAAGAATTTGCATTATTCATAATCATGAATGAAAAATTATTTTGATGTTGAGTTGATTTCTCTCATCTTCTAGGTCTTTCTATCTCTTCTGAGCGTCGTTCTCAAAGACTTAGAACACCTAAATCTGTCAGCAAAACTATGTCTCAGAGTAGGGCTGAGATGAACCTTCTAAGGCAAACTACGGCACCAGAAAATCATGCTCTTCAGAGTACCAGAAGTGAACAACAAAGTGTTGATAAGATTTTGTTTTCAAATACTCCTGACAACAGGTATTTATTTAACAAGTTGATAAGACTTTAACTGTATGCTGACTTTAAGTACTATTTCAAAAAATGTTCAGCTGGTAAGATGTGCCAGATATATCTGAGGAGGCTTCTAACAGTTCGTGATAAATAGAATGAAAAGATAAAGCAAGTTTTCCATGAACTTTTTGAAAACCCCTCGTATACATAATAATATTTTTGAGCATTTTATTGTGCTTAATTGTACAATTCATTGACATTAATTAGCATTCATCTTGTGTACAACCATCACTACTTCTTGTTGTTGTTACATGCCGTCAAATTAAAGTGACACCCTGTATAGTGTTTCCAAGGAGTACCATGTGGGTTTGAAGCAACCACCTTTTGCTTTGCAGTTCAGCACTTATCCCACAGCACTACAGCAGAACCACATGTGTGAAAACAATAGCTCCCCATTTCCTCTTCCTACATGACCCTGTTGATCTTGTTGTTAGGTGCTGTGGAGCCAAATCTGACTCAGCTTACCCTGTGCACAACAATATGAAACATTGTCCATTCCTGCACCCTCCTTACAGTTGTATTTGAATCTGTTGTTGGCTTCTAGTGTGTCAATAAATTTTGTGAGGGGTCTTCCTCTTTTTCATTGACTCTCCACTGAACTAAGTACGATGTCTTCTTGTGCTGGTCCCTCCTGCCAAGATAAACAAAGAACAAGAGACCAAGACTTACTGCTGTGCTCCTTCCAAGACAGATATATTTTTTTCTTTTGCCAGTCCATGGTGCTTTCTCCAACACCATAAGTCAAATATGTCAACATTTGTTAACATGTGTCTGCCCTCTAGCCTGTGAATAATTCCCTGCTCCCAGTAACCATCCTAGAATGTTTCTTTTATCAAGAAAGCATTTTCTTAACTTTTTACAACAGTGGTCTCATACAATATGTGTCCTTTTGTGATTGTGATTTCACTCAGCATCCTCCAAGTTCATCCATATTGTGAAGTGTTTTATAGGTTCATATGTATTCATTAACATTTTGTAGTATTCCATTGTGAGTATGTATCAAAGTTTGTTTAATCATTCTTCTGCTGATGGGCATTTAGGCTGTCTCCATCTTTTTGCTATTTGCTCCATGTTTTTGCAATGAACATGGGTGTGCATTTTATTTATTCATGTCACGGCTTTTATTTCTTAAGGATATATACCAAATAGAGGGATTGCTGGGTCATAAGGTATTTCTATTTCCAACTTTTTGAAAAAGCATCATGCTGTTTTCCATAGTGGTTGCACCATTTTACAGTCCCACTAGCAGTGTTGGAAGGTCCCAGTCTGTCCATGTCCTCACCAGCATATTTGTTGTTTTCTGTTTTATTGAACTCTGCTATTAATGCTAGAGTAAGCTGAAGTCCTAGTGTGGGAAGCAACAAACTTCTAGCCACAAGGTCAATGGTTCAAACCTGTCAGCCCCCCACTCCTCAGAACCCCTGTGTAGGGTTGCTATGAGTCGGAACTGACTCAACAGTACTTAACAACAAGATGCTATCTGGCTCCATACAATAAGTACTGGACTGCAAACCACAGTTCCGCGGTTTGAGCCTACCAGTCGTCCCCCAGAAAAAAAAATGAGGTTTCTTGGTCCTGCAAAGATTTTTAAAGCCTCAGAAGCCCTATACAGAGTCACTAAGAGTCTGAACCCACATAACTGAACTTGACAGCAAGAAGATAATATCTCATTGTTGTTTTGATTGCATCTCTCTAATGACCAAGGCTCAAGGCTCATGAGCATTTCTTCTAATATTTGTTGGCCACACCTAAATACCTTCTTTGGTTCATGTCCTCTGCCCATTTTTTAATTGGATTAAGACTATTCAACAGGTACAACAACAAATAAACTTTGGAAAGTCCTCCTTTGTCTGATAGGTTGTTGCCAAACATTTTTCCAACTCTGTGGGCTCTCCTTTTACTCTTTTGGTGAAATCCTTTGATGCACATAAGTGTCTTAATTTTTAGGAGTCCTTGTCACCTGTTTTGTCTTCTGCTTGTGTGTTGTCAATTATGTTTGATACTATTTACCATGTGCCAGGGCCCTATGTCCCTATTTTTTCAAGTTCTGGGCTTTATTTTTAGATATTTAATCCATGTTGAGTTCATTTTTGTAAATGGTGTGAGACATGGATCTTGTTTCATTTTTTTGTAGATGGAATTCCAATTTTGTCAGTCCATTTGTTGAAGTGACTACCTCTTCCCCATTTAATGAACTTTGGCACTTTGTCTTGTCTATGATGTGTTACATCGTTGAATTCTATTGGCTATGATTTTGTTGAGAATTTTTGGATCTATGTTCATGAGAGATACTGATCTTTTTTAGTGCTGTCTTTTCCTAATTTCCTAATTTTGGTATTGAGTTATGCTTTCTTCATAAAATGAATTTCAGAGTTTTCCATCCTTTTCTATATTCTGTAATACATTGACTAGAATGGTATCAGTTACTCTCTGAACGTTCAGTAGAATTCGCCAGTATAGCCAAATGGGCCTGAACTTTTTTTGTTGTTGGGAGGCTTTGGTTTTGTTTTTAAATGATTTGATCAATTTCTTATCTTGTTAAGTGTCAGTTGAGTCAATTCTGAATCATAAAATTACTGTAAATAGGGTTTCCAAGGAGTGGCTGGTTGGTTTGAACCGCCAACCTTGTGGTTAGCTGTCACGTTCTTAACTTACAGCATCACACCAGGACTCCTCTCTTGTTATAGGCTGCTTCAAGTTTTGTAAAGTCTGTGTTAGTTAGGTAAGCTGTTTTTAGAAATTTGTCCCAACCGCATGGCTCCAAGTTTCGAAAAATAGGTTTGACCCTGGGAGTGCCTGAGGGTGGGAGCTGGTCCCACCTATGGTCTCCAGGGGAGCATGGGGAAAAAGAAGGAATCACACTTTTCCTGTCACCTGTGTGAATCTGCCCTGCCAGGCCACTTTCTGTCTCCATAGCTACTCAATACAGTTGAGCTGAGTGGTCGGCCATTCACCAGTTAGTCTCCCTCTCTTGTCATCTGCTGCTCATCTTCTAGTAAGCACTCAAGCCATTTCTCTAACCTTTCCTCTGAAGTTCAGCCTCCCAGGATTTTCATCTGTGTCTGTTTCATTTTGTGTTGCCTGTCTTTTGTAGAGGGTCTGTGTAGTGTGACTGTATAGTCCACTCTCTTGCCGGGAATCCCATGTGATAATTCTTGAAATGATGGAACATCAACCAGTTCTTTTGGGTACAGTGACTCTGTAGTCCTTCCATCTTTACTGATGCTTTTTACATCATTCAGTATTTTCTCCATAGAATCCTTCAATATTGCAAGTGAAGACTTCAAGTGTTTTCTTCCATTCTTTCGGCTTGAGAAATGCTGAGCATGTTCCCTTTTGGTTTTCTGTCTCCAGGTCTTTGCACATTTTATTATCATACTTCACTTTGTCTTCTCAAACTGCCCTTTGAAATTTTCTGTCCAGCTCTTTTACTTCAGCATTTCTTCCAATCATTCTAGCTTCTCTACGTTCAAGGGCAAGTTTCAGAGTCTTTTCTGACATCCATTTTGATATTTTCTTTTTCCTGTCTTTTTAATGACCTTTAATGATGTTCTTGATGTCATCCCACAACTCTCTGGCTTTCAGTCATTAGTGTCTAATGCATCAAATCTGTTCTCAAATTGGCATCTAAATTCATGTGGGATATACTCAAGGTCGTATTTTAGCTCTTATAGATTTATTTTCATTTTCTTCAGTTTTTTCCTGAACTTACACATGACCAATTGATGGTCTTTTCTATAGTCAACTCCTGGCATAGTCTTCACTGATGATCTTGAGCTTCTCCATTGTCTCTTGCCACAGATATAGTCAATTTGCTTTCTATGTATTCCATTTGATAAGGTCCACATGTATAGTCACTATTTGTGTTGTTAGGGGGAAAAATAGGAATATAGTCTAGCGAATTTCTATCATGCTATCTCCAACATCATTTCTATCACCAAGGCTATAGTTTTCAACTACTAATTCTCCTTTGTTTCCAACGTTCACAATCTAATCACAAGTAATTGTGAATGCATTTGACTGCATGTTTGATCAATTTCAGACTGAAGAAATTGGCAGAATTCTTCAATTTCATCACTGGCTCTAGTGGTTTGAGCATAAATTTAATGCTAGTGGTAATAATTGGTCTTAATTGTAGGCAAATGGATATTCTATCACACACAGCATTATACTTAAAGATAGATCTTAAAACACACTTTTTAATAAATGTGACACCATTCTGATTCCGAATGGCCAATGTTAGTCCATTTTAATTCACTCATGCGTGTTTATGTGTTCCATTTAATTTTTAAAGACTTACAATTTTCCTGGATTCATACTTTGTACATTCCACATATCAATTATTAATTGATCTCTGCAGCTATTTATTCCCATTTTGAATTGTGCCCATTTTGAGAAGGTCTCAAAATCTACTTTGAGCGGGCTGCTCTTTCCCAGTCATACTTTAATTGCCTTCCAACCTGAAGGGTTCATCTTCTGCAATGTATCTGACAATGTTCTGGTGTTAATCATCGGATTTCAGTGGGTAATTATTCAGAAGCAGTCTACTACTCCTTCCTACTCTTTCTTGGTATAGAATAAGTGGGATTACACAATACTGATAAAAATTTTTAATTGAATTTAAGTGACTCTAGTCCTGGTCTGGCACTGTGGGTTAATGCACCAGACTGCAAAGCTGTTTGAACTGCAAGGTTGGTGGTTCAAGCTCACCAGTCCACTATGGGTCAGAGTCAACTCAACAGCACTTAACAACAATAATAACAATGCTTAAGCAACACTTCCGTTTTATAAATAAGAAAGCAGAGGCTTGATTTTTCTGGTTGATAAATCATTCCATTTAGAAAGGCAAAGTAAATTCTGCAGAATTATGAGGAAAATAAGTAACATGGTGTTCGTTGGTATTAAATGTTCTTAAGTGTCATCGAGTTGGTTCTGTACCATAACAACCCTGTATAGGGTTTCTGAGGAGCAGCTGGTGAGCTTGAACTGCTGACTTTGCAGTTCAAACCTACTTTGCTGTTCAGCAGTCCAGCACATGAGCCACAGCACCACACCAGGACTCCTTGGTATTAAATAGACTTTAGCTTGCATTTTTTGAGAGAACTGAACTAAAACCCAGCTCTGTAAGTCATTAGCTACGAAACTTTGAGTCAAGTTAGTTCTCTTAGCCTCTGCTGTAGCGGGAATGTAGGTAGGCGGCTTTAACAAACAAACTTGCTCTCACACAGTTTGGGCGGCTAGAAGTCTGAGAAGGGCGCCAGCTATAGGGGAAGGCATGTGCTGTTGGGTGACTCATGGGTGATCTTCATGTGATACGGCATGATTTCCCCCTCCTTTCTCTGTTTCCTCACTTGCTTGTTTGATCTCTTTTTTATCTCATAAGAGATTGACTTAATACGCACCCTACACAGATCCTGCCTCATTAGCCTAACAAAGAGCCCATTCCCAGATAGGGTTATAACCATAGACATAGGGTTATGACTTATAGCACATATTTTGGGGGAGACATAATTCACTTCTTAACAGCTTTCATGTCATCATCTATAAAACAACAATGCTGATGCCTCCTTTACAGGTCTTGTACCAACCTTTATAGAAAGTACCTTGAGAATAGGTCTTGGTAACTGGCAGAGTATAGAGAAGGAGGAGCTAATATGCACTAAATAACTATTCTGGGCTAGACATAAATCCAAGTCCTGAACACGTATCATTTCACTTAATCCACACAACTTTGTGTGGTAGGTATTAATTGCTCATTTTTCAATTGAGAAATGTGAGGTTTAAAGTTAGTTGTTGTTAGATTGTGTTCAAGGTGGTTCTGATTCATAGTGACCCCATGTACAACAGAATGAAACATCACCCAGACCTGCACCAACCTTCCTAACCTCACAAATACGATTCTGTTTGAGCCCATTGTTGCAGCCACTGTGTCAATCCATCTTGCTGAGGGTCTTCCTCTTATTCACTGACCCTCTAGATTATCAAGCATGATGTCCTTTTCCAGGAATTGGTCCTGATAACATGTCCAAAGTATGTGAGATGTGAGAAGTACTGCCAGAACGTTCTTAAAAGTAAAGATGAGAAGACTTTGTCTCATGTACTTTGGATGTGTGTTAGTTAGTAACTTAGCCCAAACCAGAACACCAAACCTGTTGTCATCAAGTCAACTCCAACTTAGGTGATCCCGTGGTTACAATAGAGCTGAGCTCCATATAGGGTTTTGTTGGCTTTTATCTTTATGAAAACAGAGCTTGTAATTGTTGAAACTGGATGCTGCCTTCATTCTTTCTACCACACAGTACTGCCTCCACACAAATGCATCAAAGTTACCTATATAGCTTCTGTTTATGGAAAATAAATACATTGAAAATAGGATAAGAAAAACGCTTTAAGAGTAAAGAGTAAAATAAAAGAATAGTCTGGAGCCAAGCCAAGCCTACTGGACACATAAATCTGGAGATGGAACAGCATGTAACTGTATAGCAAACTCTAGTTATAAAATAATTGAGTTGTTGCTTACACCTCCCACAGATGGTAACTTCATCCTGACCTTTTCCTAATGTGTGACACTGAATTTGGCTGAGATTCAACGTATTGCTGGTGGATGTATGTTAGCTTGACTAATCAGCATAATAACAAGCTTATGGACTCTCTATAGAAGAGAGCTTTCAGTTTGTAAGGGCATAAATCCAAAACCAGTCTCTTTGAATCAGGCCTGATTTTGAATCACATTCTATCTTTGATCCATTTCTACCAGTTACATAAAGGAGTGGCTCAAAACACAAATGAAAGATAAAAATATGCTCAATATAGTAATATAATGTTGCTTTTTTTCTTGTTAAGAAACAGCATGGTAGAAGATGCCCAGTGTCCAGGATTACAGCATTTAATTGAAGTAAACCATGTGAGTCCTATTCCAGTGCACTTGATAAACCTCCGTTATATCATTAGATATAGTAACTCCATTTACAACAGCCAGCAGTTGTAATTTGAGGTCTAAATTAGTCAATACAGAATAACAGTTCTTATTTAACAAAAGCTTTTGGCTTGTTTGAAACCTTTATACCATCTTTTATTCCTTGCCTCGGATCCATATGACTATGGAGTCAGTGAACTAGAGCTGGGGCAGACTGTCTACAGCCCCTAGTATTGTAAATAAAGTTTTATTGGAATGCAACCATGCTTATTTACATATTGTCTCCTACTGCTTTTGAGATTACAGGGTAGAATTGAGTAGTAATGTGTTACCAACCTCTGATCCTGGCTGAGAAACTGTAAGCCATATTATTTCTGTCATATTATTTGAACTAATTGTTCAGGAAGCAATATAGGATTTACAATGTTCTTTATCCTGTGCTCATAATGTCAGCCGATTTTTACTTTTAATAGTAATAAGAGGTTTTCTATTTGTTCCAATTTTGAATAATTAAATATAATCCTAATCTTTACTTTTAGGATGCAGATAAGATAAACTTTGAGATGGATTGTTTACCCACTGAAAGAATGAACTTGCCTCTAGTTGCTGGCAAAGTGGCAGACAATATTAATATTAAAAAAATAGACGACATTTCAGATGTCGTGGAAGGAATGGAACTGAATTCTTTCGTTATAACGCAAGATGCTATGATGAGTAGCCCTGAAAAATATATAACATCACAAAGTAACTTCTCACAGGAAGAAGAAACCAAAATTTCCGTATGTCCATCAGGTGAGATCTTTATCTTTAAATGTGGATTTCTTTAATAAATGAATTTGATCTATGGAGCCTTGTAAGTACTTCAGAGTACTAACAAAGAATGAAGAATTGGACACCCACAGTAAACATCTTAGAAGAATTAGTTCATGTTGTAGCACTCCACACTACACCCATTTCTCTTGAGGGACAGCTAATAGAATTTCAGTAAAGATACTAATCCAAGTTGCATGTAAGGATATTGTTAGTTGTCATCAATTCAATTCTGACTCATGACAACCCTACGTGTTCAGCTAAAACCTTTCGCCAAGCGTGTCTTCTGAGTCCCCTTTGGGTGGGTAGGATCCACCCACCTTTGGCTAGTAAGTTGAGTGTTTAACCTTTTGCACATCCCAAGGTATATGTTTTACATTATTTTTAAGTATTTGGGATCCCTTCCTGTTGATCAAGATTCAGAATTTATATAGCTTTTTTTAAGATACACAGACCTTTCTTCAAAATTCTGTTTCATTTCCCTAATGCCAATTCCTACTGTTGTGTTATGATTGTTCTGCAGTAGGAAACAGCTCTTTATTTTTGTGCACAATTTCACCTGTAATTTTCATCTTGTCTTCTATGGTATTGGTCTCTGGGGCCTACGGTAAAATAAAAAAACATAACCGTGGCCTGTAAGACCAGAAGAGTTGTGAGATAATATCAAGAACACCATACAGGAAGAAAGCAAAAGGTCATTAAAAAGACAAGAAAGAAAGAAAACTGGACATCAGAAGAGACTCTGAAATTGGTCTTTAACATAGAGAAGCCAATGCAAATAGAAGAAATGAGGAAGTTAAGAGCCGAACAGAAAATTTCAAAGGGCACCTTGAGATGACAAGTGTTAAAATGAAATGTGTAAAGACCTAGAGTTAGAGAACCAAAAGGAAAGAACACACTCAGCATTTCTCAAGCTGAAAAAACTGGAAAAAAAAAACATTCAAGCCTCAAGTTGCAATATTGAAGGATTCTATGGGCAAAATATTGAATAATGCAGAAAGCATCAAAACAAGATGGAAGGAAATAGAGTCACTGTACCAAATATAAATGGTCCATACTCATACTCATCCGTTTCAAGAGATGTCATATGATTAAGAACCAATGATTTTTAAGAAGTCCAAGTTGCACTGAAGTCATTGGTGTAAAACAAGTCTCCAGGAATCAGTGAAATAAAAATGTAAATCTTGCAACAAACAGATGCAGCACTGGAGGCACTCATTCATCTATACCCAGAAATTTACAAGACAGCTCTTTGATCAACCAGTTGGAAGAGATCTACACCTGTGCCCATTACAAAGAGAGGTGATCCAATGGAATGTGAAACTCATCTAACAATATCATTAATATCACATGCATGTAAAATTTGCTGAAGATAATTTTTAACGGGTTGCAACAGTAATATACACCGACAGGAAACTGTCAAAAATTCAAGCCAGATTCAGAAGAGAACATGGAACTAGGGATATTATTGTGGATGTTAGTTGGATCATGGTTGAAAGCAGAGAATACCAGAAAGCAGTTTGTGTTTATTGACTATACAAAGATTTTGTACTGTGTGGATCATGACATGCTTTAGATAACATTGTGAAAAGTGGATATTCTGGAACACTTAATTGTGCTCATGTGGAACTTGTGCATAGACTAATAGGCAAGGGGATATGGAATGGCTTAAAACCAGAAAAGGTGTGCACCAGGGCTGTATTCCACTGAGCAGATAATCCAAAAAGTGGAGCATATGAAGGAAAATGTGGTATCAGGATTGGACGACTCTGCAACAACCTGTGATTATACACATGATGTAATCTTGCTTGCTGGAAGCAAAGAGGGCTTAAAATACCTTTAATGATGAAGATTAAAAACTTCAGTATAAATTACATCTCAAGTTCAAGGAAAAAAAAAATCCTCACTACTGGACCAATTAATAACATCATAATAAATGGAGAAAAGATCAAACTTGCCAAACACTCCGTTTTGCTTGGATCCACAATCAACACTCATGAAAACCGCAGTCAAGAAATCAAAGCCAAATTGGCCTCTCAAGACCACTTTTAAGTGTTTAAAAGCAAAGTTGTCAGTTTAAGGATTAAGGTGTGCCTGACCCAAGCCCCAAGCCTATGGTATTTTCATTGGCTTCGTATGCATGTGAAAGTTGGACAGTGAATAAGGCAGGCCATAGAAAAATCAATGTATTTGAATTACGATGTTGGAGAAAAAATTAGAAAGTACCATGAACTGTCAGCAAAAAAAATTTGTGTTTGGAGAAGCACAGCCAGTATGCTTCTTAGAAGCCAGGATGGTGAGACTGTTTCTCGTACTTTGGACACGTGTGTAGGGTTGTTATGAGTCAGAACCAACTTGACAACACCTAACAACAACAACTTTGACCTGTCCTTCACCTGTGTTTTTCACCTAGCATTTTTGTAAGTATCTCTAACATAACAAGCATGAGATTGGTGTAGAGAATACTCTTTTAATACTTAAAAATAAGAATTAGTAAGGAATTTAACTACATTTAAAAAATGTTACAGTATAGCCTTGGAGAGGGAAACAAAAGGTCATTGCCATCACCTTGACTGACTCACCATTTAGGACAGAGTCGAACTGTCCATGTTTAGGGTGTCCATGGTTGTAAATATTTATGGAAATTGGCTGCCGTATTTGTCTTCCACTTAGCACATGGTGGGTTTGCAGTGCCGACCTGCTGTGCCTTGAGCTCTCCTTTGTAGCCTAAAGTGAGTCCTGTTTGCATCTTAGCATTTGATGTGCGGAACCTCTGCTGTAACCATTATGTTTTTGTTTTTCAGTACTGTTTGATAATAAAATTCTCACTGCTGAATGTCATCTTCTTGATTCAGTAAGTCTCCAAATAATTTTCTTTATAGCCCAGGCTTCTTTTAGAGAATGAATATTACTCACTTTTACATTTGTGGATGGTGTTTCTTGCCATTATGTTGCTTGCTCTGAAATCTGATTATTCATTTTTCAAGATAGGCAAACCCTTCTATGTGTATATACTTTTAAATACTACATGGTTTAACATTAAACCCTGAAGATTCATTTCCATGTATGATTTATGTGTCAAGTTTGTGACTGCAGTTTGGTTGACTGCCTCAGATATCTAGTATGTGGTTTATTGACTGAAGGGGGAGGCAAGGGGCCAGGGTGGAAGGATCCCAACAGGATCACACTCTAGTGAAATGCCTGTGCCTATTTAGTGCTGTTAAATGGATGATGTTGTTGTTAAGTGCCGTTGACTTATAAAGACCCTGTATAGGGCTTCTAAGGACTAACCCATGAGTTTTAACCACCAATCTTGCAGTTCAAACGAACCTTGCGGTCCAACACATCCCGCAGCACCACACCAGAACTCCCAGTGAATAATAGTGAATAGAATATGCATAAACTGCCTGTGTCCACTTTTGTATTACTAATCACCTCTTTTTAAGCATGTATTCCTAATAAACTTTTCAATTAAAAAAAAAAAAAAAACTATGTATTTTAAACGTATCTCTTGCAAAGTGGTATGATTATTTTTAATGGATTTGTTAATTCATGTTGTACTATTATAAAAAGTTGTTTACTTTATTAATGAACTCACTAGTAACTAGCAATGTTAAAGACTTAATTAGTGAAACTCTTAACGGTTATTTTAATTTTCCTACTCTAGCCAGACTCAAATGGCAGTAACCCGTTGACTCAGCTGGAGAGGAGACATCAAGAACATGCCCGGCACATTTCCTTTGGTGGTAATCTGATTGCCTTTTCACCTCTAAGGCCCCTCAGTAGAGGACAACCAGAAGAAGTTTGAATTTAAAAGTAAATCCAGAATTTTTTTCTTCATACTACCAATGGCTGTGATACAGTCTTAGGAATATTGAAAATTTGAAGAGTATGAATTTGTGTTTACGTCTGTTCAATCCATTTATATATTGTCACGTGATGTTCTAATATTCTTTCGTGTTTGTCAAAGTATCTTAGATATACTATTTCTCAAGGGATGTTGGAATATTTTGTACATTACTATCCACATAGAATTTAAGCTTAAAGCTAAATGTATTTGCTTAGAACTAATGGGGCATTCTTAATCAAAATGTAAAACTAGATGTTGAACTATGTTAATCTTTTTAAATCATATTCTTAAACTCTTATATCTGTTAATGTTGAACAGTTTCACACGTTGTATTTCCCATTGTGTATTGCATTTCTTTAGTGGATCTTTCCATATTCTGAAGTTAGTTTATTTACTAGTTTCAGATTACTAATTGATTAAAGGTGGCCATTATTCTCTTTTTGTTTCTTAATATACTTTCTTTTGGGGAGCAGTTTTATGTTTATAGGAATAGTGCTTTAGACAGTGCAGAGTTCTCATAAATTCTTTCCCCTTGCTGTTTCTCCTTTTATTTGTATCTTATATTAATGTGGTACACCTTTTTTCATTTTCTCTGACATGATTGATGAAATTCTCTTCAAGAGGGTATTTCTGTCAGTCACTTAATGTACTTGAAATAGTTTCTCTTTCAAAACTCTAAACTGCAGGGTTTGATACTCTAAACCCAGAGTATATGGGTCCAGTGATTTCTTAAAATGAGCCAAGGGTTAAAGGCATTCACCAAATAAGCAGATATTTTGTGGACAGCACCAATAAGAGTGGGGCTTTTCAAATAAAAGAAAAATCCTGTACATTTCTTGTCAAAGGAAGATGTATTAGACTTGTGGGAAAGATGGCATTTCTCACTAAGTCTATATGGGTTATGGAGAAACTAGATAAAGTGCTGTCTGAGAAGAAGGTGCTCAGAATGCCTCGTCTTAATGGAAGGTAAAAGCAGCTTTAATAGCCCATTGATGAATCATTCAGGTGAACACAGAAACATATATAAAGAATAGGGCTTTCTAAGGGTCCAAGACCATGAATTACTGAAATAGTTTGCTGTAAAATAAGCCAAGACTTACAATTACATAACTGCTTAGGTAGAATAGTCTTTCCAAAATAGGAAGAAAAGCAATATCCATTTATTTAGGGCTTACTATTTGGTGAGCCCTCTGCAAACAGTATTTCATTTAATAATTACAGAGATCTAATAAGAGATATATTATACTACCCATTTTATAGACAAAGAAACCAAAGAGAATTTTTGTACGTAGTTTTACGCAAGGTCAAATTCCTAGAAAATAGGATGTAAGCCAAGTTCTCTTGTCTCCAGAGCTTGTTTTCTCTGTGATCACATGAGTAAAAAGAGTTGAGAGACCAGAATGTTAGGGTAAGAAATACTGTATTTTTGAAATGTACTGTTATGTGCTGCCCAGCTCCTTCTTTAGGACTGAAGGACTTACTCCCTCAGATTCTGTCATCCCATATTAAGAACTGCCTCAGCCTGAGAGCCACCTTACCCAAGGTTACACTCTGTCCCTTGGGAAGTGGATTCAGTGACTAAGAGAGCTGCTGATACCCATCCCACGACAGCTCTGCAGGGTCATGCCAGCTTCATCCCCAGGGCAGGGTAGGCTGAGGTCTCACTGCTCAGCTACCCGCTGCCCAGTCCTGTACTGTCTGCTCCTACAGGTGGAGATTGCAAACACTCCCTCTTACAGAACAAACCCAATCTGTGACAACTGGCAGTTTAACATATTTGAGAAGAAGGCATTATAGAAACAATAATAGAAAATACAATATTCCAGTCTTTTATCAAATGAAGTGGTGTGACCACTCCTAGTTTTGACATTTTATTAACCTTTAAGATTGCTGGTAATAAGGCCAGAAAGATGCTCTAAGCATTTTGACAAATAAGAACAATTAAATTTTTGAAGCTGACTTAAAAATAAGTTACTTGAGTTTTATCTGTACATCTTGAGATTTCATAAAAACCCAAAAGAATCATAATAGTATCAAATGTTCATTTGAAAGCAATGAAACAGTTTAGAGAAAAAATAGAATTTAAAACGATGAAAAGAAAAATACCAGAATGCTAACAATAATTGTCTATTGATCATGAGTCATCTGTGAATCATGTTTTTTTTTTTTTTTTTACTCTTCTCATTTACTGACAATATAACACTTCATTAAACAAGAACATGAGAGTGATCTCCCTAAAGCATCTTTTGGTTTTTATAAAACTCTAAAAGAGCAGGGATCATTTGAAAGTAGCATTTACTCTTACTCCCTTCTTTCAAAAAATAACTTGAATAAGAATAGAAAGTCTAGGGAGGCTCTAGGATGCACTATTAATACTGCTACATATTCTTCTCCATTGAGCCCATTGCAGTATCCAAAATCAGCTGCTCCACTTAAATGACAAATCAAGATAGACAACTCTTAGAATAAGAATATTTATTTAATGGATGATTTACAAGATGAATACTCAAAGCTAAACTTAAAATTTTCTACTCCTAGTGAACATGAAGCTTTTAAATGGGTGGGGTTGACATTCAAATTTTTTTTTTTCAAAAAAGTATCTGCCCCTTTAAGATTATATCATAGCATGTGTAGCACTGGTGAGGTCTATGTCACCAGAAATGCCCAGCTTGGTGATCTCATTGAGATTTTTCATCCGGTGGTTGTACTGCAACAAATGAGAATCATTGACGGCAACCTTGTAGTGGTCAGCTTCAGCCAGCACTTGAATCTGCAATGGCACGTACACAGGACTGTTAGAAATTCCCGTTTGTTTCAAAGCTACTCTAAAGCTTCAGATATGCAACATCTCATCTTTATAATCATTTATGGAACTGAATCAAGTCCAGACATAAGTACTTTACAGAGGAGGTAAGAAAAACAAAACCTACTCTAAACGAATCAAACAGTTAAAAAGACTTGCCTACATAAACACTTAGGTTTTTGTTTTTTTTATGTCACTGAATTATACATGTAGAAACTTGAATTAGTGTATTGTGCTGTACGTATCCTCAACAACAAAAGTGTATTATGTTTCAAAAACATCAGTTTTTTAGGGCTTAAAACACCTGAAGGTAAAAAAACAAAACACTAAGGTAGGAATCCCCCCGACAGAATGGCAAATGTTACAATGACTGCTAATAGTCACTTTGGGCCACGGTAGGCAAAACATACTCTTCTAGATGACAGTGCATGTGTTTGTCCTCACATCCTTTTGTAGTAGTGACAACTTTAAAATGTGAACACTGAATGAAATTATTCTTCTATGAAGCAAAGATTTATGTATAAGGATAGTCACTGGAGTATTTTAATAATTTAACCCTGGAAATGACCTTCAGCAGTACGAGACTGAAATGATCAGAAATCAAAACAATGAAATGCTATTAAGAGACTATGTTCTTGATATGGAACAATGGCCATGAGCTGTAGCCCTGCCTTGTAGAGCTTGCAGTCCAGCTCTTCTACACGCAACTCTAGCTCAGTGCTCTTTACCCAAGAAGTACGTGCTAAAGCAGGAAATCTTATTTGTGCTTAAAAATGAAGTGTGTTGAACAGCATAGAGAATATATAGAAAAGATACCAAATTGTTACCTTTGTTAGGAGGGCAAAGAGTAGAGAATGGGAGGGCATTTTGCTTAATTAAAATGATAAATTCTCATATCACACATTTTAATTCTAGGATTTAAAAAACTTACACTTGCCATACCAACTACATTATTTTAAGGTTCTAATATATACTTTCTGCCTTGTTTATTCAAGACACATTTTTTTCCCTCCATTTCCAAAAAGATAGTCTCTGAGTCTAGTCTCCTGGGATGGGGAAGCAAATGTACTGGGGGGTTAGGTGCTCCAGGACTGGTGTTAAAAATTCATTTCAATGGCATGGTGATTTTGGAGTTCCCCTGAGGAATATACAGAAGCAATATATAATGGTCGCCGTAACTTACTTTGAATGGTTTGCCACTCTCAAATGGGAAATTACTCTGTCGTTCTTCCTTTCCCCACATATTACCCTGCTTTGTATTGCAAACAATGACTCTCCTGTTGTCCTCATTGAAGCGTGGGTTAAAGTGGAAGGCAACATCATTTCCTCTCTTGAAATCTAAAGCAATTCTGTTTTAAATCAAAGACCAGAATTAGTAACATGACTAACCATTTAAATTAATTTTTAAAGTTGGACAACACTTGCATGAAGTGAAGAACCTAATTTTTTAAAGAGCAAGTCATTTTCATAAAATACAGGCAATCTGTCTGAACAGAAAAGCAAATAAACCAGAGACTAAGTGCACATTGGAAAGTATGCCAGTGCATATATATTATTATATTATATATTACATTGTTTATATATATTATAATATATATATATTATAATATATATTATATTGTTGCTATTGTTAAGTGCCATCAGGTGATTCTGACCCATAGTGACCCCATATAGGGTTTCTGAGGAGCAGCTGGTAGGTGTGAACCACCATCCTTTCGGTTAGCACTCCAGTGTTGATTCTACAGAGCCACACCAGGACTAGATGTATTCTATGTATTACAAGGTAGGCAATATGTGATGGCTTCTTGCATCTTTGTTTCTGTCACATCCTTTCCATTCAATTATAATTCTTTCTTTACTACTTCTACTCATGAAAACCCAAGTTTCTTGGCAGAGGTTTAGAGCCACTTTGAGGACACTGCCTTACATTATAGATCTTAATGTTTACTTATTAGCTCTCTCCTGCCCTGCCAGGTTACTTCTAACAGCTGTTAAGGGGCTGTAGAATAAGCACTCGACCACAAGGTCAGTTTGAACAGCAAGGCTGGCAGTTCATGCCCACCAGTCGCTCCTTGGAAACCCTATTCTGGTTTCTATGAGTCGGAGCCGACTCGATGGCACTTAACAACAACAAAGGCAAGTCAGTGACATACTTAATGAGCTAACAAATATCTGACTTCCTTCCAGTTAACAAGAAACTTGTTCTTGTAAAACAGCAAGACTATGTTGCTAACGTTCAGTATCTTGGAATTAAATTGTAATGTCATGACAATAAATGCTTTTCACTTTCCATGATGTTATGTGGAATTAATGAGAGTGCCAGTTTAAGTTTTGACACTCTTCCTTCTCCTTCCTGTATATCCCTTCATCACTAAATCCACATGGAAAGGACCAAGACAGTTCAATGGCAGTAGGATATGCATTTGCCTAAATATCTAATAAAAACATAAGGAGGCTTCAAAAGTTTCTTGAAAAACTGGAATTTTTCCAGAACTCTGTGAATCTCTTTTGCATTTTCTCTATAGTGAAAAGGAAGATACCATCATCTCCAGCATCTTAGACCTTTCTTTTTTATATAGTTTCTCATAGAATTTGCAGGAACAAGCAACAATTTTTCTTTTTCTTTTTACCACCTAAAACTATCGCCATCAAAATTAATTTTGGCCTTCATCTCCAGGGTTATTGCAAATAAAGTTCCCAGTGTAATAACGCTACGTAACACAAAAACACCAGTGTTATTCTGTGTGTTAAGGGTTGTGACAGAACAGATATTAACACATCATGAGTACAGCATGCACAAGATAAGGTTGTGTTGGGTTGTGTGATATGTTAGGAGGAAAGATGGATAAAGACATAGGCAAGGAAGTACCTGTGCTTGAGAGATATCACATAGGCTGTAGAAAAGAAGGGCTTAGTTTAGGATAGTAACTCCCAATCAGAACCAGAAGAGGCTGGCTAGAAGTGGAGCAAATGATTGTAAGAATATAAAATTAGCAGATCAGAAACTAAGTCCTCCCCCTTGGTGACAGAGGTGGCAGAAGGTGGCTCCTACTGACAGACACTCAGGCCTGTGTGAATGGCTTGGAATGGTACCTTTACCTGCACCCATGCTAACTGATGGCTGCAGGCCCTCCAGCAATACCATTGTGTGCTCTTCCCAGGGCCAGGTTCATTAGATGGTTTGGGGAGATCCTTACCAGTGAGAGTGAGTCCGTTTCTACTCCTAGTGACCCTATGTGTGTCAGAATAGAACTGTGTTCCATAGGGTCTGCAATGGCTGATTTTCACAATCAGACCACCAGGCTTTTCTTGTGAGATACAGCTGAGTGGACTCAACCCACCAACTGTTCAGTTAACAGCAGAGCACCTTAAACATCTGCACCTTCCAGGAACTACTAGGTCTCCTCGTATTACATGCAAATATAACCAGCAGAGAAAACTGGGGCCAGGGCATCCCAGGGAAGCCATAAATTAGCAGATTTTTCTAGTTTAGCTCAGTAAACCTAACCCCATCCTAGCCCTTGTCAATCAAACCAGTTCCAAATAATAAAGTTACCTACATAGGGTCAACACTGGACTTTGAACCACAAGGTTGGCAGTTCAAACCCACCAGCTGCTCCTCAGAAACCCTATACAGGGTCACTGTGAGTCAACAGCACTTAACAACTCAGAAGACTGAGGTTCCCAGTCCTGCTGGTTACATCAGGAGAACTGGAAGCTCAGTTTTATCTAGAAAGAGGACACTAATATTCTCTGTCCTGCCTTCAGCCATGCAGATTAAGTGAGAGCCCTATTAAAATACACAACAGGATGTTACCATTTACGTGAGTGAGCTGGGCACTTAGAACAATTAGGTGGAAAGAGCAGCTGCTTAAAATCTCAGTTATAGCACCTCTTAGCCATCAGCACCACCCGGTTGTGGGACCAAAGCTCAAGGAAGTGGAAAGATTACCCTGAACTGCCTTAAAAACTCTGAAGAGGAAAGGTGTTAAGTGCTGTCCAGTTGGTTCCAACTCACAGCGACCCTGTATAGGGTTTCCAAGGAGCTGCTGATAGATCTGACTCTGACTTCAAAAGGCAAGCAACAACCCTAAAATACCAAGTTCTTGTGCAATCAGCATATTACTATTCCAAAGTGAGATGGCGCTGCCACTGAGAACAGACCAACACCACAGGAATCTGTGACTCCCTGTCACGCACCCAGTGTGAAGAGGGAAATGGCAGCAGGGCTGGACAGATCCAGGACCTGCCCAAATGCGGGGAGGTTTTTATCAGTGTGAAGACAGATTGGGAGAACAGTCAGACTCCAAGATGTACTAAGAACTAGGTCCCCGGGGATCTTTGTGGTCTGAGTGGCTACCTAGCCTAGATCTAGAAGGCATATTTGTTCTTTTAAACATGGCTCAGAGATGGAGAAATGGACAAACGTTACATTACAAAAGCTCTACTTTCCTTTCTTCTAAGGCTTTGACCACCAAGAATAATCATCTGAATGTGTTTCTGGTCTTCCTCTTAGTCTTCACAAAGTAGAACTCAAGGTGGGCACAAGTAATTGATGGGATAATCCCATACATCCTGGGTATGCTGCTGTAGGATAAGCACTAGACCGCAAGGTGAGTTTGAACTGCACGGTCAGCAGTTCAAACCCATCAGCTGCTCCTCAGAAACCCTATACAGGGTCGCTATGAGTCGGAACCAACTCAACAGCACTTAAAAACAACAGTATAGCCAAGATTCTAAATATGTAATTCTAAAAATCCTATTATAATTCAAAACATTATCTTTTATTAAAAAAATCAATGACGAGTGGCGTAATTAGGCTTGCTTTACCTGTTTGCATTGGGCTTTACTGTGCCCATAATTGTTATCAGCATGCGAGGCATGACTCCAGGCAAAGGCAGGTCATAAGGCACAGTCTGGGGATGTAAAAATATGCGTCAGTAAACAGTCATGTTTTCTTAGGGAAAGAAGTAAAAGATGTTGCTAAAGTTCAATCACTATTAAACAGGTAAATCATGTAATCCTAATCTAAGCCCTTTGTCTAGACTCTCAGGCTCCCTTACCTGAAGAGGTAAGACTCCCTATCTGCACAAATAGTTCAAACCACAGGTATGTTTGAGCATCTAAGTTCAAAGTACTATGAATATTCCTAAAGCTCTAGCTTTGGCTTCTTTGATTTTTTTTCCATCTGAATTTCTTTTGCTTGCATGGATTCAGTTATCAGTCAATTTTTTAAATCTGTAACCCCCATCTTTCCTCTTTATTGCCTCCTATCTGGATTTGCTACAGGTGCTTGGAATCTAACAGATACGAACTGCAATTGTGGACCCTGCCCCTGCCCCCTGACCTGAGTTCTCAGTTTAGGCTTTCTGTTGCTCTAGTTGCCCAGCCTTGAAAGGTCAGAGTCACCTCAGACCCTGAGAGTTCATTGATAGGGTCTTGGGAGAGGAGGACTTGTTCTTCCTCTCCAATCTCTCACACCTGCCTTTTCCTCTCCACTGCCAACAGGACAGCCTCTGTCTGCAACTGACTTACTTTCCTGCTTAGTTCAGACCCAGCACCTCTGGGCTCTGATCTACACTGACCGCTGACTGAACATAGATCAGATACTACCATATTCTGTCTTCTGTAATCTAACCCCATTTAACTATTATCTCTTTGTTCATATATGTATCTCCCAACTAGACTTAAGTCTGGAAGGATCTATGCTTGAGCTGTGTCTGGATGCCCCCACAGAGTTAAACTTTACACTTAGAATTCACTTTGAATGAAAATTCAATTTAATCCTTCAGTCACACAAAAAAATTGCAAAACCAGATTACTTCCACATTTCCTCTCCAGGCCACTGAATAGGTTATATAACTTCTCATGTGTAAGATGGAGCTAGTAAGAATAACTTGAGGGTGGTTGTTGGATTAAACAAGACAATCATGTGAAAGCATGTTGTTAAGTGTCGTCGAGTCGGTTCTGACTCAGCAACCCTGTCTAGAGTTTTCCAAGGAGCAGCTACTGAACTTGAACCACTTGACTTTACAATCCAGCACATTAACCACAGGGCCACACCAAGACGCCATGTAAAAGCATACTCAGTATTTATTAATAATCACCAAAACTTCTCCCCACTACTATGATCTTCACTTGATTACATTCACCTTATAGATTCCTTCATAAGCCCTTTACACTATCAGTACACATAATAAACTCAATGTGAACAGTCGTATTTCTACTGCACCAACATATACTGGACTCCTGATGTGGCGCTATAGGAGAAGCACTGAACTTCGAACCACAAGTTCAAACTGACCTTGCGGTCCAGCACAGTATGCTGCAGTGTCCCACTAGGACTCCCTCTATAGGGTTTCTAAGACAGTAAATCTTTATGGGAGCAGACAGCCTCATCTTTCTCCCATGGAGCAAGCTGGTGGGTTTGTACCGGTGACCCTCCAGTTAATAGTCCAGTGCTTATCCTATAGCACAAAGCTCCTGCTCCTAATCATTAAAAAGTGTTGGTTCCACTGTCCCGATAGCTATATTCTTCACTAACTGTATGCTAATCAGAGTCCTGGTGTGGCACTGTGGGTTAATGTGCCAGACTGCAAAGCCATTTGAACTGCAAGGTTGGCAATTCAAGCTCACCAGCTGCTCCTCAGAAATCCTATACAGGGTCGCTGTACTCCACAGCACCAAACAACAACAATCACAATCAAGTAAGAAACTAATTCCATCTCACCAGTGGTCCAGCAGGGGTGCCAAAGGGACCGGCAGCAGGGTAGGCTCCGGGAGCACTTGGCTGTCCAGGAGGCGGGTAGGCCCCGGGTCCGCTTGGTTGCCCTGGGTAGGCTCCAGGGGCAGTTGGGCCAGGATAAGCTCCAGGGGCAGTTGGGCCAGGGTAGGCAGCCCCCGGAGGTGCCTGGCCAGGGTAGGCGCCAGGAGGTGCCTGGCCAGGATAAGTGCAAGGAGGTGCCTGTCCGGGGTAAGCTCCAGGAGGTGCCTGCCCAGGGTAGGCCCCAGGATAGCAGGCACCTGGGTAGCTCCCGCCCCCAGCAGGCTGGTTTCCCCAAGAGGCAGGCCATCCTTGAGGGTTGGGGTTCGCAGACCCAGACACCGCATCATTAAGCTAGAAAGAAACAAACAATCAAAAGATGGAAAACATTAATAAAAACTGAATTTTTATGACGGAATATGTGATCTAAAAAGTACAGGGATACATTGAAGATGTGAAAGAAAGACTTATCAATGAATATGTGTCACCTAATAGTTCTCATAGTGTGAGTTCCTAAACTATGGAATTATATATACTCTTAAACATTCTTCTTGCCTGTCATCATTTCAGATCACGGAGGGCTGAGTTTTTATGATTTGCTGAAGCCCTGTATCAAAAAGCAAATATTTTCTAATCAACATGAGGAAAAACAGTCACACATCCCTTTGCCTAGAGTAGTTCTCAGTTCCAGCTGGTAGAATCCTCCCCCTCCCGTCCTAAACCTTTCCCATTAACAGGTGTCTCTGCCTGACATTCTTTCTAAATCTGTTGTTGGGAAACCAAGCCTCCAGCTCACTAGCCCTACCAACACAGGTGAATCCGTGGAAGTTCAAACAGGAAAGTCTGGTGATAAAAAGAGAAGCTTCACCATATGTAAAATGTATATTAGGGTAAGAAAACACACATAAAGCACTCACCGAAAAACTGTCTGCCATTTTCCTGGGGGGAAAAAAAAAGGATAGGTTACCATTTGATCTGAAAAGATTTCACCGATTCCTGTTACATTTAACGAGAAGATAGTTCACTGCATAGTTCTACTCAGTCTACAGGTATTCTATGCACACAACACTCTATTTAAAAAAAACAAAACCCTAACATCAATAGTATTGAACCATCAAAATAGTCTCATCAAGGATGGGGGTGTTCTTCAGCTACATGACTAAATCTTATTTATTTAACTCATAACTTTAGTTGGACACGAATTATACCAGCCTGTGTACTGAATCTTTGGAGTCAGAGACTCTGATACAGGAGGGAGAAGAACAAAGAAAATGCTCTCCTCCCCTTTTCCTACGTTAAAAAGTATCGACCATCATGAGTTCTCTTTAATCCTCATTCACCTTCCTTCCTGCTCTTCTTCCCCGACCCTGACACAATGTTCAGTCGGTCCGTATCACCTACCTCCCCTTAGTTCCTACTAGAGCCCCATGCCATCTTCTGGGCTTCTAGAAGAAAGCTGTGTTGGTGGTCCTGGAAGACCAGGACCACCAGGTCTTAGTCCTTCATTTGCACACATTTCTGCTGCTCTGGGCCAGGCACCGTGTAGGCTCCAGCCCTGGTATGAGGATGAAGAGGTCACAATTTGTATGGTCAAAGGCTCCCTATAGTCCAGCAAGGGTTAGGAAACGTATCAAATAGCACAATGAAAACCAATGGACGCTGTGAGTCAGGCAGCGTGCTGTGGGAATTCACAACTGGAAAGGTGACTTCTAAGGGGGAAGGAAGAGAACACTTTCACAGAGGTGTCATTTAAGCTAAGCCTTGAAGGAGAGATGTGATTTGGATGTGGATCAATGAAGAAGAAAGACAGACACAAGATGTTTGATGCTTCCTTTTTTCTTTTTTAAAATATGGTTGTCTTCCCAATGAAATCCCTGGCAATATTTAACAAAGTAAGGTAAAAAGGTTGAGTGATGTAAACACTTTGAGGTAGCGTACCACTCAAGGTAGGTTAGCCTTGCCCAAAGCCACTTCAGAGGGCGGTCCTGAAAGATGTCATTCCTGCTTCCTTTAGAGTCTCCTGCTTCTCCCCACACTGCCAAGTCTCCAAATGCAAAAGGTGGTTTACATCTGCTTTGGGGTTTTGTCAATGAGAGGAAGGGAGGCAGTTTTGGCCTCCTGACTGGGTAAGTTCTTACCAAACTCAAGATTGCCTTTGCTGCCAACAGTATCCATAACTTGAAATAATCAGAATTCCTTTTCCTGGATTTGCCTACTTCTGATATTAATACCATTATTTTAAAATAACATTGTCCCCAGGGAATTCAATGAATGGTGTCTACTTGATAGATCCAAAAAATTGTAAGAAAACTTTCTATAAAAACTCAAAGAGGCAGAGATCCTGCTAGGACACAAACCAGAGATACTATACGATCTACTACTATTTTAAAACATTACCTCTGACTTAATTTGCATGTGTTTCTTTTTGTTTTTGTTTTTTTTTAATGTTTTATTGTGAATTATGTGATAGTTTACATGGCAGAACATTAACTTTACATTCATTCTATCGTATATCCTTTCATTGCCATGGTTACAATCCCCTCCATGCATCATCAACCAACCAAAGGGTTGCAAGCCTACCCCCTGCAAGCCTTCCCCTACCCCCACCCCCAGTCATCAGCACACAGCCCCTCTCCCTCTCTGGGTCTAAAGTCCCCAGCTGCTCCATCTCTCCACATCATCGCCTCTGCCTCCATCTCTGGCATCACTGCTTCTCTGGATAGGGTCCTGCTCTCTGCTATGCTCCCTTGATGGTCCCAGGGACCTCTGCTCCTGGCCTACAAACTCAACCACTCCCCTCCTTTTGCTACAGAACGTCTACCTTTACATTTCCAACCCTCACAATCAGTCCTGATAACAAGTACTTACTATTGTTATCACAAGAGACCTATCAGTATCTCCTTTCATCAACCCCGCCTAGACAGATTGGATACTACTCAGTGGAGATTCTACCTTCCTCCATGCCCTCTGGATCTAGGTTCCCTCTTGAAAGCTTGTAAGCCAGTCACTTCTTGCCTTTGTAGCCCTCTCATTTTGGGTAGCCAATGTCCAAGTTGCCCTGTGTATGGAGGGGGTGGGAATGATCCTCACTATAAAGATTTGTTCCCTCTTTTAAGCTACTGCATCCATAGGTATACATCAAGTTCATCAAATTGTATCAGATTACTGTTTTTTTTCTTCTTCTTTCTTCTAGTTGAGCTCTGATCATCAGTCATTGAAGCCAGGTCAAGTGGGTATTATCTGCAAGTGTGGGTGTTCTTATGCATATGCCCTCTCTTCTTATCAGCTGGATGCTTCACTCTCCACTCTAGTCCTCTGTGGCTATGTTACTGACTCTGGGCCCAAGAGTCCCCAGGTTTTCCCACACTGTTGGCCAACCAGGTCTCCACCCAGGTTCACAGGAGTCTATTGAACATTGTAGGGCTTAACTTGCAGCTTCATTGCAGTTTTTCCTCACTTCCCCTTATCAGTGATGAACGAGGTCACCAATCAGAGGGCATGTCTACTCGTGTATTCCCATTGAGTCTTGGTCTTGGATGGGGGTTTGCCCTGAGGGGACCTGACCACTTGTCTTGATGAGCTGCCTGGGTGAGCAACTTGCTTGTTCTTGTAGTAATCTGTCAGACTGCCTATATTGTTTTGTATTTTTCCTGTTGGTCTTTCTTTCGAGAAGTATCTTCTGTTCTTCTAGCCGCTCCAGACTGGTTTTCTTGTCCTTTCAAGTGGAAATTTCCCACCTTAGAAGATTCTGCATGTAGTTCAGGATCCTAACTATGGTCTTATGTAATGCAGAGGCTCCATAGGAAGCCTCCTTCACTGGGCATGCTGTAGCCCCATTTTAGGTATTCCAATCAGTTATACGCAAAAGATGGACTTACAAGCTTTCTATGGTGATATTTCTGACTATTCCTTTCTCTCCCCCTCAAGTGTCTATTTTATAATGGTATGCCAGGGAAACCAAGATTCAAATGACAGTCAAGCATCTTAACATTGTTTCCCCCCATTCCCCATTCCAACCATGTCTCAATCCCTGTATTGCAGAGTCCTCTTTTTCTAAGGTTGTGCATACATCATTATTTTCCTCTGTCCCATTTAGCTCATGCAAACCTGCCTAATTGTTTTCCCGTCTGCCTTGTTTCTCCATTCCCCTCCCCATCTTGTGTATTGCCCCCTCCCTAGCACCCAAACTATCTTGTGTCTATTCCCTACCCTCTGCTCCACCTTCCCCTTCCTCCCCTCACCCAACCTCCCCCCCCACCCCCTTGCATCCTGGTAACCAGCAAGGATCCCCCCACACGCACACCTTTAGTATGGCTTCTTTTTCTTACTCTTTTACAGTAGTGGTCCTATACAGTATTTCTCCTTTTGTGAATAATTTCACTCAACATAATGTCCTCAAGATTCATCTATGTTATGCAATGGCTTGCAGCTTCCTTGTTACTCTTCAAGGTAGCATAGTATTCCATTGTGTGTATGTACCACAGTTTGTTTATCTATTCTTCAGCTGATGGGCACTTAGGCTGTCTCCATCTTTTTGTGTCAAGCATGTTTTGAAGTCACTAAGTTATCATCATGTTCCTCTTACAAGGAATGCTTCATGAATTTGCATGTCATCCTTGATCAGGGGCCATCCTCATCTTCTCTGTATCGTTTCAATTTCAATATATGTGCTGCCTAAGTGAACACTCAATATTTCTTATAGCACTTGAAGTATTAAAGCACAAGTTAGGGGTTTCTAGACTTGTGCCTCCTTCCCCCAAAAGTCTGCCACTCCCTAGAATACTGTTGATAATTCAGGAGGAGGACCTGGCGAGATGCATTGGCATAGAAATGAAGGAGAATTCCTTAGGTGAAGAAAATAAACTCTTTTTCGTTTTGGAAGATAGCTGGAAATCATCTTAAACTTCAGGATGGGCGGTGAACTTAGTTTCTTGCATGGCACAAAGGCATCTTCACTCCCAGGTAATATACCAAGGACCCAGTTCTGACTTCATTTCAATAGCTTCATGGCAGAATGACTTATTCTCAACCTCAGCACCACTGGTACTTCCGGCTGGATAACTTACATTGTAGGGGGCTGTTCTGTATATTGTTTGACAGCATCTCTGGTTTCAAAATACAAGTTGGCAGTTGTGACAACCCAAGTGTCTTCAGATAGTGCCAAATGTTCCTGTGGGACAAAACTGCCCTGTGGAGAACCAGTGGTCTAGGTGGATCTGCATATGTATCTTTATGTAAATGTACATACAGAGGTCAGTAACAAAAAACTAGTTTCCATTGTGAAAACTAGCCAAATTTGTGTCATTGGTCTCATAAATTGTCTTATTACCATAACTACAATCAAACTGATGTATGTTTAAAGGCCAATTACAATCAGACACTCCCAAAAGAGGGTATTCCCCAAATTCTACTTTTATTACTTTCAAAGCTTTTGCTCAAGAATTTTCAATTTGTTCTTAACCCCACATACACAATTTGAGAAACATAGCAGATTTCACTTTATTTCCACTGTTTGACAGTGGAATGGGTTGTACTGTGACACATTAGATTGTACTGTGACACATTAGACAAGCCCATTAGAATACACCCTGCATTTGTGTGGTACTTTTCCACTTACAAAGCACTTTCTCATACTTTACCTAATTTGATTCTGGTAACAATCCCATGACACTGACAGAAGAAAACAACTATTCCCACTTTATAAGTGAGGGAACCAAGCTTCCTCATTGGCCAAAAGTCATGCTGCCTGTCTGTTGAGCAAGCTCTTCTACAAAAACATAATACATTACGCTTTGAGATTTGAAAGTATAACCTTTTGAAAGTGTTCATTGTTTTATTAAGCTATTAAATCTCTGGCTTATTCACCAAAACTATGCAACAGGCTGAAACTATAAACAAACTTTAAAACAAACTGTTATTTTTGTCAGAAAACTAACAGCCTGACTCATTTGATGATGTTGAATACCAGGATGTCATTTTGTACAGTCTCTTTGCTAGTTATAGCCAGATTTTAACCAGTAAAACATACTTTTCTCAAAATTGAGTACACACTGTTTCTGATTATGTCAGCCTCCAAACATCAGAACCTTTTTTGAAAGGGTTTTAATAATGCTCTTTTGAAGTCAAGGTGGGCAACCTTCAGAACTTTTATTTTTTTTAAAAAATAGATGTCTATTTGGAAATATTTCTTCCTTACTTGTCCAGAATATTCTTTTTCTTTTTACTAGATGAGTAGTTAATAGAGAGGCAGTCAAGTATAAAAGACATGTTCCCATTCCATAGATGTGTAAATTCCATCCTGGCAGTCCCAGAATTAGAGAATTTGGAAAAACCAGAAAGGTTACACTGAATTAAACCAAACAAAAAAGAGAGATACTACCTGGGAGTCCATAATGTGCTAAACTACACATTATCATTACCTCCTGATGTAGAGCTATAAGATAAACACTGGATTGCCAACCACAAGGTTGGCAATTCAAACCACCAGCCACTCCTCGGAAACCCTATACAGGATCGCTATGACTCGAAACCGATTTGACAGCACTTTACAATAGCACATTGTAGTGAAGTTCCACGTAGCTTTAGAATGAGGAATTTCAACATGAGTCAGAATGTAGACCATGTTAATTAACTGCTAATTGATAGCTTTTTCCTTTAATAACTAGTAGCTATCCACTGCACTGTGCTATTCCAGGCCCACCTAGCAATTAATCCAGTTATGTCTCCACTCCCAGGAACACCTGTGAAACTTCTGCTCAGTTTCAGAGCTTTATAGTAAAGCTTTATGTAACGGAAGAACATCATGAACATATTTCCTCAGAACCCCAGGGCACTGCACCATCTAAAGAATCTGGGGAACGCAGTCGACTTCCTGCTCTTGCTGAAACTCTGAGCGGATCTTGAGGAAAGTCTAGTTTTCAATGCCCAATTCAGTGATGCTGATTTGGGATACAGGAGACCAGTCCTTTCCTAGGGTTTCTTCCTCATTATAGTTTCTTAGCATGAATGGAGGTAAAATTCCTTTGGGCTTCTCAGTTACTGATTTTTTTCTCCCCTATGGAAAAGCCACACTGCAGTCAAGAGAGAAAACACGATACTTAGTCAACAGCAAATTGGATATGAGCAAGCACCATTCTGGTAGGCTTGTCAGTTACCCAGCTGCCTTCCATAGAACCTGTGTCCCAAACCATCTGGGATGAAAAGACTATGTTTTTAGATCCGTTATGAATCTCAAGTTTGCAAGCCTATTGACTGCCCAGTTATAACGAATGACTATAATTCTCTGCTGCAGTTACGATTCAGTCTGGCTGATGAGGACTCTAGGTAGACCCAAAACAAACCAAAGCCAATATTCAGACTCATATCTATCTTTCAAACCTCATCTTTCTCCTGCAAATAGGTTTGAACTACCAACCTTGTGGTTAGCAGTCCAGTGTGTATTCTACAGGGCTCCTTCAAGGTAAACAGCTATATTACAGATAAAAACTAACTTGAGTCTCCTGACCTCGCTAGAAGCACTTATGAAACACCTATGTGCATGTGTGGTACAGTGAGTTACAAGACCCCCTCCACAGAGAGATTCATTTATTTTATTTGAATGCCGCTGGCTCTGAGACTCAATCTACCAGGCTGAATTTCCTCTTCCACCACTTACGAAACTTAGTGAGGCAACCTTCCAACACTTCTGAGCTGTAAACATTCAATTACCATCATCAAACTTTCCTCCAGAGTATGAAATAAACGCTGCATGTAAACGTAGCTTCTAAACATTTTGTATTTATGAAGTAACTCTAATCCCCCAAAGAGCAAGTATGAGGCCCAACCAACAAAGAAATGAAAGAGCCCATGCTAAGCATTTAAAATCAATGTCTGAAAAAACCTTTTTTTGTGTGTGGAAAAATCAATTTTTATCGTTAAGCTCTATCTTTCATGGGAACAAGCAATTTCCTAATGAGATAAACTTTATAATCTTGAGTCAAATAAATCAATTTTGGAAGTTGGGAAGATTTTCTCTGAGGGTCTGGCTAATTTTTATCAATACCATTTTCTTCAGAATTAATGGAATCTGCCTTCCATTCCTTTCCCAGAATCCTAGCAGACCAGTCACCAAGGTCCAGCTGTCCTTGTTCAGCAACCCAATTCCCAAGAGTCTTTACAAATATTCCACAGAATCTGGAATAGGAATCTTAAAGCGCTCAAGTCTAAGACACAATGCGTGCTTGACTCCCTGGCCTTTAACTCCTCCTCCCCAGAGAGGAAACATTTTACTGTTTTTGTGTGAACAATTGATAATTCGGAATAAATCCTCAAACATGTTTTAAAAGTCTCCTAGCTAGGGCATCCGCACTCGGTCCAACATTCTGCCACTCCCTATACATCCTCAGAACAGACATGGGATCTTTATTAGATAAATTTCCGAATCTGAGTCGGGAGGAGTCACTAGATGTGCAAATGCTTAGTTTTGGAACTTTGCGAAACCCAACACGTGTCCTCTCAGACCTTGGGACATGTCCTCTCAGACCCTTTTCTGTGGAATCAGCATTCTGACTGAGGCCATCTCCGCGCCACTGGGTCTGTTACAAGAACTATTTCGCGGCCACAGCAAGATCTGCAACCGAAGCCTCAGCAAATACACAGAAGTCGCCCTATAGAGTCACTGGGAAATACCCCAAAAGGCATTAGGAAATACCCCAAAGGTGACCTGGCTTCTAATACTATGCTAGTAATGGTTGTTTGGTGTGGCGCTACAGGATAAGCACTGGACTGCAAACCTCAAGGTCGGCGGTTCAAACCCACCAGCCGCTCTTCGGAAAACATACAAAGAGTAGCTATGAGTCGGAACCAATTCAACGGCACGTAATAACAAACAAGGTTGTTCGGTAAGACTGCCCCCGCAATAGGACGCAGCCGATTGGGCTGGGTCTCATCATGCACTCGGACTCACTCTACGTTAATAAAGCTCAGCTGGCAGTGGGGCGGCCGAGAGGTCACAGAGGGGGCTCTGCCCGGATGGACGAAGACACACCGCCCAAGGAGCGGTGGGAGTCGTCGCTAACTTTTCCTGAGTCTCAGGATTCCGATTCACAGTGACCCTATACAGGATTTCCGAGACTGTACATCTTTCGGGGGGAAGACAGCCTCAACGTTCTCCTGTCGACCTTGGGGTTAGCAGTCTCAGACATTCGAAAATCCAAAGGCTACCGACTCCTCCTCAAGACGATGCCCGCAGGTTCGCACCTGGCTGGCAGAGCAGGATGTACCCGGCAGTCCGCTCACCGGCCGTCCGGACATCCGGCTCCCGCCCGAGCCTTCCAGAATGGCCTGGGCCCCGCGCGGCCCCCGCTCCCCCTACGCCCTGCCACTCACCCACTCTTTGGTGTCCGCTTGCAACTTCACACTCCCAGGACGCTGCTGGTCGGGTGGGGCTCCGCGCCTCAAATACACCGGCCTTGCCCCGCCTCCTCCGGGGATGGACCCAGGGGCACCCGCTACGCCCCGGCACCGCCCAAGCCCATCCCGGCGCTCCCTGGGGGCGAGGTCGGAAGGGGCGGGAGCTCAGCCATCCCGTAGCGTCGGAGACCAGGGCCTGTGAGGGGAGACAGGCAAGTAGGGCTCTGAAGGGCGGCGTCCCCTCAAGCCCCCCGCCAGCTTTTGTTGCGCGTTTCCCGCGCGGGCGTCGGGAGATGAGAGGTGTGGCCACCTTAATCTCACTCTCTCCAGATTCACTTCTGTAACTCCCAAGAGAATGGGGAGAGTTTGCAGTGCTTTCTGCGTGCGCTTTTTGCAGAAGTTTTTGCTTGATGCTTACTTTGTTTGACCTTGAGTACTTTCTGCCTGAATCGCTTTCAGCCTCATCCCTTGTCCATTTCACATTACCTAAAGCCTCTGTTTGCATCAGCTCAAATCTACAACCGATTTGAGTGTGATAGGGAAATCTCTTGTCAGTGTTTTCTGAGATGCAAGGTGAGATGGTCCCATCTTCATTTCCCTTTCTGAACTGGGTCCTATAAAACTGTAACGGAGACAGACACAGCCCAGACTGAGTATCCTAAATTGTTCTGCTGTTTCTTTTCCAATACATCCCCAGCACCTAGTTCAATGTTTGGGGCTAGTAGTATCTCAGCAAATACTTGCTTTGTTGTTGTTGTTGTTGTTAGGTGCCATCGAGTCGGTACCTACTTATAGCGACCTCATGCACAGCAGAACGAAACACTGCTTGATCCTGGGCCAACCTCACTATTGTTGCCACGTTTGAGCCCATCCATGCTGCCACTTTGCCAATCCATCTCGCTGTGGGTCTTCCTCTTTTTCTCTGACCCGCCACCCTACCAAACATGATGTCCTTTTCCAGGGACTGGTCCCTCCTTATAATATATCCAAAGTATGAGAGACGAAGTTTGGCCATCCTGGCCTCCAAGGAGCACTCTGGCTACACTTCTTGGTTCTTTTGGTAGCCCATGGCACTTTCAATATTCTCCTCCAACACGGTAACTCAAATGCATCAATTCTTCTATGGACTGCCTTATTCATTGTACAACGTTATTGCTTAGTGAATGAAAAAAAAAACACACACACACAAAAACAAGAGAATGAATGAATCACTTCCTAGGAAGACTGAATATGTTTCCTCAAAGGTTAGGGAGAATGCTGCTGGAAGCAGTAACAGCTAAATACAAAAATTACTTTTAGTAAAGGCAATAATAGGAAAAAACTATTGTTAACGAATGTACCACAGGAATTCTCCTGGACTTCTAGCAAGGAGTCCCAGATTTGGGTAAGGTGTCTGGTCACAAAACCACAGAAGTGCGAGAAAGCAGGTTTAATAGAAAGCAAAAGTACACTTGAGAGGCCAATGGGTCAATCATGGCTGTCTAGGGGTATTTATTCTTCGAAATGTCCATTTCTGACGCTCTCGTAGCTCATAGACTTTCTTCTTTTTGTCTCCTTATTTAGTTATCTTCTAACTGTGGTTGCTGGTGGTGAAGGGTGTTGTTTCTGCTCCTCCTTTCTTGCATACCTGTTCTATCACTATGACCCTATGAAAGAAGATTTGGTGGTGGTTTGATTAAAGCACTCAACTAGTAACTGTAAATATTGGTGGTTCAAACCCATTAACCAATGTTGAAGGGTTGAAAGATGTGGCAATCTGCTTCTGTATGGACACACAGCCTTGGAAACCCTGTAGGACCATTCACTCTGACTTATAAAATGGCAATGAGTGGGGAAAAACTCGGAAGGCAATGGGATAGGTTTTGGTTTTTGGTATGGCTGCATGAAAGGTTGTCACAGCAAATGGCTATGCTTGCAAAAAGTATTTGTTTGGTGGCATGTAACTGTTGATAATAACCAAGTAAAATGGTTAAGAATGTCAGGTGGATTTTTTTAAAGTTCAAATAATAATAGTAATAGCTGATATTCATTGATCACTTATGTGCCTTACACTATGATTGTTGTTGTTAGGTGCTGTCAAGTTGGTACCAATTCATAGTGACTTTATGCACAACTGAACGAAACACTGCCTGGTTCTGCGCCAATCTCACCATCGTTGCTATACTTGAGCCCATTTCTCTACCACTGCTGATCTATCTCCTTGAGGGTCTTCCTATTTTTCACTGACCCTCCACTTTACTAAGCATGATATCCTTCTCCAGGGATAGGTCCCTCCTGATAATATGTCCGAACTGTGAGAAAAAGTCTTGTGCCCTTGGCTTCTAAGGAGCATTCTGGCTGTGCTTCTTCCAACACAGATTTGTTATTTTCAGTAGCTTCCTATGCATGTGAAAGTTGGACAATGAATAAGGAAGATCATAGCAGAATTGATGTATTTGCATTGTGGTATTGGAGGAAAATATTTAAAGTACCATGGTTTGAGTCAGGCACACCTTAATCCTCATACTGACATCTTTGCTCTTGAATACTTTAAACAGGTCTTGTGCAGTACTATGCTTAGTATTTTATATACCTCATACATGAGGTAGGTATTAGTTCATTCCCATTTTACAGATGAGAAAACTGAGCCTCAGAGTATTAGATAATGACCAAGATCACAGCATAAAAGTATATCAAATACCTAGAAAAGTGGTGACTGCAGAGATGGTGGCAGAGGTGGTGGCATGGAGAGACAGAGCAGCTGTGTGCTCTAGGCCCATGGATTGAGTGAGGCTGTGTGCCCACAAGCAAGAGACTGGCTTGTATAGTCTGCCCTTTAGACATTTAAATGAATATATATATGTTCTGTTTTGTATATGTGTATCAAATATTTTGCTTTGTTCATTTGTGAAATAGAAGATGTAAATGGGAGGCCGTAGGATGACTGTTGTTGCGTGAAGGGGATTGTAATCTTTGAGATGAAGCAAAGTGTGATTTGTTGAATGTAAAGCTGATGATCTTGTATGTAAACCTTCACTCAGTTCACGATTTTTTATTTTTTTAAAGAAGTCATGGGCCTTATTCATGTGGTTTGTAGAAAAAAAAAGACTACATCACAGCCACCAGTAGGCCAGTTCTAGCCAGACGGAAGGTTATGAGCTTCCCATAGTCTCAGTTTTTGGGTTGTTTTTTTTTAACCTGAGCAGGCCCCTCCCACAGCCCGCCACCCCGCTGACTGAACAGCACTCTCTCCAGTGCTAACACACCAGAGCAACTGCCACGCCCCAGCTCTCTTTGGCTCTCCTAGCCCTTGGGTGATGTCATTACCTACTTGAAGGAATCTCATGGTGGCACTGCCAGTGGTCCTGCCTGGTGAGAATGTTAATGTCTGCTCCAACAGGCAGCTCTAGAAATCTGCTAATACCGAACACAGCTGTGTGTGGAAGAAGACGGACCCCCTCACACCTGAGGGCTGTGTTTTGACATCTGGACCAGGATGCAGCTTCTCTGAAAGCTCTTCATGAAAACATTCCCATCCCCTCGACCTAGGACGCCAACCCAGCAAAAGAGGCAGGACTGAGGTGGGTTATGTCATTTCCTCTCTGGTCCTTACTTATTCCATTCTCTGGCACCAAGGTCCCTTCTTCCTTGTTATAGTGAAAAATCCAAAAGCTCCCAGACATATTGGCTCCATAGGTTCTAAGACATTCACATATCCTCATAACACTGTGTTATAGTTATGCATGTTCTGTTTTGGGCAAAGGGATTACTCAGTAAACCAAACTGGAAATGTAAAATAATCTCACTGATATAATCTGATTGAAGGGCGGAGATCAGTGAAAAGTATGAATTACAATTTATAAAGCATAGTAATTTGTTTCTCTGAAAAAATAAGATAAATTAATGGTTTTTAGAACTATGATTCACAGTGGGCTACAATGTTCTATGAATTTAGAAATTATACACTTTTTAGGTGACCCAAGTAGCTTGATAATATTGTCAACCAGGATCTTATGATAACAGAGAACAAACTTACATGATATATAAAGCTGTTTTGCAATTGATTAACATACTTGGCTGCTAAACCATAGATTGGAGGTTCAAGTCCACTCAGAGACACCTTGGAACAAAGGCCTAGTGATCTGCTTTCAAAAAATCAGTCATCAAAACCCAGTGGACTACAGCTCTGCTGTGACATACATAGAGCTGCTAGGAGTTAGAATCAACTGGATGGTAACTGGTTTTGGTGTGGAGCTGTGGGCTAAAGCACTACACCTCAAGGTTGGTTTGAACCATGAGGTGGTTCATACTCACCAGCCACTCCTTGGAAACCCTATACAGGGTTGCTATGAGTTAGAACCAACTTGACAGCACTTAACAACAAGGGAAAATCGAAGACAGAAGCAAACATTTTAATTTAGAGATTAACTCTGACCTTCCCTCCTATTGTTGTTAAGTGCCAGCTAGTTGGTTCAAACTCATAGTGACCCAGTCAGTATAAGGTTTCTGAGGAGTGGCTGGTGGATTTGAACCGCCAACCTTGCGGTTAGCAGCCAGTGCTCATCCTGCAGTCCCATAGCAGGACTTCTCCCTCCTATTACTCTGCTTTCTATTACAGCTCACCAGACACACTTCTGACTTTGAGTCTTAGCACTGACCATGCCCTCTGTCTGAAACTCTCTCCTTCTGCTGTTTCCTAACTCTCTCACCTCCTTCTCCATGAAGCCTACTCTTAACACCCCATACAAACTGCACACTGCACCTCCACCTCACCTCTCCCCATGCCTAAGCACTACTCCACTGTCCTTACTTAGTATGTTGGTTGATTTTTTAAAATCTATTTCTTTGGCTGGAAACCTGGTTGGCCAGCAGTATGGCAAATCCAGGGGACTCTTGGACTTAGAGTCATTGACATAGCCACAGAGGACTAGAGTGGAGAGTGAAGTGTCCAGCTGATAAGAAGAGAGGGCATATGCATAAGAACACCCAAACTTGCAGATAATACCCACTTGACCTGGCTTCAGTGACTGGATGATCAGGGTTCAACTAGAAGAAAGAAGAGGAAAAAAAGAATAATCTGATACAATTTGATGAACTACACCTATGGAAGCAGTAGCTCAAAAGAGGGAACAAATCTTTACAGTGAGGATCATTCCTACCCTCTCCACACATGGAGAGAACAGGGATGGGCAACTTGGACATTGGCTACCCAGAATGGGAGGGCTACAAAGGCAAGAAGTGACTGGCTTACAAGCTTTCAAGAGGGAACCTAGATCCAGAGAGCATGGAGGAAGGTAGCATCTCCACTGAGTAGTATCCAATCTGTCTAGGCAGGGCTGATGAAAGGAGATGGGGAGAGGACTCTTGTGATACAATAGTGAATAATTGTTATTAGGACTGATTGTAAGGGCTGGAAATGTAAAGGTAGACGTTTTGTGGCAAAGGGAGGGGAGTGATTAACTTTGCAGTCTAGGAGCAGAGGTCCCTGGGACCATCAAGGGAGAAGAGCGGAGAGCAGGACCCTACCCAGAGAAGCATTGACGCCAGAGATGGGAGTCAGAGACGATGAGGTGGAGAGATGTAGTGGCTGGGTACTTTAGACCCAGAGAGGGAGAAGGGCAGGCTTGCGGGGTATACCCTTTGGTTGACTGATGATGCTTGGAGGGGATTGTAACCATGGCAGTGAAACAATATACAATGGGATCAATGTGAAGTTAATGTCCTCCCATGTAAACTATCACGTAATTCACAATAAAGCCTTAAAAAAATTTTGCATTCTATTCGTGGCAAAGCTGTTCAACAGGAATAATATGTGAGCCATAAAACTAATTTAAAACTTTCTGTTTGCCACATTAGAAAAGTAAAATGAAAAACAAAGAAATCTGTTTCTTCCCTGCCTTTCCTTTCTGCTTCCCTTCCTGAAGACAAAGCACTTTATCACTCACTGATGAATCCAAGTGGCATGTAGTAGACACTCAATAAATATTTGTTAAGTAAACACATTTATGGTGTGAGGACAAGAGGAAAAACCTGTGGTTTGTTCAGTTTTATTGTTTTCAGTGCTCTTCCCGCTACTTACCTATTTGATGCCCTTAAAAATGATAAAAATTGAAAAGAGTAAACAAATCAATTAATAGGTTGCTTTGTTTGTAAAACAAACAAACAAATAAAACAAAAAACTCAAACTCACTTTCTTCATATCAATTCCCTAGAGAACTAAGAAGTTACTGTTTCTTTTAGATAACTAGATCTAATCTCAAAGCCAATTCCATTAGGAAGCAAGTGTCAGTCAATGCCTGAATACATTTAACACAGGAAATTCCAATTATTTCAGTAAAAGTAATACTTAATCTATTTCTTCTACTTTTCATCTCGTCATATTTTCTATAGGAAATAGGTAAATATTTCTGTCTCAGGTTTTACTGTCAGAGAAAGTGACTTACTTATTTAAACGCATCTATGTCTAGGAATGTCTGGTGTGACGCTGTGGGTTAATGCGCCAGACTGCAACGCCGTTTGAATTGCAAGGTCGACAGTTCAAACTCACCAGCTGCTTCTCAGAAACCCTATACAGGGCCACTATGGGTCGGAATCAACTCGACAGCACTTAACAACAACAACGATGTCTAGGAAGATAGTCAGGAAGTCCTAACTCTTACAAATGGTCCAGGAAAACACTGAGCAAAAAATCCTCTCGAGGACTGATTTCTGTCATCCACAGAGAAAATCAGGTGGAATCGGATTCCTAAATAATCTCTACACTACCTAAACTAACTGACTGATTCATAAAGGTATGTAAAAATATCATCCGGTTGTCCACCATAGGAGAGAAATGTCTACGTGAAGGACTCACATGGTGGAATTGTGGAGATGTCTTGGCATCCTCTGGGATTAATTTTAAAAATACCTTCGTGGCCGCACTTAATTTGTGTCACTGTCCTCTCTAGAACGTCAAGGCTTGCATGTAGAAATCACTGTGTACTGAAAATGCATCACTGGATGGCTGAGGTTGTTGTTGTTAAGTGTCATCGAGTCAGTTCCGACCCATAGCGACCCTGTATTGAGTTTCCGAGGAGCGGTTGCTGTGTTTGAACTGCTGCCCTTATAGTTCGAAGTCCAGTACTAAACCTACAGCGCCACACAAGGAGTCAGGAAGGCTGGGGATTTATTATGAGAATACAACCTTTTTTTTGAGCAGATTGCGTGGCAACCAAATTACTTGAATGAATCAGCCATGGTAAATGAATAACATATGGCTACTAAAAAGGAATTCCCCATAAGAATGCCCTTTGTCTCTTAGAAAAAAGCTGTAAATCTTAAGACTTTGAGTCACAAGGCTCACATGACCAGGCGTGGCACTGCTGTCCCTAGAGGGTTAGCCGCTGATAATTAGAAAAAGGGACAATATGGGTTGTTATGGAAACAAGGGATGAGTCATCCTCTTGCCTGCCCTTTTGGTAATCTTTGCTCATTTCAGGGCTAGCCCTTGCTTCTGACACCTAATCTTGGGATCAGGAGTCTTATTTGCTTCACTTCCACCTTTGCACACCCCCATGCTCACCTTTTGATGCCAATTTCATGCTCTGTAAAGCTAACAAAAAGATATGGCTATGAACAAGGAAGAAGAGCACGGGCGGAATGTGGGACCCTATACAGAGAAGCAGCAACACCAGAGATAGAGGCAGAGATGAGGGCATGGAGAGAGAGAGCAGTTGAGGACTCTAGATTCATGGAAAGAGAAAGGCTGTGTGCTGGTGGCCTAGTGCTGGTGGCCAGAAGGCAGACTTGAAGAATGTGTCCTTTGGTTGTTTAAATTATTATATATGCCTGAGTGTTTTTGTGTACATCCCCCTCCCCTTAAAAAGAACCCCACAAAAAAAAAAAAAAAAGAGGGAATAGAAGCAAATACT
>NW_006408585.1:14368801-14373130 GCF_000296735.1 Chrysochloris asiatica
ATTAGTACACACACAATCTCTTCCAAGGTAAGTGTAAAATGCATTCTAATAAAACTGATAAAAAATATTGAATAACCTCTATATCTAGATAGATCACTGTGCTACTTGACATAAGGGATAAGCCCAGGCCTAGACCTCAAGCAATCAAATGGTTGGCTTTGTACCAACACGGAGATTATAGGAAATAATTAAGAAAACAAGGATCCTAGGAAAGGCATTTCATCAGTAGGGGAGTGAGGAATTTAGGAGAACCTGGTAGCAGACAGGAAGATCCAGAAAGTCTTCAGGTAAGCAGCACTTCAGGTAGAGAAGTCAGGAAGGAGCAGCAGATGAAGATGGCAGCAAAAAGGAAAAATCTCTAAGGGTGAATAAACAAAGAAAAATCTCTAAGGGTGAATAAACTGATTTGGAGGTGAAAGCAGAGCTTTCCCTCCACCAGCCCCCTCCCCCCAATTTAAAAAGGAAAATTGAATTAAAGAGGGACGATAGAGGAAGGAGCATTGTTTAAATCATTGCCATCAAGTTGATGCCAATTCACAGGGACCCTATTGAATAGAGTGGTGGTTATGTGCTGGTGAGTCGGTTCCGACTTTCTGAGGCTGTAAATCTTTACGGGAGTAGAAAGCCTCATCTTTCTCCCACAGAACAGCTGGTAGTTTCGAACTGTTGAATTTGAGGTTTGCAACCCGATTCGTAACCACTACGCTACCAAAGTAGAACTGTCCCTTATGTTTTCAAGGTTGTAATCTTCATGGCACTGTGGGTTAACGTGCTGGACTGCAAAGTTGGTTTGACCCTCAAGGTCAGTGGTTCAAGCTCATCAGTCGCTCCTCAGAAACCCTACACAGGGTCATTATGGGTCAGAACTGACTTGACAGCACTTAACAACAACCATCTTCACGGAAGCAGACTGCCATCCCTGTCTTCGTGGAGCAGCTGGTGGATTTGAATTGTCAACATTTTGGTTAGCAGCCGAGTGCTTAACCACTGTACCACCTTTGATGTTAAGTGACTTATAGTGACCGAATATAGGGTTTCCAAGGAGTGGTGGGTTAGCAGCTCAGTGCTTATCCTATAGCATCACACCAGGACTCCAGAGCTCCTTTAGTGGTTGGTGGTTGTGTGCCAACAAGTCGGTTCTAACTCATAGCGATGCTGTATAGGTTTCCAAGGCTGTAAATCTTTACAGCAGCAGAAAGCCTCATCTTTCTCTTGTGAGTAGCTGGTAAATTCGACCTTGCAGCTAGCCACCCAACACATAACTCACATGCTACCAAGACTCCTTTTTGTTGTTGTTGTTGTTGTTAGGTGCCATCGAGTCAGTACCGACTCATAGCGACCTTATGCACAGCAGAATGAAGCACTGCCCGATCCTTAGAGCTCCTTTACTGCTATAAAAATATAAAAAGTATGAGTGAACCTCAAACAAGCCAGAAAAAAGAAGAGAAATTACCCAGAAACTAGCCCCACAGTAGACCAAACAGGGAAAGAATGTCATAACAGGAGATAAAGCTCATATGAGCTATAACAAAAAAGATATTAAGTCTTATGGATAGCAGAATACAGATGCAGTCAGAAAAGGAAAATCAGATCTTTCTAGCTTCACATTTGTACCATAAAGAATACATGACAAGTTTAGTGATTCTGTCTTTATCCACATTGCGTCCACACTTCTAAGAGAAATGTGAGAAGTTGGGTTCGGCTTCTGGTTATTTGGTCTCTCAGATGCCAACAACTGGATTCTGATTTGAGAAATATGTGGACCCTATGGCTGGCAGGCTGGGAAACTGAAGACCGCCCATCTATATACTGAAGACAGCAATTTCTAATTGCAGAACAAAATGATTTCGGCTTCCTGCTGTTCCTATTCCAAGTTGTCTGCACAAACTTTCTTCATTTCAGAGGCATTTATGCTCAGCTGTGGACTGTAATGTTGCTAGTTTGAAACCAGCGAGCAGCCCAGCAGAAGAAAATCTAATGATGCAGTTCTTCTGTCACATGGGTGTCTATGAGTTGGAGCCAGTTCAACAGCACCCACCCACAAAACAACAACAGAACAAATTCCTCAACCATTTGACAAATCCACCCATCCCGACTCACCAAATGGAAGGATTCATTAAAACCTGATTCACAGATGGAATAGGTTAGTGGCAGTGAAATGCCAAAATGCTAGATTAGCAAGATCCCCCACCACAGCTGAAACTAAAGTCCCTGGGAGCAGAGGGGCGAAGAAGGAGCTGTAACCTGTTTAGAAGGGAGACTCCGTCTTCTTGGATGGGGAACTAGTAAGATGTACGTCAGGTACCAAAGCAGAAGAGCCTCCTAGGCAGGCAACCCAGCCTCAGTCCTGGTTATGTTGGTTCTGACTTACTGTCCCCAGTACTTGACCTCAGGCCACTCACTAGCCACCAAACCCCACATTGTGCTACAGCTGTGTCTGCAGGATTTCTCATCTATCTACCAGCTGCCATACCAGACCTGAATCCCTTCACAGCCCAAATCCAGAGTTGTTCGTAAGTGCTGTCGAGTCAGTTCTGACCCATAGTGACCCTGTATAGGGTTTCCAAGGAGCGGCTGGTGAGCTTGAACTGCCAACCTTGCAGTTCAAACAGCTTTGCAGTCTAACGCGTTAATCCACAGTGCCACACCAGGACTTCTAAATCCAGAGTAGATATACTTAAATACCGTGCAAACTGCCTCTTTAAAGAAACAGAAAACAAGGAGAAAGGCTAGAAGGGACTAGGGGGCAGTGGGGAGGATCTGATTGTTATTTTAGTGTGGTCATGTAAGACCTCTCCAAGAAGTTACTATCTGAGCTGAAAGCTAAATAATGGGGAGGCAACCATGTAAAGATGTAAGGAAAGAGAGTTCTAGGCAGAGGATACACAAGAACAATATTTAGAGTGACAACAGGGATCAGTCTCAAAGTAGACACCTACTGGACATCTTCTCCTGCCCACTTTTCTTTGAAGTTCCTCCAAAAGGGCCCCAGTAGCCATGTTGGCACTGCATGACCTCTCACCCCAGCTGGAGTTGATAAAATCAGGAGTGAGCTCCTGAAACAAGCTAACAAGCTGGACTGTTTGGATTTTTTCTCCTGGGAGTTTGTATGTAGCCTGAGAGACAATCAACCCATTGGTATGTGGGGCTGCATCTGCATCCTATAAAATCGAGAACTGTGGTCGGCCATATTCTGCCACATGAAATGAGGAACAGAGAAAGGCAGTGAGGAATCCAGAGACTGTGTGGACAGAAGAGAACGGACACAGATAGTTCTGAAATATTTCAATTCCTGCTTTCAGATCCTTTGAGAAGACTAGTCTCATTTATGTCTTTGGATTTTACATGTCAACCTTATTTATGCTCCTTGTTTTAATTTCATGTAATTTAATTAAAACTTTTACTGTAAATTGAGTAAAGGTTTACAGAGCAGATAATCAGTTTTACATTCAACACATCATATACTTCACTTATTTACAGTGATTGCAATCCCCTCCATGTACCATCAGTTAACAGTATTTACCTCTAGTCACTTTAACTCTTGCATTCCTCCCTCTGGCTCCCACTCCCTTCCTCGTTCCTCTGCCAACGTCCCTCTGATTGTATACTGCCTGTCCTGTCATCCATATTAACATGTGTCTACACTCTACCTATGAATAATTTTCTCTCCCCCTCTTAACCATCATTGATTGTTTCTTTCAGCAGGAAAAACTTTTCTTTTACAACAGTGGTCTCATACAATATTGGTCCTTTTGTGATTGACTAATTTGACTCAGTATTTTCACTCCATGCTATGAGGTGTTTTGCAGATTCTTCATTATTTTCAACATTTCTTAGCAATCCCTTGTGTGTATGTATAAATGTTTGTTTAACCTTTCTTCTGCTAATGGGCATTTAGGCTGTCTCCATCTTTTTGCTATTGTGAATAGTACTGCAGTGAAGGTGGGTATGCGTATATCTATTTATGTCACAGCTTTTATTTTTTGAGGATATACACCAAGTACAGGAATCCTGGTGTGGCGCTGCAGGATAATGCACTGGACAGTCAGTTTGAACCACGAAGTCGGCGGTTCAAATCCATCAGCTGTTCCTCGAAAACCCTATACAGGGTCACTATGAGTCAGAACCAATTGGACAGCACTTAATAACAACAGTATTTCTATTTCCAATTTAAAAAAAATTTTTTTTCTCATTAAACTTTGTTTTAATGGGTCTCAAAATTCTGTGACAAATTTTTGGTCAAGTTGTTTCCATTTAAAAAGTACTGATTTTAAAAACTAACAACTTAAAAACTGCCACACACAAAAAAGAAACAAACCTTCCTTCTGA
>NW_006408585.1:14374320-14375239 GCF_000296735.1 Chrysochloris asiatica
ATGTGTAAGCCAGAAGGGCATGCTCATGGGTCTGCCCTTTCTTAGAGACACCAGCTTCAAATTCTCTAACACCAGCAGCAACAATCAGGACAGCGCAGTCAGCCTGTGAGGTTCCTGTAATCATGTTTTTGATAAACTCTATGTGTCCTGGGACATCAATGATGGTCACATAGTACTTGCTGGTCTCAAATTTCCACAGGGAGATACCAATGGTGATGCCTCGCTCACGTTCAGCTTTCAGTTTATCCAAGACCCAGGCATACTTGAAGGAGCCCTTCCCCATCTCAGCAGCTTCCTTCTCAACTTTTTGATGGTTCTTTTGTCGATTCCACCACATTTGTAGATCAGGTGACCAGTAGTGGTTGACTTGCCGGAGTCGACGTGTCTAATAACGACAATGTTGATATGGGTCTTTTCCTTTCCCATTTTGGCTTAGGTTTTGCGATGGTTTTCACCAACACCTGTATTCTGGTGGCAAACCTGTTGCAAAAAAAAAGCTCTATTTCCAATTTTTTGAGGAAGTGTCATAAAGTATACACAGATACAAGTAGTTTCCAACAGTGGTTGTACCATATTACAGTCCTACTAGCAGCCTAAGAAGGTCCCAGTCTCTCTATACCCTTGCCAGAATTTGTTTTCTGTTTTTTTTTTTTCAATTTAGCTATTAGTGTTGGAGTAAGATGATATTTCATTATTGTTTTGATTTGCATTTCCCTAATGACTAATGATTTTGAACATTTCTTCCTTTGCTTGCTGGCTGCCTGAATGTCTTCTTTGGTGAAGTGTCTGTTCATGTCCTCTACCTACTTTTTTTTTTACATTTTAATTGTGAATTGAGTGAAGGTTTACAGACAAGATCATCAGCTTTACATTCAACAAATCCTACACTTTGTTTCATCTCAATGATTGCAGTCCCCTC
>NW_006408585.1:14376639-14377853 GCF_000296735.1 Chrysochloris asiatica
TCTGCAGGTTCAATCTCCACACCGAGGTTTTTGCTCCCAGGGATGCCCAGGTTCTCGCTGTCACTTCAGGGGCAGATTCAGAGGTACGTTACTCTGAAAGCAGCAGTCACATGTTTTTGTTTTTTTTTTAACACTCAGGCATATATAACAATTTACACCACCAAAGGGTACATTCTGCAAGTCTACCTCCTGGCTGCCCCACTCTCAGTCCCTCTCTCTCCATGAATCTAGAGTCCTCAAATGCTCCCTCTCTCCATGTCCCCATCTCTGCCTCCATCTCTGATATCCCTGCGTCTCTGGATAAAGTCCGCATTCTGCTTCTGCTCTTCTCCCTTGATGGTCCTAGGGTCCTTTGTTTATGTACTGTAAGACTAACTACTCCCCTGGTTTTTGTGTGTGTTTTTTTAAATGTTTTATTGTGAATTCTGTGAGAGTTTACATGGGAGAACATTAGTTTTACATTCATCTTATCATATATCATTTCATTGCCATGGTTACAATCCCCTCCAGGCATCATCAACCAACCAAAGGGTATACCCTGCAAGCCTGCCCCCCAGTCGTCAGCACACAGCCCCTGTCCCTCTCTGTGTCTAGAGTCCCCAGCCACTCAATCTCTCCACATCATCATCTCTGCCTCCATCTCTGGCATCACTGCTTCTCTGGGTAGGGTCTTGTACTCCACTCTTCTCCCTTGATGGTCCCAGGGACCTCAGCTCCTGGCCTGCAAAGTCAACCACTCCCCTCCTTTTGTTACAAAATGTCTACCTTTACATTTCCAACCCTCACTGTCAGTCCTGATTGTAATTATTCACTATTGTACCACAAGAATCCTATCCCCATCTCCTTTCATCAGGCCCACCCAGACAGATTGGATACTACTCAGTGCAGATTCTACCTTCCTCTGCACCTTCTGGATCTAGGCTCCCTCTTGAAAGCTTGTAATTCAGTCACTTCTTGCCTTTGTAGCCCTTCCCCCATTTTGGGTAGCCAATGTCCAAGTTGCCCATCCCTGTGTACCCTGTGTACTGAGAGGGGCGGGGGAAAATGATCATCGCTGTAAAGATTTGTTCCCTCTTTTGAGCTACTGCATCCATAGGTTTAGGTCAAGTTCATAAAATTATATCAGATTACTCTTTTTTTCCTCTTCTTTCTTCTACTAGTTGAGTTCTGATCATCCAGCCATTGAAGCCAGGTCAAGTGGGTATTATCTGCAA
>NW_006408585.1:14378808-14388831 GCF_000296735.1 Chrysochloris asiatica
AAAAAAAAAGAGTCCCCAGGTCTTGCCATACTTCTGGCCAACCAGGTCTCCACCTGGGTTCACAGGAGTCTGTTGAACGTGGGAGGACTTAGCTCACAGCTTCATTGCTGTTTTTCCCTCACTTCCCCTTATTGGTGACCAATGTGGTCACCAGTCAGTCAGACCACATGTCTGCTCGTGCATTCCCCTTGAGTCTTAGTCTTGGAAGGGGATTTGCCCTGAGGGGACCCGACCACTTGCCTTGACGTCTCCTGGGTGAGCAACTTGTTTGTTATTGTAGTAGTCAGTCGAACTGCCGTTATTGTTTTCTATTTTTCCTGTCAGTCTTTCTTTCAAGAAGTATTTTCTGTTCTTCTAGCCACTCTAGACTGGTCTGCTTGTCTTTTCAAGTAGAGATTTCCCACCTCAGCAGATTCTGGATAGGGTTCAGGAATACTATGCCCCTGGTTTTGTTACAAAACTTTTCTACTTTTACAATTGTGACAGTCGCAATTGGTCATGATACAATTACTCACTATTGAATCATAAGAATCTTATCCCCATCTCTTTTAACCAGACCCATAGAGACAAGATGAAAACTATTCAGTGGCGACTCTTTCTTCCCCCACACACTATTAAACTCCCCCTTGAAACTTTGTAAGCCTGTTACTTTGTGCCTTTATCACTCCCTCATTTTAGGTAGCCAATGTCTAGGTTGCCCTTCCCAATCTACCCTGTGTAGCTAAGGGATAGCATTGATACTTGATGTGAAGACTCCTTCCTTCTTTGTTGGTATTTAGAGTTATTACCTCCATGAGTATAGGTCACATTCATCAAATTGTAGCAATTTACCCACATTTCCTTTATCAAAAAATTGTTTTGTTCTTTTTTTTTTAATCTTCCTCTAGTCAAGTTCTGATTATCAAGGAATCATGGCTAGGTCAAATGGGTACTATCTGCAAGTTTGGCTGTTCTTGTTCAGCTCCTCTCACTCCATATCAGCTGGATACTTTACTCTCAGCTCTAACCCTCTGTGGCTATGTCCTTGTCCATGAGCTCAGGTGTCTCCAGGTCTCACCACACTTTGGACCAACCAGCCTTCCTCATCTCTCTCTCTCATCTCCAGGTCAACGGGAGTCTATGGGATGTGGCTGAATACTCAGCCCATTTCTTCATTGCTGCCTTTCTCCCTCTTTCACTCACCAGTAGACCAATGTGGTCATCAGCAAGCTTACATGCCTGCTCATGTGTTCCCTTGGAGTTTCAGTCTTAGAGGGGGATTGCCCTTTTAATTTTCAATGACTGACCATTCCATGGTGAGCATACTTTGCTAGTGTTGTTCAGCACTATATACCTACTAACTGCTTGGCTGAATATTGGGCCAGGAAGGTGAGTTCCTTTTTAGACCTGAAGGGTGGCTCTGCCCATTTTTAAATTGGATTATTTGTGTTTCTATTGAGCTCTTAAAGTGTTCTGTAAATATTAGAGAATAATCCTTTGTCTGATATGTCACTGTTAAACTTTTTTCCCAGTCTGTGGGGTTCTCTTTTTACTCTTTTGGTGAAATGCTTTAGTGCACGTAAGTGTTTAATTTTTAGGAAGTTCCAGTCATCTATTTTGCCTTCTGTTTGTGTATTTTCAGTTATGCTTAGTAGTATTTTTGTGCCATGTATCAGAGCCCCTCCCTATATTTGTCCTTATTTTTTCACTGTTGATCTTCATAGTTCTAGGATTTACATACAGGTCTTCAATCCATGTTAGTTCGTTTTTGTATATAGTGTGAGATATGGGTCTTGTTTCATTTATTCTGTAAATGGATTTCCAGTTTTGCCAGAACTATTTGTTGAAGAGACTATCTCTTCTTCCATTTAATGTATTTGGGCCCTTTGTTGAAGATGAATTAGCTGAACATGGATGGATTTACTTCTGGGTTCTCAATTTTGTTCCATTGATCTGTATGCATTTTGTTTTACCAGTACAGGTTGTTTTGACTACTGTGGCTGTGGCTTGGATATTGGAAAGTGAGAGGTTTCCTAGTTTGTTCTTCTTTATTAATGTCCTCCAGGCCCACCCATGCTTTGCTTATCTGGACTCTGTTTCTTTTCCATATAAAGTTAGTGATTAGTATTTCCATGTCTTTAAAGGATGATGTTGGAATCTGTATTGAGATTGCATTATATTAATAGATTGTTTTGGAGTGTTGACATTTTCACAATGTTAAGTCTTCCTATTCATGAACATGGTATATTCCTCTTTTGTTTATTATAGTAATTATTTTAGGTTTATTATAATTGTTTATTAATAATTAATATTTATGAACTATTATAGATTTATTATAGGTCTCTCTTTGTTTATTATAGTAGAATTTTGTAGTTTTCTTTGTATAGGTGTTTTGTTTCTCTGGTTAGATTTATTCCCAAATGTTTCATCTTTCGAGTAGCTATTGTAAATAGTATTGTTTTCCTGATTTGAATTTCAGAGCTCTCTTTATTAGCATAAAGGAATGCAACAGATTTTTGTATGTTGCTCTTATACCCTGCTACTTTTCTGAATCTATCAATGGGTTCCAATAATTTTCTTTTGAAATCTTAGAGATTTTCTAAGTATGGAATCATCTCATATGCAAATAGAATTTTACTTCATCATTTTCACTTTGGATGACTTTAATTTCCCTTTCTTGACTTATAGCTTTGGCGAAGACTTCCAGCACAATATTGAATAGGAGTGGTAATAAAGGGCACTTTTGTGCCTACTCACAAATGGAATAGCTTCCATTTCTCACCATTGAGAGTGATGTTGGATGTTGATTTGTGTATATGCCTTTCATTATGTTGAAGAATACTCTTCTACTCCTATTTTGCTGAGTGTTTTTAGTTAGGAATGAGTATCTGATTTTGTCAAATACTTTTTCTACATAAATTGATATGATCATGTGATTTCTTTCCTTTGCTTTATGTTGATGATTTTTCAAATATTGGACCATCCCTACATATCTGGTATGAATCCCACTTGATCCTGATGTAGTATAGATTTGAATATCATTAGATTCTGTTGGCTAGGATTTTGTTGAAAATTTTTGCATCTATGTTCACGAGGGATATTGGTATATAATTTTTTTTTTTTTTTTTAGGGTTGTCTTTGCCTGGTTTGTGTATCAGAGTTATACTTGCTTCATAAAATGAATTCAAGAGATTTTCATCTTTTTCTATATTATGGAGTAGTTTGAGTAGAATTGATGGTCTGCTTTCCCTCCTCCCCTCAAAAATCATACTTTTTTTTTCCCCTAGAAAGATCACATAAGCTACTTTATATGGATTTCTCTAGCCTTTTATTCAAGGCAGGACAATCCAAACATTCTCAGGGTATATCTTCTCCTTATTCAGTTCTGTAACACGTTAGGGAAATAAAAGGGAGATGATCAGCTAGAAAGTGTGTCTGCCCATTTTGGTTAAGGAACTCTTCATGGAGCAGTTGTGTTCACAGTGCAGAGAACTGTGGGGCTGGGCAGGTCTGTGCAGGTTCCAGCGGAACAGGATTGACAGGTTCCTGCCACTGCTCTTGCAGTGTACTGTGAATATTTTAAATTCACCTATTAACCAGCAACCACAAAAAGCTCCCTGGAACAAACTGGGAAGATCTGGAGGAAGATTTCCCGCTCTATGCACTTTCGCAGGGCATGTCATGTGCTCTGAACCCACAAGGAGAGAACCAAGATTATAAACCAGCAGAGAAGCTAAGAAGCCTGGAATTATACCTACCTATTTACTATAAACTTTAGGAAGCACATTGACTACAAAAGTGCATTCTAAATCACACCCAAAGTGTGACACAGCAAAAAATTACAGATATTCCCTCTGTACACAGGGTAGATAGGGACGGGCAACTTACACATTGACTACCTAAAATGAGGGGGTGATAAAGGCAAGAAGTGACTGGCTTACAAGGTTTCAAGGGGGAGTTTACTTTAGTAGTGTAGGGGGGAAGAAAGAGTCGCCACTGAATAGTTTTCATCATGTCTAGATGGGTCTGGTTAAAAGAAATGGGGATAAGATTCTTATGATTTGATAGTAATTGTTATCACGACTAATTGCAATTGTCACAATTATAAAGGTAGAAGTTCTGTAACAAAAACAGGGTAGTGGTTAATCTTGCAGTCCAGAAACAAAGAACCCTAAGACCATCAAAGGAGAAGAACACAAGTGGAATGTGAGACCTTATGCAGAGAAGCAGTGACACCAGAGATGAGGACATGGAGAGAGGGATTAGCTGAGGACTCTAGATTCATGAGAAGAGAGGAACTAAGAGATATTGGCTAGATATGTTCTGACTGGTGACCACGTTGGTCACCAATAAGGGGAAGAGGGGGAAAAAACAGCAATGAAATTGCAAGCTAAGCCCGACCACATTCAATAGACCCCTGCGAATCCGGGTAGAGACCTGAATGGCCAGTAATATGGCAAGACCTGGGGACTCCTGGGCCCAGAGGCAGTGACATGGCCACAGAGGACTAGAGCAGAGAGTGAAGCATCCAGCTGATATGAATTGAGAAGAGATGCACAAGAACACACATACTTGCAGATAGTACCCACTTGACATGGCTTCGATGGCTGGATATTCAGAACTCGACTAGAAGAAGAAAGAAGAGGGGGGCAAAAAAAAGAGTAACCTGCTACAATTAGATGAACTTTACCTATACTTATGATGTGTTGTTGTTGTTGTAAAGTGCCGTGGAGTCAGTTCCAACCCATGATGACCTTGTACAGGGTTTCCGAGGCTGTAAATCTTTACGGGAGCAGAAAGCATCATCTTTCTCCCGCAGAGTGGCTGGTAGTTTCAAACTGCTGACCTTAAGGTTCGCAGCCTGATTCGTAACCACTACGCTACCAGAGCTCCTTACCTATGGATGTAGTAGCTCAAAAAAGGGAACAAGTCTTTATAACGAGGATCACTCCCACCCCCTTAGTACACAAGTTTGACAGGGATGGGCAACTTAAACATTGGCTACCCAAAATGGGGGAGCCTACAAAGGCAAGAAGTGACTGGTTTACAAGCTTTCAAGAGGGAGCCTAGTTACAGATAGGGCGGGGGAATCACCACTGAATGATTTCCAATCTGTTGGGACCAGGCTGGCGGAAGGAAATGGGGATAAGACTCTTGTGGTACAATAGTGAATAATTGCCATCAGGACTGACTGTGAGGGTAGGAAATATAGAGGTCGATGTTTTTTGATAAAAGGAGGAGAATGAGTGATTTTGTATCCCTGGAGCAGAGGTTCCTGGGACCATCAAGTGAGAAGAACGGAGAGCGGGACCCTACCCAGAGAGACAGTGATGCCAGAGATGGAGACAGAGACGATGACGTGGACAAATGGAGTGGCTGGGGACACTGGACTCAGGGAGGGAGAAGGGCTGTATGCTGGTAGCGGGGGGGGGGGGGGGGGGGGGGGGGGGGGGGGGGTGGGGTGTACCCTTTGGTTATTTGATGATGCATGTAGGGGATTGTAATCATTGCAATGAAATGAAATATGATAGAATGAGGATAAAGCTGATGTTCTCCCATGTAAACCTCACAACAAAAACTTAAAAAAAAAAAAAGAGAGAGAGATATTGGCCAGGAGGCAGACTTGCATAATACGCCCTTTAGTGATATAAATTACTATATATGCCTGAATGTTTAAAAACAAAAAAAAAAGAGCTAAAGTGAATAGAGAGAAACACTGTTAACTGATGGTACATAGAGGGGATTATAATCATTGTAATGGAACAAAGTGTATGATTTGTTGGATGTAAAACTAAAAAACAAAAACCTATGACAGATATTTCTCAGAAGTGTGCTCATTCATTCTTTCTAATTGACACTATGAGTAAAACCTCCAAATACAGTACCTTTTTATGATTATCACCAATAATATTCTTTACTGTGGAAACTTCAGAGCTACTTGCAAATGGTCCCATTCAAAAGTAAAGGTAAAGAATTTAACAACCTAACAGGAAGCTACCATTTATTCATCCCTTATCTAGCATAAAACTGGAGGTGAGGGACTGATCCCTAGTGTGATGCTACAGAGTAAGCACTGGACTGTTAACTACAAAGTCAGCAGTTCAAACGCATCTGCCTCTCCCTGGAAACCCTATACAAGTATGCTATAAGTCAGAACGGATTTGGCATTTAACAACATCTATATTTTAGTCAATAAAACTTCCTTTGGGAACAAAGAAAATGTCAGTGTTAGATAACTGATTCTTGGTGTTATAAGATCAGGACAATATTACCTGATAACTAGCATAGTATCCTAGGAAATACATAACCATCTTCAATTATAACCCTGTGTTCATTCTGTCTCTGCTGTCAATTCATTTATTCATTCATGGATGTTTATAGTATTTTTCCCACACATTGGTAGAAGTTGAGGACACAAAAAGTAAGACACATTCCTTGCCATTGAGGAGCCTCCCAATTATTGGGTCAAATGCGTACATAAACAACTAATTATAGTACAGGGTAAACTTTCTTGACTATGACACTTGCTATGGGAATCCTAGTGTGGCACTGCGGGTTAATGCACTGGACTACAAGGTCAGTCTGAACCACAAGGTAGGCAATTCAAGCACACCAGCCGTTCCTTGGAAACCTTATATAGGGTCACTATGGTTTGGAGTTGACTTGACAGTATTTAACAGCCATGGGAGGAAAGAGCAAGAAATTCGGTTTTCTTCCTAGGAGCCAAGGAGGTGAGGTAGGGCCAGTGGAACGCAAAGTCACAGGAGGTAAGAATGTCAGATGTGGCAGCAATGATGAGAATGAACCTTTGCGTTGAGTGTTTTACATGCCAGGTGCTAGTTCAGACATTTCATATCCTCTAGCTCATTTAATCCTCACAATAATCCTCTGAGGTAGGTATGGTTAGTCTTCCTATTTTGCTAATGAGGAACCCAAATGAAGGCATGGAGAGGTCGAATAATTCTGCTCAGGGCCTCACAACTAATAAGTGGAGAACTAGGTCTTGAAAGCAGGCAGGGAGGCCTTGAATCTATGCTGTGAACCATCATGCTTTACTACCTGACTGGAAGCACTTAAGGCACACACAGGTAGGTAGATGTGGCCAGATTCTGAATGGTTTTTAATGCCATAGGCTTTATCCTAATAATGAACAAGCCTTTTTAAACAGACATTAGACAGATCCTTGCTTTACAGGATCATGCAGTAGATGGATGAATGATAAATTGGAAGAGAAGAAAGCTGGGAAGGAGAAAATCAATCAGAAACCACTGTAATACTGTAAATATCCTAGAGAGTGCTACTGGACATAGTTTAGAATGGCAAATCCCTGGCATGGGTGCTAGCACTAAGGCAGAACTGATTACTGAACTCAGCACTTTTTCTTGCTGAGGTTAGATGCTGCCTCAGAATCCTTCTCAGCACAATGCTCCAGGCATTCACCTGGAGTGGCTAAGTTGGCACATAAGAGGAAACCTATTTGCCGCCTCTCGTTGCCTATTCATACAGAAATAATGCATAAATGAGGGGGAAATGTAGTCACAGACAATTTGGAGGTTTCCGACTTGAGCGTCTAAATGGAAAGTATTGATTGTGGTAGAGAAATAGAGGAGGAGCAGGTTGGGGAGGGAATCGTGAGTTTTGCTTCACTTACCCTTAGATCTGAAGTTCAGCGGGGCATCTGTGCATGAAGCCTGACATGGAAATATGAGTCTGGGCTCAGACGAGGTCCAAACAAACACTGTGGTAAAGGAGAGTGTCCTTGAAGTCTTGGAAAACACCCTCTCCCAAAGAAAGTAGACCCAGAAACGGGCCACAGACGGAACTTTGAGGAATGACACCCCCAAAGCAGAATAAGGAGAGAGAGTACTGTCTGGTGGGGAAAGAATGTTTCCACGTAGGGCAACCTGGACAATAAATACTTCAGAGAGGTCAAGAACAATGAAGAAGGCTGCAAGAGAATTTGGTAATGGTCAGTTTTGACCTTGTGGTCAGTTTTGAGAGAGTGGCCCAGTAATGTGATGTGGCAGAAACCAACTTAGTGTTTGGTGGCTGAAAAGAAGGCAGATACAAAACTTTTTTTTCATGAAGTTTGCAGCCAATAGGTAAGGGAAAAAACCAGAGCACATTGCTGACTTTGAGGAAGGATCAGGTGGATAGGTTATGGGGTGGGAGTGAAAACAGCTGGGCTTTAATGGTCCAAAGTATCCAAAAAGGCAAAAAGGGATGAATTAAGACCAAGAATAATTTTTTTTGAGACGAATAGATCATTAACACAGAGTGTAATTTTATATTTACTGGTGTGATTCTTATCGCTAATCTTGGGCTCTGTCTTATTTTAGTCTCTATTTTATTCCCAATGCCTATAGTACCTGAAAGTGCCATGGGCTGCCAAAAGAACCAATAGACCCATTTTGGAAGAAGTGCAGCCAGAATGCTCCTTGGAGGCCAACGTGGCCAAACTTCATCTCTCATACTTTGGACATGTTGTCGGGAGGGACCAGTCGCTGGAGAAGGATATCATGTTTGGTAAGGTGGAGGGTCAGAGAAAAAGGAAGACCCCTAACGAGATGGATTGGCAAAATGGCAGCATCAATGGGCTCAAGCGTGGCAACAATTGTGAGGTTGGCCCAGGGTTGAGCAGTGTTTCATTCTGCTGTGTATAAAGTCACAATGAGTCAGTACCGACTCGATGGCACCTAACAACAACAACAACAATAGTACCTGACATGTTGAATAAATGAATAAATAGCAGAGGGATTGTAATCATTGCAGTGAAACAAAATACAACAGGATGAATGTAAAGATAATGTTCTCCCATGTAAAGTATCACATAATTCACAATAGAAGCTTAAAAAAATAAACAGATAGCAGAATGGTATTCCTTTTCCTTAGACATGAGAGAACAAGTCACTGGGGCCAATATTCTTGATGCTAAGGAATGAAGACCATCTTTTTTAGCCAGTGATGAAGAGGGTGACCAGAGCATGGGCACAGGAACTTGTCCTCCAGTCATGATCAAATTCACCAGAATTCATATAAAAGCTACACCAAGACATTCACTCTTAAAGAGAAGGCAACAGTGTTTGTTTTAGAAATCCACACTACAAGTCATTTGTTTTAGAAATTCACACTGCAAGCGAACACTTTTAGCTCCATAATTAATGATACCTTTGGTACTTCCTGTATAATTTGCTCTCTTTTTAGGAGCTAACATACAAGATAAACACAAACTAACCAGCTCTATTTTCTAGGATCTTTCTGGTGGGCAGAAGCTTTCTCATAAATAGGTTTAGAGGTACGTTCTCACATTTAAGTACAATCCAGCCTGGGAGAAAAAGTGTTCCTTCTACATATTCTTTTTTTTTTCTCCTGAGATTTTTAAAAACTATGTTTTCTTTTTGCCATAAGCCTGGGAGGAAACGAAATTACATAGCAGTTTGCCAAAAAACACAACAGTGGCAGCTACATCATTATACGCATACTCCTTTATAATTAAGATGAGGTTGATATGAAAAAAATGTCTTTATTCCTTCAACAATATTATAGATTCTATGTTATTCCTTCTGAATATATCAAATCAGCATTTTCTAAAGGATAAGTGTGTTTATGAGTCAATTTCTAGGTTACCGTGTTCTTTGGATGGTTCTCTCTAACTGCGTCACCCCACCAAACCCCACGCCCACCCCCCATCCCTCACAACCCTTTACATTTCCAACTGCCAGAGAACTCTAAGGCAGAAATCGCATTCACCACCCAAGGAACCTTAGCAAGAACAAGCCATGGGGCCTTAGATTTAGGGGTTGTGAGAGTTATGTGCTAACTCATTAGCCATCTCAGAATAGATCTGAAATCCATAGAGGAAAGAGTCTGAGTAAGGAAAACTGCACAGTTTTACCTAGAAGTCAGATGACCTGGCAGAAGTCCCCAGTTTGGATAACCCCAAAGCCTCAGAAGAAGCAGGTTCCAGAGAAATGGTCCTCTCTGACAACAATTCTCCAAAGCCAAACACTTTACAGAGTTGTTGTTGTTGTTGTCAGGTGCCAT
>NW_006408585.1:14391636-14395522 GCF_000296735.1 Chrysochloris asiatica
AGCAAAAAGTCATTAAGAAGACAAGAAGGAAAAGATCAAAATGGATGTCAGAGGAGATTCTGAAACTTGCTCTCCAGCATAGAAAAGCTAAAGCAAATAGAAGAATTGAAGAGGTTCAAGAGCTGAACAGAAAATTTCAAAGGTCAGCTAGAGAAGACAAAACCAGGTAAAATATGCAAAGATTTGGAACTAGAAAACCAAAAGGGAAGAACACGGTCAGCATTTCTCAAGCTGGGGGAACTTTACAGAGTAGAGGTGTTCATATTTTGGGTTAGGTCTCTGACTGTTTTTAAAAACAGGGTGGTGACTGCTCTTCAGATTATCACAATGGAAATCAAATCATGTGCTTCTGTCTTTGGCACCTTGTATTCCTGACGATGACTTTTGCCAAGCAAAAGAATCTCCCCAGAGATTTCTCTTCTTTCCTGTTGTTACAGGTGAGCTTGTCCAAGCATTTGGAAATTGGGCGTTCTCACAATTTATTGCATGTGGGGAAATCATAATTGAACTCAAGCCAAGGAGCAGGTTTTATTGGCTGAGTTGGCAGTAAAAGCTGCAACAACCCAGAAGACTTACTTCAGACTAGGACAGAATCTAGCATCAGGGTGTGAGCCCCTCCAGGCAGATCAAAGTTCCAGGTTGTATTTGAAGTTATGGGAAGTCTCTGTGGTGGATTGGAAACAGTGGATAGCCTGGCATTAGTCAAACTCTTAATGAGCTGTAGTTAAGTTCTGTGGGCATCAGGGTCTGTGGGTCATGGGTGGGGTGGGAAAGCGGTGATTTTACATGGGATGAAGGGGTGGAGAAATATGACAAGAGTGTCCCCATGTAAGTCAGAGTAGATGTATACTCCTTAGGCTGATTTTTTGGAAGTAGCTCTCCAGGACTTTCTTCCCACCCACCTCTGGGTGAATTTAAATGTTCAAACTTTGAGTTAGCAGTCAAATTAATCTTATGCACTTCCAAGGGAATCCCCTATGTTTATAAAGGGCCTCAACTATGAACATTAGTGTTATCTGCAAATGAAAATATGAATTCAGATGCAGAAAATAAGAGCATATTCATTATCAGCCATTTCTACAGCTGTTTTTTTTTTGTCTTTGTTTTTTTATGTGGTGGTCATTGGTTGTTGCTGTTGTTGGTGGTGGTTGTTGGTTGTGGTTGTTGTTGGGTGTTGTTTGTTGGTGTTGTTAAGTGCCATAGAATCAGTTCTGACTCATAGCACTCCTGTATAGGGTTTCCGAGGAGCGGCTGGTGGGTTTGAACCATCAACCTTGTGGTTAGCAGTCCATGCTTACCCTAAAGGACTCCCTCAAAAGTGGAATTTACCTGACTTCTCTCTGCTTCCCTGTTTGCAGGGATACTTTTGCTCAGTGCTGACTGAATAACCATTGCTGGTGGGACTCTGAATAACATGATTATGGAGACTTTCCAAGGATCCCTGGTGGAGTAGTGGGTTATACACTGGGCTGCTAACTGCAAACGCAGCAGTTCGAATCCTCCAGTCGCTCCGCAGGAGAAAGATGAAACGGTCTGCTCCCGTTAAGGATTTACAGCCTCAGAAACCCTGTATAGGTTTGCTATGAGTCAGAACTGACTCAACGGCACACATCCACCACCACCACCATCACAGAGAGTCCACCCCCTATCTGTCAGTTTGATGTACTGTGGTGGCTTGCATGTTGCAATGATTTTGGAAGCTATGCCACAGATATTTCAAATCCCAGCAGGTCAACTGGTAGACAACATTCAATAGCGATTCCATGGTAAAGAAGAAAAATAGCTAATTGCCACTGAGTTGATTCTGGCAGGTGTTACAGAACTCTGCTCTCTGTAGGGCCTTCAAGGCTGTGAGCTTCTGAAAGTAGATTGCCAAATCTTTCTTCCACAGTATCTCTGAGAGGATCTAAACTTCCAACCATTTGGTTAGTAGCTGAAGGCCTTAATTATATGTGCTACCCAGAAAGTCCTGAGTAGGAAGAAAGGTCCAGCAATCGCCTTCCAAAATAAGTCAATGGAAACCCCATGGATCCCAACAGAATACTGTCCCATAGAGTGATAAATATGAACACCGCCATTGAATGGTATTAAAAATACACAGAAGCCATGATGGTCTAAAGTGTACCAGTGATGGGGAAGATGGTGCAGGACTGTGAAATGTTTCTTTCTGTTGTACGTGAGTTCTGAGCAGATTCCATGACAACTAACAACGTAGAGTCTACCAAGAGAAACCCTTTGTAAGGCAGTCCAATGGCCTCTGTTCCCCTTCTCAGGAGTGTGGGTGGTGACCATAGTCACCTTCTTCTATTCATGTCAAGGATGCCGGAACTACAGTGAAACCCACACAGCTCCCAAACTATCTGTTCCTGGTAACCATTCATTTACTGAGACCCTTGACTCCTTGGGAGGAGGGTGGAGAGGAACCGAGACATGGTGTGATCTCAGAGGACTTTATGGTGCGTTTAGAAGAGAGTCATGAAAAGAGAACAGTAAAAGACAAATCTCAAGGCCATTTATAGTCAATGTTTCACCTTAGAACTGAGCTCAGTGCTGTTTCTCAAGGTCTTTGGCATAAAAAGCATAAAAGCTTGGCTGTTCACAGTCAGCACTAGTTGAAGCTGCACCTCAATCCTTTCAGATAGAAATGCATTTCCATTAATGAATCCAGAGTGTCAATATAATCAGATAGAAATGCATTTCCATGAATGAATCCAGAGTGTCAATATAATCAGCCCTAGAGTTTTGGTATTTAGAAGAAAATGACAGGCTCTGTCTCATATGCAAATGAAAATTGGACAATGAATAAGGAAAACCATAGAAGAATTAATACATTTGAATTATGTGTTGGAGAAGAATATTGACAGTACCATGGACTGCCAGAAGAACAAACAAATCTGTGCTGGAAGAGACAGCCAGAGTGCTCCTTAGAAGACAGGATGGCCAGATTTCGTCTCTCATACTTCAGACATCTTATCAGAGGGACCAGTCCTGAGAGAAGGACATTATGATTTTTAAAGTGGAGTTTCAGCGAAGTGATTGTTAAAGTGGAGGAAGACCTCCAAAGAGATGGATTGGCACCGTGGCAGCAACAGTGGACCCAAATGTAACAGTAATCGTTAACGATGGCCCAGGACTGGGCAGTGTTTTCTTCTGTTGTGCATAGGGTTGCTATGCATCGGAACCAATTCAACAACACCTAACAACAACTCTTCCTAGATGAATAGTGTAAGTCCAGGGGCACCTATCATCACCAATGAAGTTAGAAGGAAAGGCAGTGATATCGATGGGGTGATAAGAATGATAATTCCTTTTCCATTCATTTCAGGAAATATTCATCAAGGCTTACTCTGTGCAAGCACTATGCTAGTCCTAGGAGGAGAGAGAATTTACTTCTTGCCCTCAGGAATCATGGAGACCATTTGTAGTCAGGGTTCAGACTTCGGAATCAGATAGACCTGGATCTGAAATCACTTGGCAAAGTAACATACAGGACTGGTTAAAGTGGACTCTCTTTGCTCTCACCAGCCCTCCCAGGGTCACCTGCTCTTGAGTCCCACTCTTGGTGGCCGTGTCCCTGCACTGTGATGCTATAGCTGATAGAAGCCAGGCATCTTCTTGGCCTTCTGTTCAACTGTGACTCATACCTCCTCATTACGTTCCTCCTTCACTCCAGGATGCCCATTTGTGTTCAAAGCTAGACCTTGCAGCTCTGTCTACTTGAATGTCTAGGTTCTATCCCTGTCTAAAGGAGCTCTGGTAGCATAGTGGTTACAAATCAGGCTGCGAACTGCAAAGGTGGCAGTTCGAAACTACCAGCTGTTCCGCGGGAGAAAGATGAGGCTTTCTGCTCCCATAAAGATTTACAGCCTCGGAAACCCTGTTCAGG
>NW_006408585.1:14395847-14397142 GCF_000296735.1 Chrysochloris asiatica
TCTCCAGTGCCACACCAGGAGTCCCAAAGAACCCTGGTAGTGCTAATCAAAAGGTCAGTAGTTTGAACCTTCCAGCCACTCTGGAAGCAAGATATGGCAGTCTGTTTCCATAAAGATTTAAAGCCTTATAGGATGAGCACTGGACTGCTGACCACAAGGTTGACAGTTCAAGCCCACCAGCCACCCCATGGGAGAAAAATGAGGCTTTCTGCTTCCGTAAAGATTTACAAGCTTGGAAAACCTATACAGGGTCAGTATGAGTCCGAACTGACTCAACAGCACTTAACAACAACAACAACAAACCCTGTGGGTTAGTTCTACTCTATCCTATAAGGTTGCTGTGGGTGGGAAGCAACTTGATAGTAACAGGTTTGGTTTTTGGGTGTTTTTAACCCTGGTCTAGCCTCATGCATCCAGCTGTGTTAGTTTTACTATTGATATGTATTTGCTCCAGGCAAATCAGTCTTCTTAACTTCACCTGTCTTCAGGCCCCACCTGTTCAGAAACTATCGCTGGCTCCCCTGGCCTCTAAACTAAGATGAACTCCCCTGAAGGTTTGGAATGATTTCACTCCAGCCCACCTCTCCAGTTTGACCTCATTCTGCTCACTGTGTGTAACATACCAAGGTTCTAGTCTCAGTGAGCGAATTGCATTCCTGAGTATGCTCTGACCTTTCCTGCCTCTGCCTTTTGCTCTTGCTGGACCTTGATAGGCTTTAACATAGGAAGATGCAAAGAGGTGGAGGGAGATGGATTTGGGAATGCACAGAGACCTGAGAGGAGTTGTGTTTGCTTACTGGATACTGGGAAGTTACAATCTCAAAATTAATGTCTTATAAGAAAGGGAGGAGAGTGGTGGCTCTGTAGGGTAACCAGCCGTTCCATGGGAGAAAGACAAGGCTCTCAGTTCCTGCAAAGATTTATAGCTTCAGAAACTCTATACTGAAACTGACTGTACGTACGGCACACAGCAACAACAACAGTAAGGAGAGGAAATGGATTTTCTGGTCTATCCCTAACCTTCAGGCTAGAGAAGTGTTTTTCATTCCTATTCTAGATTTTAAGGAGCTCTGGTAGCATAGTGAATTATGAACTGGACTGCTAACCACAAGGTCAGCAGTTTGAATCTACCAGCAGCTCCATGGGATAAGGACAAGGCTTTATGCTCCCAGAAAGATTTATATCCTAGGAAACCCTATGCAGGTTTGGTATGAGTTGGAACCAACTTTGTGGAACAAACCACCATTGTATATATTAGATTACTAAGGCCTTAGTGATAGAAATGATGCTGGAGA
>NW_006408585.1:14399533-14417554 GCF_000296735.1 Chrysochloris asiatica
ATGAGGCTATCTGCTCACACATAGATTTACAGTCTTGAGACAACTATGGATCAATTCTACTGTGTCCTACGGAGTCTCTCTGAGTTGGAATCATCTCAACAGCAAGGTTTTTGTAGACCCAAAAAGATTAAATGGCTTAATGGATGTAGAGAGAGAAAAGCTTAGAAAGACAAATAAGGCCACCCTACAAAACACCTTTGTTGTTGTTGTTTTTAAGTGCCATCGAGTTGCTGCCTACTCATAGCAACTCTATATATGGTTTCCAAGGAGCAGCTGGTGGGTTTGAACTGCCAAAGTTGCAGCTCACACTGACCTTGCAGTCCAGTGCATTATCCTGCACCACCTCACCAGGACTCTACAGAACACCTCTTGTTGCTAGTGCTGCCAAGTTGTGACCCTGTATAGGGTTCCCAAGAAGCATTTGGTGCACTTGAACCACCGCCCTTGTGGATCAAACTAAGTTTGCAGTACAGCGTATTAACCCACAACACCACACCAGGACTCCTTTGTTGTTGTTGTTGTCAAGTGCTGTTGAGTCAATTCCGATCCACAGTGACCCTGTATAGGATTTCTAAGGAGCAGTTGATGAGCTTGAACCACCAACCTTGCAGTTCAAATGGCTTTGCAGTCTGGAGCATTAACCCACAGTGTCACACCAGGACACCAGGGCTCCTTTGTTGTTGTTGTTGTTATGGGCCGTGGAATCGGTTCCAACTCATAGAGACCCTGTACAGGGTTTCCGAGGCTCTAAATCTTTACGGGAGCAGAAAGCCTCATCTTTCTCTTTCGGAACAGCTGGTAGTTTCGAACTGCTGACCTTGAGGTTCACAGCCCGATTCATAACCACTACGCTACCAGAGCTCCTTAGGGCTCCTTTAGTGAGGGTTAAATAGTTTATGCTATATTCAGCCAACAACGGGGACAGCTAAAGGCTTTCACTAAAGTAGTGATGTAATAAGAGCTATGCGTTGCGACGATATAGTGTTTTCAAACAATGGCTATAACCAATTGTTGTTGTTGTTATGTGCCGTGGAGTCAGTTCTGACTCATAGCGACCTTGTACAGGGTTTCCAAGGCTGTAAATTTTTACGGGAGCAGAAAGCCTCATCTTTCTCCCACGGAACGGCTGGTAGTTTTGAACTGCTGACCTTGTGGTTCGCAGCCCGATTCATAACCACTATGCTACCAGAGCTCCTTTATAACCAATTAGTGGGTCGCAAAGTCAGTGTAGTGGTCATGACCAACATTTTATAAAGCAAATGAAGAAACTGTTGTTGTTATGTACTGGCGAGTTGGTTCTGACTCTTAGCTACCCTATGCACAGCAAAATGAAACACTGCCCAGTCCTGTGCCTTGCTCACAATTATTATCCTTGGTGCTACCACTGTGTCAGTCCATCTTCTTGAGCTCCTCTTTGAAATTTCCTTTTACTTCATTATTTCTTCTAGTTGCTTTAGCCTTTCTATGTTTAAGAGCAAGTTTCAGAGTGTTTTCTCACATCCGTTTTAGTCTTTTCTTTTTAATGACCCTTTGCTTTGTTCAAGTATGATGATCTTGATGTCATCCTACGGCTCACCTGGTCTCCAGTCATTAGTGTTAGATTCATCATATCTGTTCTTGATGTGGTCTCTAAACTCAGGTGGGATATACTCAAGGTCATATGTTAACTCTACTGGACTTGTTTTTCTGTAGCTTCAACTTGTACATATGAACAATTGATGTTGTTCTGCAGTGAGGCCCGACCTTGTGCTGACTGATGATACTGGGCTTCCACATCGTCTCTTACCACAGATAGTTTATTGGCTTCCTCTGTATTTTGTCTCACAAGGTCCGAATGTACTGTCTCCATTTACGTTGCTGAGAAAGGTATATTCCATGCTTGGCATAGTAAACCATGTGATTGTCTAATTCAAAATGGCTAATACCATTTTAGCATAGTGGTTACAAATTGGGCTGCTATCCTCAGGATCAGCAGTTCGAAACTATCAGCTGTTCCGTGGGAGAAAGATGAGGCTTTCTGCTCCCATAAAGATTTACAGCCTCGGAAACCCTGTACAAGGTCGCTGAGTCGGAACTGACTCCATGGCACATAACAACAACAACAACAACAAGTTACCAGCCCATTTCAGCTCACTACTGCCTAGGATATCAATCTTTATGTATTCCATTTCATTTTTTACTACTTCCAATTTTCCTAGATTCACAGTTTTTACATTCTATGTCCCGATTATTAATGGATAATTACAGCTGTTCCTTCTCATTTTAAGTTGTGCCCTATCAGCAAAGCAAGATCCTGAAAGCTTTGCTCCACCCATGTCATTGAGGTCAACTCTACTTAGAGGAAGCAGTTCTTCCCCATTTGTATTTTGAGTGCCTTCCCACTTGAGGGGCTCATCTCTGACAATGTTCTACTGCTATTCATAAGGTTTTCACTGGCTAACCATTCAGAAGTGATCCACCTCTCCTTCTTTCAAGTTTGTCTTAGTCTGAAATCTCTGCTGAAACTTGTCCACCATGGGTGATCCTATTGTTGTTAACTGTCGTGGAGTTGATTCCAACTCATAGTAACCCTATATAGGATTTCCGAGGAGCAGCTGGTGAGTTTGAATACCCAACCTTGCAGTTCAAAGTGACCTTGAGGTCAAGTGCTTATCCTAGAGGGCCACACTACATTGGTGGTGGTGGTGGTTATGTGCCGTGGAGTCGATTCCGACTCATAGTGACCCTGTACAGGTTTTCCGAGGCTGTAAATCTTTATGGGAGGAGAAAGCCTCATCTTTCTCCTGCGGAACAGCTGGTAGTTTTGAACTGCTGACCTTGTGGTTCGCAGCCCGATTCATAACCACTATGCTACCAGAGCTCCTTGCCACACTACATTAGTTATTTAAAATACTTATGGCATAGCTTCCAGCATCACAACAACACACAGCCACCTCAGTGTGGTGTGACAAACTGATAGACTAGTGGTCAAAGCTAGGAGAAGCAAGGAAAAATAAGTAAGAATTCAGTATTGTGTTCGTGAATTTTGTGTATTTGGGGTTGTGAAGTAAGATGTACTTCTTATTGTGAGTCACAGTCAAAAAAGTTTAGAACCCACATCTCTGCATAGGCTGAATGGATATTGCAGAGGAGCAACCAAGACTCTCATCAGAGTCCAGGTGGGCAGTCAAAAGGAGAAGCCATGGAAAGGGAAAGGAGGGGTGGATATGAGGGACTCTGTAAGGAACTTGTGGGAGGTGAGGACTCAGAGAGGAAGACTCAGTCAGGGATGATGAAGCTTCACATTCAGGTGTTTGGGAAAACGTTGGTGCCCACAGACAAAGGAGAAGTTAGGGGAAGGGTTGGTTTGAGGCCAGGCATAAAAGATGGATTTAGGGACACACAGCTACCATGAGGTACTGGATCAATCAGAGCCCCATCAGGAAACAGAGACTTGAAGACAAGGAGAGCTTCACAACTGTGGGCAGGCTTACGAGAGCCAACATGGACTCATGAAGCTCCCAGAGATTAGCCACAGTATAAGTGCTCCCCCTCAGATTCCTCTGGGCCCTAAATTTACATCTCCTGTTTCTGAAATGAATCCCTGGCTGTCACAAATTGGTAATACACTCAACTACTCACCAAAAGGTAGGAGGTTCAAACTCACCCAGAGGTACCTCAGAAGACAGTCATGGCAATCTGCTTCACAAAGGCCACAGCCTTGAAAATCTTATGAAGCAGTTCTACTCTGCGGTCATGGAGTTGCCATGAGACCACATCAAGTCCACAGCAACTAACACCTATCAATGCAAATGGCTAATGCACTTGTCTGCTAACTGAAAAGTTGGTGATTCAAGTCTACCCAGAAACTCCTTGAAAGAAAGGCTTGGGGACCTACTTCTACACAATCAGTGATTGAAAATCCTCTAGAGCACAGTTCTCCTCTGACTCATAGACTCTTGTCAGTGGCCGCCGGCATCCCTGGAACCAGCACAACTGCTGTGTGAGTTTTCACCATCGTGACTTCTACAGCTATACCGTTTTCTTCCTCATCTTCACTCGAGGCTAACTTGTAATGAACTCTCCTTCAAAGTCACAGGCTTTACACGTGCTATCTCTGTGAATCATATTTACCTCATGGGTTGGTCCTATCATTATTCCAACTTTACTGATAAAGAAATACAAACTCTAGGACGTTAAAAACCTTGGCCAAGTTCACACAGTAAATAGCAAAGCTGGAATCTGAAGCTAGGCAATCTGATTTCTTAATCATTCTTAAGCCTGCAATGTACTGCTAATTAGGGTACAGAAGGTAACAAATGACTGGGCAGTTAAAGTCACCAGTGATGTCACACTTGTTTGATAAAGGGGACTGGGCCTCTTCCCACCTCACTCTCCTAATTCCTTCGTAGAAGCTCTAGTGGGAGTTGTCTGGTATAGGTTTTATGTAGAAGTCATCTTCTTACGCACACACTGCCCATAGGGTTGGCCATTAGAATCATGGTCTCTAGTGTTAGCTGCAGTAGTTGCTTGGAAGTTAGTTGCTTGCCCTAGTTGCAGGAACTAAGCTATATAACCTCTTCCCTAACTGCTTTCGGTGACTCACTGCTCGCACGCCCTTGCCTTCCTCCGCTTTATTTCAGGAAATGATTTTAGAGAATGGGCTTACTTTTTTTTTCTTTTTAAACAATAGAAAAATACTTTTCACTTACAGGAAAAGATAATCCCCAACACTGTTGAAGGTTTATTTCTGCACACAACAGAAGGGACTTTCAGTAAACCAGACTTCCTAGCAAGGGGGCAGATGGGTTTTCTCCTGTGGAAGGAATCGAGTGTTAACTACTTTGAGTCTATTGCTCTTACAAATGGAGAAGTGCTTCAAATAGGGTAGAAGAAGCAAAGGCTGTTAAGATGAGTGTAAGCCTGAGATAAATCACATGATAGAAGAGAAATTCCAGCTACCTTAAAGACCATCGAGTTTCCATCACCACCAATCTGTCAGTTTGAGATCTACGATGACTTGCTTGTTGCTATGATGCTCAAAGCTTTGCCACCATTGTTACAAATACCAGCAGGGTCACCCATGATGGACAGGCTTCAGCAGACCTGCCAAACTAAGGTAGACCAAGGTAAGTAGATCTGCTGATCTGCTTCCAAAACTCGGCCCACAAACACGCTATGGCTCACCACAGAATATTGCCCAATATAATGAGGGAAGATGACCCCCTAGACTGGAAGACAGAATGGCTGCAACATGACCAAGCATACCAATGACTGTGCCGAGGGTGTAAGACCCAGCAACACGTGATTATGCTCTATGTGAGGTCACCATGATTGGAAGTTCACTCCAAGACAACAGCAACAACCTGTCTCGACCCAAATTACATCCATCCTAGGGTGTGACTTAAGGAACTCTGGTAGCATAGTGGTTCTGAATCGGGCTGCTAACCTCAGTGTCAGCAGCTCAAAACGACCAGCTGTTCCACAGGAGAAAGATGAGGCTTTCTGCTCCCATAAAGATTTACAGCCTCGGAAACCCTGTACAGGGTCGCTATAAGTCGGAACCGACTCCACGGCACATAATAACAACAAAAAGGTGTGACTTAAAACTCTAGAATGAGCAATGGGTTGCCAAACCCAACAGCCGCTCCTCAGAAACCCTGCACAGGGTGGTTATGAGTCGAACCACTTGACGGCATTTAACAACAACATGATTCATTTTTAAGTAAATCTTATATGAACCCTAGCATGTTAAAGAAATAATTTACAAGTACACATTTTAAGCTGAAACTTAGTTAACATTCACTTCTTACCAAGCCAATCTATTGGTAAAAAATTAAACTGTTTGGATGAACAACATTTGAAATTAGCTAGGTATAAATCTTAGCAGCAATTTGCTCATTATTTTCATTGCAAAGCATACACCAATTTTTAAAAAACACCTTGTTGCGTCATCTGTCTACTCTTCAAATGGATCTCTTAAGTTTGAAAAAGTAATACCAGAACTTTTTGTTTTTTAATCTCCAAATGAATTGAGACTATTGAATTTCTTGTCCTCAATATACAAATCAGACCCAAACTTGTCCTCAATATACAAATCAGAAGTACCCAAAACTTTCTACAAGCAGCAGTGCCACAGGGTGGGGCAGGCATTTGCTTGTGACTGTACGCTGAGGCGTGACAAGAGTGTGGATCAAATAGATACTTTGGAGTCTCGTGTGACATTTTACTAAGTTCTGAGTTCTTGGGTTCAGTGTCGCAGGAACAGACATGAAAGGCCAGTGCAGACCCCAAAGCTTCTTAAACAATGGCACATTCACTAGCATTGCAAATACAGATGCAGAAATGGCCAAGAGCAAAAATAACCAATTTATGGTGGTAGAACAGTGATCAGCAGTGTGGGTAGTGACACAAAGGAATTTCTGGAGTGCTGGGAATTGTCTATCTGTATTAATGGGTGGTGTGGTGCTTTAGGATCAGCGCTGAACTGTGAATCACAAGGTCGGCAGTTCAAAACCCATCATCTACTCCTCGGAAACCCTATGCAGGGTCTCTATGAGTTGGAACCAACTCAATGGCACTTTAACAGCATCAACACAGCTTCAGGAAGACATATCTTTTACCTTGATCCTTCCAGAGGCAAAGATGACTGTGCATCACACTACCCACAAGCACACCTGGCCCTTCTTGCTGTCAGTGGTATATTTGCAAGATGTTGACAGATCGGGGACAGGGACATTCCACACAGGCGACGTTGCAGGCCATCCTCACTTTGTCAAGACAATGACAAGAAAGTGAGTGGAGCAGAGCCACCATCCCATGCTTCGTTCCCCAAACACAGAAGAGGAACATAACTTTGTCAAAGAACAAGGGAACTTCTGTTGCTTGTGTGGGTTTCCCTTTCCTTTTCTTTCTCTCCCTTTCCCCTCTGTCTCTCTCCAGACCAGCTCAGGAAGGCAGAAAGCATCTCTCCATACTTTGAACACGAGAATGAAAACAAGTCTCTGGCAGCTAATTAAATGCCAGGCTCCTGATGTCCTAGTAGGGAGGTGGTGTCCACACTAGAGGCAGGTGTGGCCTCACACCAGTGTGTTAGTCTCAATATGCTTAATTTCTTTTCTTAGTGGATTCTCACCACTTGGTCTATGGGATACATTTGCTCCTAAGAAACAGCATTTATTTTGGTCTCAAGTCAAGGTCTCCCCCTTCAGATCATTGCCTAAAAGAAATGGTTTTGAACTATGAGAAAAACAAGTTAGGCTTGCCCGTACTTGTCTTGTTAACCCTCAGGTTTTAGGAGATATACATCTCAGTTGCTATCGGATTTTTCTGTCTTTCCCTTTCAGAGTTCTGAATCAATTTGTATTGAAAGCAGTCTCGATTTCAAAGTATTTCTCTGTGCCCTCAAACTCAGGACTATGAAGGGCTACATTCTGCTTTGATCCATTCTGTCCATCTAGAAGTTTGAGACTACCACAGGTTTCCATTGAGTGGATTGTGACTCATGATGAACCCACTTGTTGCAGAGTACAACTGAGCTCTATGAGGTTTTCAAGGTTGTGACCATTTTGAAAGCTGATTTCCAGGCTTGTATTCCAAGCCAATCTCTGAATGGTCTCAAACCACCTACCAGGAAATCCTAGTTTGAAGCCTAGAGCTCATAAGAGACTTGTTGAGTTTCCTTGTGAGAGCTCACTTCCTAGCCCCTCTTCTCTGAACTTTAGCCTTTTTCATAATAAGGTTTCCTGCCAAATGAACAAATCTGTGTTGAAAGAAGTACAGCCAGAATGCTCCTTGGAAGCCAAGATGGCTAGACTTCATCTCTCATACTTAGGACATATTATCAGGAGGCACCGACCAGTCCCTGGAGAAGGATATCATACTTGTTAAAGTGGAAGGCCAGAAAAAAAGAGGTAGACCCCCAAATAGATGGACTGGCACAGTGGCAGCAGCAATGGGCTCAAGAGTAGCAGCGATTGTGAGGATGGCCCAGGACCAGGCAGTGTTTTGTTCTGTTGTGCACAGGCTGTGCACACCGGCAGCCTATCCTCTGCTGGAGCCTTCAGAATATGGAAGGTATTAGAGTTGAGCTCCTGTGACCATGTAGAGTTCTGGCTTTCCCTGAGCTGTGGTGCTATTGTCAAATTCACCTTTCTTATCACTCTCACAAAGGTAATGAATGCCTTTGTGCACAGGCCTCTGGCAGTTTTTGCAAAATCCACACTCTGTATTTTCTTTGCCTGTACTCTGTTTGTTTGTCATGTTGCAAGAATGTGACCCAACAGCCTCCACACCCAGATGAGTCAGCTCTAGCTTTAAAGAGTCTGCTTTCCAGGTCGTCCTGAGGCAGGCCTCCTCCAGAATGTCCAGCAGAGGTTCTCAGAACACTCATGCTGCCCTTCGTGAACCAAGATGGAAATGAGAAAGACTCCCCAGAAAACCACACTGCCATCGAGTCAATTCTGACGCAGTCACCTTATAGGGCAGAACAAAACTTCTCCTTAGGATATCTGAGAGTGTAAATCTTTACAGTGGGGTTTGAATCACCAACTTTGCAGTTAGAAGTCCTAATACACAGTGCCACCAGGACTCCTTAAAAAGGAACCTTTGTAGGCTCAGTATAGAAAAGGTCCAAATTTGAGGTTAGGAAAAACTTACATTGGTGGGAGCTGACAGAGTGGCTTCCTCTTACTTGGAGAAAAAGGCAATTGGTGTCCACCTAAAGTTTGCATGAAGAAATCTATCTTGATTTTAGCTAATTTGTCTCTGGCTTGTGAGACAGTCACAATGCATAAAACAAAACAAAAAACTGACCTAATTAAGCTTCTGGGGCAAAATGGAGAAACTCATATATGTAAATAACAATTCAGAAATTCCCAGTTTCCTGACCTAAGGAGAGTCTTAGAGGAAAAAAGACCTCACTGCTCTAAACAGTGGCTAAAAGCCAAACGTTGTCCACAGACAAGATATTTATAAATTATGTTGTGCGTATTCATCTTTTGGCACAATGAATATTTAGTGAAAGTGTATGCATAATTATTACTGTTACTAAATGGTACATCTCAAATGATTCTTGCTCTTGGGTAAAGATGATCAGACTTTTACAAATTCAGAGCCAGAATCTCCTTGCAAAAACGAAAGTGCTATGGGGCAGTTCTCCTCTGCTCTATCAGGTCTCTTGATTAGATGAAAACAGAATAGTTTTTGTTTTTGTTTTATGCTCTAATGGGGTATGTTGTTGTTGTTAAGTGCCGTCAAGTTGATCGCGACCCTGTGTAGGGTGTCCGAGGAGCAGCTGGTGAACTTGAACTTCCAACCTTGCAGTTCAAACAGCTTTGCAGTCTGGCGCATTAACCCACAGCACCACAAGCACATTGTAAATTATTTGTGGAATTTGGGGTCATCGTCTCTCAATTACCCAGTTACATGCTAGTATTAATCCCTCTTATTAGGACTGGGTAGAGAAAAGGATTTTTTTACATGGCTTACTTTGACCCTTTCCAGAAACTGCCCATATATCATATGGAACTTCTTTCCTTGCTTCAGGATGAGCTTTCCTATACCTCAGCTATCCCTTATTCTCCTGTGTCTTCATTCATCATCAGTAAAGATGTATTATTTTAGTCCAGAGAGATGTATTATTTTAGTCCAGAGGTATTTTAGACTTTGCCTATACTCATTCTTCCCCAACCCACTAGTTTTTAAGTAGACCCTCTAGTTCCTTGCTATCTTTCTGACGCTGGCTTGATTCATTGATTTGGACTTTGCTCATTGGAGAGCATTTAAGTTACTGATTCCATCCAAACAGCTATTTGTTGCACATACAGCAAGGAGTCTCACCAAATCATTGAAATTATATTGAATTTGGCATTTTAAATGCTTTTTAATTTAACCTTCATATACAGAAAGATAGATTCAGAAAGATCACTACCTAGACACTGAACAGAGGAGATTAAATTAAATGTAAATTACCTTCCCATTTTCAAGACTAGGCTATGTTTTGAAAAATGTCAGTATGAACAATTGGTTTATAAAAAGACAATTTTATAAACAGACCAAGTTTATATGTTGTGTTACACCTAAAGAATCCTTAAAACCATTGCCCACCTTCCATTTTTCCCTGTTTACTAACAAAAATAAGCAGTAAATGTCTGAAGGAATTAGTAATGAGCTTATCTTTACAAAGGAGCTTTAAAAGACATCAAAATAATTAACCATCATGTGTTGACTCTTTGCAGATGTGGCCTTAGTATAGAAATACTTTAAAGCTCTACTCAGACAAAAATAAATAAATAAAACTGTATGATAATAATTTTTAAAACTTCTGTATCATGGCCCCTCAAGAATACATAATAGCTTACGTTGAAACTGTGATGGTGGAATCATGGAAAGAAAGAATTTAAACCTTTTTATGCTAAAAAGTAATTGCAAAACTGCTCAAATTGTATTTAGAATTGTGAAGATGTGTAACAGAATATAACCGGGGGAGGGTTAAGCAATATTTCTTAAAAACTGTCTAGCCCTTGTGTATTGTTCTAAAAAAAGCTTTAAATCTTGATCACGTTGCCTGCTAGGAAACACTGTTCTTTGGTAGAAAAATCCCCATAGTCTGTACTCAAGTAGTGCCTAAAACGGATTTGTGATCATTTCTAAGTTCATCTAATAAATTATATGTGTTTTCTATATATATAAAAAATGAAAGCACACTTCTATTTACTGATGGGATTAGCCTAAACAACAAGCACTTTGGTGAAAATAGATCCTGTCCTAACACAGTGCACACATTTACCAAAGATTCTCCTCTGTTTGTGGCATATTATCCTGTGAGTCATCTGACACAAAATAGCTGCTACGCCACTGCCAGGAACTACACCCTAGTTTGTGGTCTGGTAGCTGACAGAATTCACTGTTACATAATACATGGTTTAGGCAACTACGCCTGCTCCAGCAGCGGGGTTACAACTCCCGGCAGACCCTGGAATGGCAGTCTTGGCTCTGGCTCTGGCCCCAGCAGGAAGTATAAAACAGGTGTCTTTTCTGAAGTTAATGATTTCAAGGCCAGAGTATTATTGCCTGGCTCCCGACCCACTGCCTGACCTGGGCTGTCTGGATACATCCTGCCACATCCATAGGCTTTTTTTTCCCCTGGGGAAGGGAAGGAATCCCTTTTTAGGGTGCTTCAAAGTATTTGTGTAAAAATGGAATTAAAAGATAATGGAAATTATCCATGAACTTTTTGAAACCCCATTGTGTGTGATTATATCCAAAGAGTTCGTGAAAAATAACTTTATATACATATATATAACATAAGGAGTGCTGATATGGCACTATACGACAAGTACTGGACTGCTAACCGTAAGATAACTACAAGGTTGGAAGTTCAAACCCACAAGCCGCTCCTTGGAAACCCCCTATAGGGTTGTTATGAGTTGGAACCCACTCAACTCAACATCAATTAGCAACAACACCATATATAATAAACCAAATCCATTGTCCCTGAGTTGATTTTTGACTCATGGTGACCCCATGTGTTACAAAGTAGACTTGCTCCACAAGGTTTACTTGATTGTTATCTTTATGGAAGAACCAAGCCATTCTTTCATAGTGCTTCTGTGTGAGTTCACACTGACAATCTTTAGGCTAATAGCCAATAGAGAGCTGTTTGCGCTACTCAGATAGACAGAGACATGGCTACGGATTGAATTATGTTTCCCAAAAATATATATATTGAAATTCTGGTCCCCATATCAATAATTCAACACTCATGAAAGCAGCAGTCAAGAAATCAAATGACATTTTGCATTAGGCAAATCTGTTGCACAGATCTCTTTAAAGTGTTCAAGAGCAAAGATGTCAGTTTGGGGATAAGGAGCACCTGACCCAAGCCATAGTATTTTCTTTTTTTCTTAAATGTTTTATTGTGAATTATGTGATCGTTTACATGGGGGAACATTAGTTTTACATTCATTCTGTCGTATATTGTCTCATTGCCATGGTTACAATCCCCTCTATGCATCATCAACCAACCAAAGGGTATACCCTGCAATCCCTCCCTCGTACCCCCCAGGTCTTCAGCACACAGTTGCTCTCCCTCTCTGGATCTAAAGTCTCCAGCTGCTCCATCGCTCCATGTCATCATTTCTGCCTCCATTTCAGGCATCACTGCTTCTCTGGGTAGGGTCCCGCTCTCTGCTCTTCTCCCTTGATGGTCCTAGGAACCTCTACTCCTAGACTGAAAAGTTAATCACTCCCCTCCTTGCTATAAAATGTCTACCTTTACATTTCCAAACCTCACAATCAGTCCTGATAACAATTGTTCACTATTGTATCACCAGAGACCTGTCTGCATTTCATTTCATCAGCCCCGGCTAGACAGATTGAATACTACTCACTGGAGATTCTACCTTCCTCCAGGCCCTCTGGATCTAGATTCCCTCTTGAAAGCTTGTAAGCCAGTCACTTCTTGCCTTTGTAGTCCCCTGCCCCCCATTTTGGGTAGCCCATGTCCAAGTTGCCCATCCCTGTCTACTCTGTGTGTGGAGGGGGTGGGAATGATTCTTGCTGTAAGGACTTGTTCCCTCTTTTGAGCTACTGCTTCCATAGGTGTAGGTCAAGTTCATCAAATTGTATGAGAATACTTTTTTTTTCCCCCTCTTCTTTTTACTTCTGGTTGAGCTCTCATCATCCAGTCATTGAAGCCAGGTCAAGTGGGTATTATCTGCAAGTGTGGGTGTTCTTATGCATATGCCCTCTCTTCTTATCAGCTGGAAGCTTCACTCTCCACTCTAGTCCTCTGTGGCTATGTCACTGACTCTGGACCCAAGACTCCCCAGGTCTTGCCACACTGTTGGTCAACAAGGTTTTCTCCCGGGTTCACAGAAGTCTATTGAACATTGTAGGGCTTAGCTCACCACTTCATTGCTGTTTTTCCCTCACTTACCCTTATCGGTGTCGAGCGTGGTCACCAATCAGAGCATGTATTCCAATTGAGTCTTAGTCTTGGAAGGGGGTTTGCACTGAGGGGCCCGACCACATGCCTTGATGTTTCCTGGGTAAGCAAGTTGCTTGTTCTTGTAGTAACAGTCTATCTGCCTATGTTGTTTTATATTTTTTCCTGTAGGTCTTTCATTCAAGAAGTATCTTCTGTTCTTCTAGCCACTCCAGGCTGGTCTGTTTGTCCTTTCAAGTTGGAATTTCCCATCTCTGGAGATCTGGATGTGGTTCAGGCTTCCACCTACAGTATTATGTATTGCAGAGGTTCCACAGGAAGCCTCCTTCACTGGGCACATTGTAGCCCCATTTTAGGTATTCCAATCAGTTATAGACAGAAGACAGACTTACAAGTTTTCTATGGTGATGCCAAGCCATAGTATTTTCAATAACCTCATATGCATATGAACATTGGACAATGAATAAGGAAGCCCATAAAGAATCGATGCATTTGGATTATGGTGTTGGAGAAGAATATTAAAAGTACCATGGACTGCCCAAAGAGCCAGCAAATCTGTGTTGAGAGAAGTATACCTAGAACGCTTCTTCGAAGCCAAAGTGGTGAGACTTCATCTCTCATATATTGGACATGTTATCAGGTAGGACCAATCCCAGGAGAAGGACAGCATGGTTGGTAAAGAGAAGAGTTTGCAAAAAAATAAATAAAAGAAAGACCTCCCCGCCTGCAATGAGATGGCTTGCCACAGTGGCAGCAGCAACAAACTGAAACATAACAATAATTGTGAGGATGGTGCACGACCAGGCAGTATTTTGTTCTGTTGTGCTATGAGTTGGAATTGACTTAATGGTAACTCATAACAACATATCTGTAAATGAGCCAGAATCAACTCAACAGCAGTGGGGGTGTTTTTGCTGTTGTTTATTTTTATACCTTGATTGAAGAGAGGGTTTCTTTGTAATATTAGACCATACCTGAGTAGCATGGGTTCAAAATTGCATCACGTCTAAGTTACAAAAGTTAAATCACTTTTAACTTAAATCACTTCTAAGTTACAAAAGGCAGGATGAACAAAGACACACACAGGGCTAAGACAGAGGCCATATGTGGCTTGTTCAAGAACAGCAACAAGAAAGGAATTCTCAGACCTTGATTTGTACTTTGAGTTTCCAGAATTGTGGGTTAATTAATTTCTTTTCTTTATTGTTATTACTAGTCTAATTTCTCTTCTTTAAAGTTACCCTCATTAGTGCTTGTGGTGATGTCATTATTGACATCAGATAGATCTTGGCTGAAAGCAGAGAACACCAGAAAAATATCTACCTGTACTTTATTGACTATGCAAAGGCTTTTGATTGTGTGGATCCTGACAAGCTGTGGACAACAGGGCAGAGACTGGGTATTCCAGAACACTTAGTTGTGCTCATGAGGAATTTATACATAAACCAAGAGGCAGTTGTTCGAGCAGAACAAGGGAACATGGAATGGTTTTAAATCAGGAAACGTGTGTGTATTCTTTAACCATACATATTCAATCTGTTGTTGTTGTTGTTGTTGTTAAGTGCCGTCGAGTCGGTTCCGACCCATAGCGACCCTGTACAGGGTTTCCGAGGGTGTAAATCCTTACGGGAGTAGAAAGCCTCATCTTTCTCCCGCAGAGCGGCTGGTAGTTTTGAACCGCTGACCTTAAGGTTCGCAGCCCGATTCATAACCACTACGCTACCAGAGCTCCTTTATTCAATCTGTAACCTCAGCAAATAATCTGAGAAACTGGATTATATGAGGGAAAACATGGCATCAATATTGGAGGAAGACTCATTAACAACCTTTGATATACAAACGATGCAACCTGGCTTGCTGAAAGCAAAGAGGACTTAAAATACTGTTGAAGATCAAAGACCACAGCCTTTAGCATGGGTTGTACCTCAATGTCAAGTAAACAAAAATACTTACAACTGGACCAGTAAATAACATCACAATAAGTGGAGAAAAGATGGAAGTTGACAAAGACTTCATTTTTCTTGGATCCATAATCAACACTCATGGAAGTAGCAGTCAAGTAATCAAATGACATATTGCATTAGGCAAAGTTGCTGCTAAAGACCTCTTTAAAGTGTTTAAGAGCAAAGATATCAATTTGAAGACTAAGGTGCACTTGACCCAAGCCATGGTATTTTCAATAGCTTTATATGCATGTGGCAATAGGAAAATGAATAAAGGAGACCAAAGAAAAATTGATATATACATTTGAGTTATGGTGTTGGAGAAGACTATTGGAAATACCATGGACTGCTGAAGAACAAACTAATCTGTGTTGGAAGAAATACGGTCAGAATGTTCCTTAGAAGCCAGGATGGCAAGACTTCATCTCTTATACCTCAGACAGGTATCAGGAGGGACCAGTCCCTGGAGAAGGACATCCTTTTTGGTAAAGTGGAGGGTCAGTGAAAAAAGAGAAAGACCCCCAATGAGATGGATTGGCACAGTGGTAGCAACAATAGACTTAAGCAATTGTGAGGATGGCCCAAGACTGGGCAGTGTTTTTGTTCTGTTGTGCATAGGGTCACTATGAGTGGGAACTGACTCGATGGTTTCCAAATGCAACAACAACAATAATAAATTTTGTGTTATGGTAACACTAGGTAACTAAGAATTGTTTATGTACTTTTCCCCTCGAGCTATTTGAGAGTAAGTTGGAAACTTTACGCCTCTTTACTCCTAAATACTTCAGTGTGCATTCTCCAAGAACAAATGACATTCAGAAAATTTAGCATTTACAAAACAATCTCTTTCATCAATTGCCCCCAAAATGTCCTTTACTATATGTTGTTTTACCAATTCAGGATCAAATTCAAGATCACACACAGCATTTAGTTGGCATGTTGATTCTCTTTTAATCTAGATCAATTCCTCAGTCTTTATATTTCTTGACCCTAACATTTTAAAAGAGTTGTTGTTAAGTGCTGTTGAGTCAATTCTGATTCATAGCAACCCTGTATAGGATTTCCAAGGAACAGCTGGTGAGTTTGAACCACTGACCTTGCAGCTATCAGTCCAGTACTTATTAACCATAGACCAGTTATTTTGTACAATGTCTTTCCCTTTGGGTTTCTCTGGTGTTTTTTCATGATTAGATTCAGAGTATGGATTACTGGCAGGAATATCATTGAACTGATGATGTTTCCTTCTCAGATGATCTTAACTGGAGGCACATGATACTAGATATTGGTTTATCCAAATATAGTGAAGATAGAGTTGATGACTTGATTAAAGTGATGTCTAACCCTGTGGGTTTGAGAAAAATGAAGCTTTCTGCTCCCATAATTATGTACAGTCTTGGAAATCTTATACAGGGTTGCTATGAGTCAGAACAGACTCCGTGACACTTAACAACAACATTGTGAAGTTACTATTTCTTTCCACATCACTATTACTTGTAGCAGATATTTTGCAATTGTGTCATTATCCTACTCTTTATAAAACTTTCACCCAGATGTTTTAAAATCGTTCAATGACTCTACCTCCGTCAGTCTGTCTATACTTTATTAGTAGACATTCTACTGTAATGAAGAGCAGTCCTTCCTCATTCATTTATTCATTCATATCAGTATGAACTCACATATTCTTATTTCACTGTATATGGGTTATGTTGTTGTTGTTAAGCACCGTTGAGTTGGTTCCAACTCATAGTAACCCTGTATAGGATTTCCAAGGAATGGCTGGTGCATTTGAACCGGTGACCTTGTGGTTCAAACTACCTTGTGGTCCAGTGCTTTATTCCACAGTGCCACACCAGGGCTATAATTGGTTATAGCTCATTATCAACATTATCTGATGCTCAGTAATTTAATTTGACCACTGGGAGCACCTTTAGGTTGCTTCATGTAACATGTCCTCATGAATCTTTGAATACTCCCTTATTTGTTGGCACAAAAAGAGCTACTTCAAACTCATCTTCTATTTTGGCAGCTCCAGCCCTAGGACCAGCCATTTCTCTGAGGATCACTGGTTCCTTCAGAGGGGAATGATATTTAAGATCTGGATCCTAAATACACTCATTCCTACTGACATGTCATGCCTTCTCAGAAGACAGAGCTAGGTAACACACAGGTAGATACAGTTACAGTAAAATCTGTGAATGATAGAAACTTGTCAGAAAGGGAAAATGCAAATCTTTTCCACTAAGAAGAGAGTGATAGAAAAATGATAACTACTCCCTGTCAAAGGCGGGAAACTAGTAAGTCATGGAAAAACAAGACAGTCCCGTCGAGTTTGGGCTATCACCGTTTTCACTTTATATGGTTTTGTTGTTGTTGTTGTTGTTGTTAGGTGCTATCGAGTTGGTTCTGACTCATAGAGAACCTGTATGGGTTTTCCAAGGATCGACTGGTAAGTTTGACCTGTTGACCTTGTGGTTCAAACTGACCTCATAGTCTAGTGCTTTATCCCACAGAGCCACACCTGGACTCCATGAATATTTGCAGGAGCAGACAGGCTCGTCTTTTTTTCTGTGGAGCTGCTGGTGGGTTTGAACTCTTGACCTCATGGTTAGTTATCTGATGTTTATTCTACAGAACAATCAGCCCTCCTTTATATGGTTGTTGTTGTTGTTGTTAGGTACCATCAAGTTGGTACCAACTCACAGCAGAATGAAACACTGTCTGATACTGGGCCAATCTCACTATCGTTGCCACGCTTGAGTCAACCGATGCTGCCACTTGTCCAATCTATCTCATTGGGGGTCTTCCTTTTTTACTCTGACTCTCTACCTTACCAAATATGATATCCTTCTCCAGAGACTAGTCCCTCCTGACAATATGTCCAAAGTATGAGAGATGATGTTTGGCCATCTTGGCTTCCAAGGAGCACTCTGGCCGCACTTCTTCCAAAACAGATCTATTGGTTCTTTTGGCAGCCCATGGCACTTTCAATATTCTCCTCCAACACCCTAATTCAAAAGCATCAATTCTTCTATGGTCTTCCTTATTTACTGTCCAGCTTTCACATGCATATGAGGTTACTGAAAATACCATGGCTTGGGTCAGGCACACCTTAGTCCTCAAGCTGACATCTTTGCTCTTCAACACTTTAAA
>NW_006408585.1:14419094-14422227 GCF_000296735.1 Chrysochloris asiatica
TGTTCTTGATGTCATCCCATAACTCTTCTGGTCTTTGGTCTTTAGTGTTTAATGTATCAAATCTGTTCTTCAGATGATCCCTAAATTCAGGTGGGATATGTGGTAGAAAAGATGAAGTAATACTGATAATTCTAATTCCCAGCCAACTAACACTTTTTCCATATTTAAAATCCCTTCCTCTGCCAGTGGGACATCTGGCTCCCATTCTCCTCAACTCCAAAAGAGTTTCAGATCATAGGCTCAAACAGAACATGGTTTCAGTTCTGCTACTCATACCACTGGTAAAAGTAAACCTAAGTAGAGTTCAATTTGTTTATAATTTTCAGGTAAATTTTGTTGTTGTTGTTGTTGTTAAGTGCCGTTGTGTCGACTCCAACCCACAGCAACCCTGTATAGGGTTTCTGAGGAGCAGCTGGTGAGCTTGAACTGCCAACCTTGCAGTGCAAACAGCTTTGCAGTCTGGCACATTAATCCATAGTGCCACTATACAATTTGATGATGACTTCTGGCAAATGGATATTGTGGTGCAGTAGACTGATTTTATATAGTCTTTCTCACTGTGGTCTTGTAAATTCCACCAAATGTCTGGGTTGCTATTGTTGTTATTGTTAAGTGCTGTGGAGTTGGTTCTGACTCATAGTGACCCTGCATAGTGTTTCTGAGGAGCTGCTGGTGAATTTGAACCACCAACCTTGTGGTTCAAACCAATCTTTTGGTCCAGTGCATTATCCCATAGCATCACACTAGTGCTCCATAATGTGTGGGTGGGATTGTGCAAATGAGGTGCTTGTGGCCCATCAAGGGGATTGGACAGTTTGATAATAATGTAAATAAGGTGCATGGCACCTTTGTCGGGTGGGATCATACAAATAAAGTATATGGAACTCTAATGAGAGGATTGATCAGTTTGCCATCCTACTAGGCTTAAAATGAGCCATCCCAGGGCCAGAAAGAAGAGCTCTCTCTACAATCAAGAAAGAAGATGCAGAAGGGGAACTTGTCCTTTGGACCCTGGGTTCTTGTACTAAGAACCTCCTAGACCTAGAAGACAGAGAAAACTTTAGAATGGAAGACAGCAAGAGAAAGTGGCACAGAAGTAGCAAGAGCAATTGCAATTCAAGATTGCAGGAACTGGGAGCCCAGAGTAAGACAGCTACCGTGGGGTTCAGTGACTTAGCCCATGGTGCTGATTTGTAACACTTGCCGAAGAAGGCCCCCAGCAGGGTAAGAAGAATTTGTCCAAATCAATGAAACACATCTTGGGCTGTACCTGGTACTTCCAAATTGATCCTCGTTTCAGGTTAACTTCCCTTATAGTTGAGAGTATTGTCTGGGAGTTCTGTGTGGCCCATGCAACGAATTATCAAACCTAGCAGAGTAGAGAAGAATGTTGTGTCAGAACTGGTAAATAGGTTGGAGGGGTATGTCTAACTCCTTGGACTGTTGATGTTAATTCTCTTTCCCTCTTGTGAAGTTTGAGGAGGTCAGACACCTAACACACCATTTTTCCAGATATCCTTGTGTAACTCCCATTTCCTTCATGATACTGAACGTTTTGATCCTGGAAAGACCCCTGTGTTTCCTCTTACTTGCTTCCACCACTGCCAGAGACAACCACTGTTCTAATATATTTGCTTATTCTATAGGCTTCAATTAGACCCCTACTTGTGACCCTCCGTCTTCATCTTGCCCCCTACTTAGTACTCTGCCCCCCAGAGGCTTACCCCACCTCAGTGTCTGGCTTTAGATTCTGTTTTGTGTGCTCTTCCTTGGTTTTTCCCAGGCTTGATTTCCAGTTCTGCCTCCTAGTCGTTCCCAATTCCTGGTGCCAACATGAAGCTGCCCCTCCCTCCAGGCTACATGACGATTTGGTTCCTACGCTTGTCTACATTCCTCATGGGTTTTTTCATTTGGCCCACAAGGCTCTCTGGCCTGGAATGCACCTCCAGGAAAACACTGTTTACCAGGAACCATTTCAAATGGAGGCCTAGTTCCTAAGATCTTGGCAACATTGCCCTGTCTGGATGCCTGGATTCTGGATTCTTCTCCTCTGTTTCTAAATCTTACTTCTTTATTCCCTTCTTCCTTTCCAGTGCCAGCCTGAGCCAGCAGCCGGTGAGGCTTTTTTCATGAGGGCATCTTGTGAGCATTACTGTGACAGACCGAAACCGTGTATCTCGTGAGTATTTCATGAATGGGGAACCACTTAACCCATCACTAAGTCCTACAAGGGCTCAGGATTGGGGAAGAGACAGGCAGAGAAGATGAAAGGGCCCCTTAGGAACCCTGTAAATGCTGATGAATAGCTCTCATTCAGTAGTGCTAAGCTTAGTAAAAAGTCGATTATGGTGAGGCTTTAGAATCAGGAAGTCCCACTCATATTAATGTTTCGAAACCAATGGAGTTATTATAGCTTATTTTCCAGGCTCCCCAGTGAAAAGGGCTCAGTCGGCTCAATCATGAGAGCCTCCATAAAGACTCTTTGATGTGGAGACACTAACCTTCACGCTTCATGTTGCCCTTGACAATATTGTGATTGTTGTGGGCCACTGACTCATGGCAACCCCTTGCACAATGGAAAGAAGCACTGCCTGGTTCTGCACCATCCAGATCGGACTTGTGACTCAGACAGTTTTCACATTGTCAGGTCTGTATTCCATCTTAGTCCAGAAGCTCTGCTCAAACCTATTTAGCATCATAGCAACACACAAGCTCTCGCTGACAGCTGGTTACTACCTCCCAGGAGGGCCATTGGCCAGGAATCAAACCTGGGTCTTCAGCATTGTTGTTTGTTGTTAAGTGCCTTCGAGTTGGTTCCCACTCATAGTGACCCTGTATAGGGTCTCCAAGGAGTGGATGGTGAGCTTGAACCGCCGATCTATCGTTCAAACAGACTTTGCTGTCCAGTGCGTGGAAAAAGAGAATGCCACCACTGAACCACTTGATTATATTCTTCTTAATTATATTCCCAGTTTAGTAAACAGCTCTTGTCCTGTATTTTTGTGCATCTGGGTTCCCTATAACATGGCTAAAATCTCCTTGGTAGTATGCTGTAGAGTTGGTGCCCATTCATAGAGACCCTGCATAGGATTTCCGAGGCTGTATATCTTTACAGGAGCAGAAAGCCTCATCT
>NW_006408585.1:14422941-14430822 GCF_000296735.1 Chrysochloris asiatica
AACAACAACAATCACTTTGATGGAGTCCTGGTATGGCGCTGTGGGTTAAAACGCCGTTAGAATTGCAGCGTCAGTGGTCCAAGTTTACCAGCTGCTCTTTGGAAACCTTATACAGGGTCGCTGTGAGGGTCGATTCCACTGGCACTTAACAACCACCACCTCCTGGATGAAGCCTTGTTTCCTTTGTATCCCAGTGCAAAATTCAATCAACCTAGCAGTGGAATGACAGGCACTGGGAACCTGAGTGAGAAGGACATTTATGGGCAGAGGGCTCTTTGGTGGCCCAGCAATCATGCCACATCACCTACGTTATTCTTTCTTGTGAGTTTCTCAGAGAATTAGTCCTAACAAGATCATCATCTACTTTGATGGGTCCATTTTGCTTTCTGCCATTCTGTTTAATTTTTCTTTACCCTAAGAGCAAAAATAGCACCTTCCTTCTCTAAAGCTTGTGAACTCCGGAGTCTTTGTCAGAATCTCCTAGGGACAAATCTTCTAAGCTTTCTGCCTTTATCCTCTCCAGCAAGACTGTGGGGTCAACAAACACCAGCAGGCAGATGTCCAGAGCTCTAGAGGGTTAACTTCCCTCCATGACAAATCAAATACATTACAGGATTTCTGTCCCTCCTCTTAAGCCCTTTATTTGCTCAGGTGCCAAGCTATGTAGGTTCCACCTTTATTGTGCGTCCCACTACCTTCATGCAGTTCAAACCCTCACTGCCTGTAACCTAGATTATCGTAACCACCGACTTCCAATAAGTCTACCTGCTGCTCCAGGTTGTAAGATATAAAGCTAGTTGGCCGTGATCCCAGATTTATGATTCCCTTCTACTGTGACCACCACCCAACCTTCTAGCCCCTGGGGGATATATGCAGGTTACACAGTCAGAGAAATAAACACCCATACATGGAAGCCCATACAAATGAGTGAGACTGTGCACACGGGAACCTGGAGGTACCATTCAGATCCAAGCATTGGCTTCAGTTAGAATCATCTTGTTGGTATTGTTATGTGCCATTGAGTCGGTTCCAACTCATATATGAGTCTCTCTTTACCTTGCTCTCCCTCCATCTTTCTCTTTCATGACCTTCCATTACTTAATTTGTACCAGAAAGAAACTTTTAAAAATTCCTTGTAAATAGTATTGGTCTTTGGTAGTCTCTGATTGCTTATTTGATTTCTATGGAGCATTCTGTGGAAATTGTTGTCTGCATTGGAATGTTGGATACAAACACTGCCGAGTCTTACGATGACCTTCATCAAATACTGTTTTCCATGGGGTAATGGATGCTTCACTTGTAATATTGCCTGCCTAATATTACAGAATGTGAACACTGGAAAGGGACTCAACCCTCTTGAATCTGAGAGTGAAAAAACTGAGGCTCCCAGTTTCATATCAATTGATCCTGCTTAGAAGTCAGTCATGATTTTGTTTACACTGCCACCCCTTGATTCATAGTTTTCATAGGAGCTAATCTTATTAACTGTTCTTTACATATTGACTTCCATGCTTCTTAAATGTGAAAGTTGGGTGTCTTAATAGAAGACACTGGTTTTTACTTTGCTAAAAGTTTCTAAAGCTACAAATTAGTAATTGTGGGAAAATACTTGGTGGCATTTCAGCTGAAATAATAATCTTTTGGAGCAATAGAATTTTTTTCTTACCACAGCTAAAAGTACTTCTTATGAATGAGCACTTTATCTTCAACACCTCTGTGGAACTGTAGGGGCCTATTTGGTGTTATGGATACTTCAACAAAATATTGAACAAAGCTTTGTTGAATGACCACACTGTGTTGGCTCATGAACTAAGTTTTAATTATTGGGATTAAATTATTACTTATTAGGAGTAGAGAAATAATAAAATAAAGCCCTACATTTTGGCTAGTTATAATAAGATGAATGGTGGTGGTGGTTATGTGCCGTGGAGTCGGTTCCGACTCATAGCGACCCTGCATAGGGTTTCCGAGGCTGTAAATATTTACAGGAACAGAAGGCCTCATCTTTGTCCTGCAGAACAGCCGGTAGTTTCGAACTGCTGACCTTGCGATTGGCAGTCCAATATGTAACCACTAAGCTACCAGAACTCTCTAATAAGTTGAATACTCCTGAGAAAAGAAGAGAACAACAGACCCTATGGTGGTGGTAGTTATGTGCCGTGGAGTCAATTCTGACTCATAGCGACCCTGCATAGGGTTTCCGAGGCTGTACATCTTTATGAGAACAGAAAGCCTGTTTCTGTTAGTTTCAAACTGTTGACCTTGACTCATAACCACTACACTACCAGAGCCCCTTAACAGGCCCCTGTATGTTGTTGTTGCTGTTAAGTGCCATCTAGTCAGTTCTACCCCATAGCATCCCTGTATATGGTTTCCGAGGAGCAGCTGGTGAGCTTGAACCACTGACTTTGCATTTCAAACCGACTTTTCAGTCTAGTGCATTAACCCGCAATGCCACATCAGAACTCCAGCAGGCCCTATATAAGTCATTAAATTATGAAAAGTAGGAAATAATAGTGTTACAGCTGCAGGTTGTTGTTGTTTGTTGTTAAGTACCAAACTGACTGCGGTCCAGCGTATTAACCCACAGTACCACACCAGGTAGTAGCTGACAAGTGGGCACAACAGTGAGAGAAAGTGGGATGGAATACCGATTTCTGCTAAAGCAAGAAGATGAGAATGAGAACTCACTTACGATTTCAAGGTATCAACTACACAATGGATGTTTTCTTGGCCAAGTTGAAGCAGGAAACAAGGGGAAAAAGCAAAAGAGAATATTAGAGAATGTGATGGGCAGGAAAAAAATATATATAATAAACTTAAAAGGCAGAAAATTAGTTTAGAATTGGTAGTAATAGATTTGCATACCATTTTAGGCTTTCTGAAATTGCTTTTAATTCCCTAGATAATTGCTAAAGTATTTTGTTACTCCAACACTCAGCGTAGCACTGTAGGATAAGCGCAGGACTGCAAGGTCAGTTTGAACCACAAGGTTCGCTGTTTAAGCTCACCAGTTGCTCCAGAATACTCATTCTCTGTGACATTGTTCATAGCTTGTCATGATCTACACAATTGAAAGCCTTTGAATAGTCAATAAAGCAAAGGTGAGCATCTTTCTGGTATTCTTTGCTTTCAAAAGAACCTGACATCAGCAATGATCACCCTTGTTCCATATCCTCGTCTAACTCAGCCTTGAACCTCTGGCAGTTCCCTGTCAATATTACTACTGTTGCAGTCATTTCAAAATTATTTTTGGCAAAGTTTTACTTGCATGTGATATTAATGATATTGCCCGATGATTTCCACATTCCATTGGGTTGCCTTTCTTTGAAAAGGGCACAAATGTGGGTCTCTTCCAATCAGTTGGCCAGGTAGCTGTCTTCCAAATTTCTTGGCAGAGATGAGTGAATGCCTCCAGTATTGCATCAGTTTGTTGAAAGATTTCAATTTGTATTCCATCAATTCCCGGAGGCTTGTTTTTTGCCAATGCTTCACTGCACCTTGGACTTCTTACTTCAGTACCATTTCTTGGTCATATGCTACCTACCTCTCGAAATTGTTGAACGTCACCCATTTCTTTTTGGTACAGTGACTCTGCATTCCTTCCATCTTCTTTTGATGATTTCTGCATCATTCAATATTTTGCCCATGGAATCCTTCAATATTACAAGTTGAGGCTTGAATTGTTTCTTCAGTTATTTCATACTGAGAAATGCTGAGCGAGTTCATCCCTTTTGGTTTTGTAATTCCAGGTCTTAGCACATTTCATTATAAGACTTGACTTTTCTTCTCAAGCTGCCCTTTGAAATTTTCTTTATCTCCTAATATCTTCCATTTGCATTATCATCTCTGTGCTGGAGAGCAAGTTTCAGAGTCTCTTCTGAAATCCATTTTGGTCTTTTCCTTCTTGACTTCTTAATGACCTTTTGCTTTCTTCCTCTATGATGTTCTTGATGTCATCCCACAACCCCTCTGTTTTTTGAATATTAGTGTCTAATGCATCATATCTGTTCTTGAGATGATCTTCAAATTCAGGTGGGACATATTCAAAGTCAGATTCTGGCTCTCATGGACTTGTTTTAATTTTCTTCAACTTCAGCCTAAACTTGCATATTTTAAGTTTCCCAGGCAATTCTAATGTAGATTCTGGGTGTAGAAAAATAGAAGGCTGAAATAAAAATGGAAACTACTATGGTCTCTTTCCTTCAGTCCCTGAGAGTTTTTGCTCTGGGGAAAGAACTCCAAGAAAAAACACACAAAGTTGGGAAGAAGAGGTTTCTTCCTAAGGAATGGGTTAAGCTAGCCCAAACCATCTCCCTCAGGCCTTCCCAGGGAGGGCCTTTTCCCCAAGTTGCCTGAGATTGGAAGTGACTCAAATAGAACCAAGAACACATGACTCTGATGAGGAAAAACAAAAATAAGAAAAAAGAACCTGACATGAGGTCAGGAACTTGGGGTCCCTCCCCACTTCTCTTCTTCCCAGTCCTGGGTCCTGACTCACAGCAACTTCTGGCTGTGCTGACCACCCCTCATCAAATGTGGCTTCTGGACCCCATCTCCATAGCCCTTATTTTTTTAATTCCAAAAGAAATATTGGGGGTAGGGGGGTTTCTGGGAAGATGGTAGCATAAACAAACCATCATTCTAATCCTCCCTCACAAATACAACAAGGAAATCGTGTTCGGCTTTGAGGGACTTTGAATCAGAGAGCAGAAGAAAGCAGTTGAGAACTGCAGACAGGCAAGAATCAACAAATCATCAACAAATCGCATATGGCAGGAAAATCACTTTTCCCACCATCCCTGTCCCTCCCAGCTCCATGGACTGCTGGTTGTTGTGAACTGGGGGAGTAGCCCCAGAAAAGACCCTGTTTTCCTAACCACCACACTCATTGCCTGTACTAAGAGAGAAGACCGCAAGCTTCTGTTGAAAATCAGTACAGCAGACCTTTCTGGGAGTCCATTTGGTGTGTGTCTGCACCAACCCCATCCAGACACTGTCAGCTGCGATTGCTAGAGAAGCCCCCCACCATCCCCACCACTGCAGTGGAGTTTGCTCTCATAGTTAACATTCTACCTTCCTCCTTGTGCATCCCATAGCTCAGGCCTTTGAAACCAGCAGGACAGACTTATTTGGGTTCAGTCTGAGTTTGCCTGCTCCTCCTTCCAGTTGGCACTGAAGACTACTGACTGAAATTGTTGTGAGTGAGGAAGCAGTCCTCTAGAGTGGAGGATACAACCACAGCCAACATACTCCAGGGGGCGCTCTGTTAGCAACAAGGCAGATCCCCCTAGGGATCCACGTTGAGAGTGTCAGCACCTGCCCAACCTGAACACTGCTGGATGCAAAGTTCCTGAAAATTGCTACAGAAAGCGCATGTGTGGAGTCTACTCCCGTAGTAAATATTCTACCGACCTCCCTACACACAGTGTAGAGTCCGACTCAGAGACAAACAGGACAGACCACACAGGGAGTCAACTCAGGCCTATTTTCCCCTCCTCCTGGTTGGGGCTGCTGTGTGCTACAAAACAGACATCTTTAGTAGGAGCTACACCCAAAGCCGGTATATTCCAAAGAGGGCAGTTGTAGCAACAAGGCACACCATTCTGGAAGTCCATTTAGGGTGTGACCGCCCTACCCCCATCTGGACATTGTTACCAGCAAACCTGCTATAAATTGCTATAGAAGACCCGTGCAGTCAGCCCCATAGTCAGCACTCATCCTGCCTCCCTGAACCCCCTATACCTCTGGCTGCTGAGCCCACTAGAACCCTCCTGGTCAATCAGGAAGCATGACTGCCCCTGGGAGTCACTTAGGGTTAGTCTGCGCCATCTCTAGTTGGCCCTGAGGACTGTGGACTGAGGCTGCTGTAGGCCAGGAAGCAGGTATGTTGAATGAAGGCTACGCCCACAGTCAGTATACTATGAGGCAGGATCTCATAGCAACAAGGCAGCTATCTCTGGGAGTCTATTTGGAGTTGACTAGTGTGGCGCAGTGGGTTAATGTGCTGGACTGCAAAGTCGCTTTGAACCACAAGGTTGGCGGTTCAAGCTCAATATTTGCTCCTAGGAAACCCTATTCTGGGTCACTATGGGTCAGAACCAACGAGATGGCATTTAACAATAACAACCCCTCCCCCAACATTTGACTGCTAAAATGATATGTACTCTTACAGAAGGTTCTACAGTGGAGTCAGGAGGGAGTACACTGATTTTATTTTGGATTCTCTAGAGAAACATACATATGGAAATGACTCACACAGTTTTAGAGACTCCCAGGTCCATGGTCAGGTGTCTTCTGACTCATGTAGCTGCAGGGGCTGACAAACCCAAGATTGGTACATCAGACAGCAGGTTGCTGTCTCATAAGCTGCGAAGGCATATGACTCCCAGATCAGCAGGCAATGAAAACCAGAAGTCAGATTATGAAAGTTGAATGCAAAATCCAGAGTAGACAAGAAACTACAGTGCTTGGCCAAAACGTTCATGTATGTTTTGCGCAGGCCACATCTCTAAGGAGACTCCGTTTTAACTGACTGGCTGCTCTAGCAGATTTCATTACTAAGGTGGCAGCATTGTATGGGATCTTATGGGGATGACTACGTCAATACTTAACTGCCAAACCAGAGACTCATGACCCAGCCAAGTTAACATACAGCCTTAACCATCACTATCACATAAATGAAGACTGCTTCCCAGCCACCACGGGACCACTGAGTCTCTAAAACCAACAAAACATCTTCCAGAAGCACTCCTTCTAGGGAGTACCAGCCCCTCCTCCACCTCCTAAAACTGAGGAATCTTTGCCTGTGCTTCCCTTCAGTGTCCGCTCAGATATAAGCAGTCCTCACAGAGTAGGGTAGGAAACCTTGGACAAAAACAAAGGGCCACACCCAGATTTGAATTGGTATCAATGAGACTAAAAATGAGAATGCTGAAACAGGAAAAGGAAGAAAGTGAACAGAGTAGACTGCACCCCCTGGTGGACAGACTTCTTGTTGTTAGGTACCATGGAGTTGGTTCCAACTCATAGCGACCCTATACACAACAGAGTACTTCCCAGTCCTACATCCTCATAATTGTAACTATGTTTAAGATCTTTGTTGCTGCCACTGCATCAATCCATCTCCTTAGGGATCTTCCTCTTTTTCACTGACCTTCTACTTTACCAAGCGTGATGTTCTTTTCCGGGGACTGGTACCTACAGACAACATGTCCAAAGTACAAGAGAACAAGTCTCGCCATCCTGGCTTCTAAGGAGCATTTTAGCTGTACTTCTTTCAAGACATATTTGTTTGTTCTTCTGACTGTCACTGGTACTTTCACTGTTCTCCCACACCATAGTTCAAACGCATCGGTTCGTCTAGTTCTTCCTTAATAGTCCTTGCCTTCAAAATCCATTTTGCATATTTGTCTTATGATTTCACGTTGTTCTTCAGGATAAAAATTACTTTGAATGCAACTTTGTTATGTATATTCATAGTGGCCAGTAGTGTGTCTCTTGGCACTTATTGACTTCCAAAGGCAGGTTCTACTCTGGGAATCCGGAAGTCTGGTTCCACCTATGACTTCACAAAAGTCTGCCATGTTATTCTTTTCTTCATATGTTTGTTGGCTGACAAAATCTCTTCCTTGGTGAAGTGTCTGTTTATGTCCTGTGCCCATTTTTAAACTGGGTTGTCTTTTTCTCATAGAGGTGTTATAGTTTCCTGTAGATTTTAGAAATTAGTCCCTTGTCTGATGTGTTGTTAAGTGCCGTTGAGTCGGTTCCGACTCATAGCGATCCTGTATAGGGTTTCCAAGGAGCAGCTGGTGAGTTTGAACCACCGACCTTGCAGTTAAAATGGCTTTGCAGTCTGGCGCATTAACCCACAGCACCATA
>NW_006408585.1:14452005-14502301 GCF_000296735.1 Chrysochloris asiatica
TATGTTGTGAAATGTTAATTTTCTTTGATGTTGCCATATAGTCCATTAACTTTTATCTCCATTTAGTGCATTCTGTTGTATCCTGTAATCTACCTGACCTTCTCACCATCTAGGTCTCTGTTCCTACTTGTTTACCTTCTTTTACATTGTAATTGTTTTGATCATAGACTGACCACCCAGATTCTCTGAGTTTGTTCTTATAGTTTTGTTCTGTTCTCAACTCTTCCTTCTCTTGATTTAATTCTGGGAGGTGCTGCCATGTATGTCAGTCTCTAGTTATTGTCTGTTCTTGTTGGTTCTCAGTCCACAGAACTTCTTTAGGATGTTTCTCATAGCAGGGTTGGCTTTGGCAAAATCACTTAGCTTCTGTTTATCCTGGAATGTTTTGATTACACCGTCATATTTGATTGGTAGCTTTACTGGATAAAGTATTCTTGGTTGGCAGTCTCCCCGCCCCCCACCCCCACCCCCAGTGTTTTATATCTCTCCCCATTGTATTCTTGCTTACATGGTTTCTGCTGAGAGAGCCAAGCTTAACATGACTTGCTTGCCTTTGTATGTAACACTTCTGTTTTCCCTAGCTGCTTTCAGGAGTGTCTCCTTATCTTTGATTTTGGAGAGCTTGATTATGATATGTCTTAGTGATTTTCTTTTGGGATCTATCCTTCCTGGGGTTCGTTGAGCTTCTTGAATGTTTATCTTTTCACTTTTCAGGATGTTAGAGAAAATTTCTTCCAGCAGTTCTTCAACTATTTCCTTTATGGACTTATGTGATTCTTCTTGTTCTGGAATGCCAATAATTCTTAAGTTATTCATCTTCATGTTGTCCAACATGAATCTTAGAGCATCATCAGAATTTTTTATCGTTTTTTCTGTTTGCTCTTCTATCTTAGTGGTATTGAGAGAATTATCTTCTAGCTCACTAGTTCTGGCTTCTATCTCTTCAATTCTACTCCTTTGCCCTTTCAGTGTATTGTCTATTTCTGATATTCTATTATTGATCGTTTGGACCTTGTTCTGTAAGTTTTGAATTGTTTCCAATGCTGTATCTATCTTATTTGTTTGTTCCTGTAGTGCTTTCCTGACTTATTCCTTATTTTTCTCAACTCCATTGTAAAGTGTTTTGAAACATTTTATAATCATTTTTCTGAATTCCTTCTCAGGCATTTCCAATGCCTGCTCTCCTTCCAGAATGGAGTCCAGGTCTACCTCTAAGACATTTGTCTCAGACATTTTATCTTGTTTCTGGACATGTGCTGTTATAGTCATCTGCTTTTGCTTCTTTGTTTAGTGTTTATCTGTGGCTTTAATACTTAATTGAGTATGTGTTTTGGTATTTTTTATGCTTTCTGATTGCTTCCAGGTAGATGTGATCAGGATGTGGGCTTCCCTTTCCACTCTTCTTATTGCTTAACTCAGAGTAACTTTCACAGGTATTGTCTGTTTCCCTGGCATATGGCAGTTGGTGTTGGTTCTTGCCTGGATTTTGGTGTTTTGTAGAGTGTGATTGTAGCTTGACTATATGGCAGCAGTTGCTGACTCTTCTTAGGTAATATAGGGAGAGAAAGAGTCTCCCAAAGATAGAAAGGGGAGCATAAAACAGCAAAATAGTACCAAAAAAAAAAAAAAAAAAACAGAAAAAAACCCCAAAAAACTAGACTGAATACTGTAGTCTATAATTGCAGAAAAGGGAGAGAAGGGGGGATGGAATCTGTAGCCTAATATGAGTATGACTTTAATGCTGTCTTTTCAGCTTCTTGCCTTCAAAGCTACCTGAGAGATTTCAAGATGCCACTGTTGGTTGTTATGCTGTACCTCAGGATTTAATTTAATTTTTGGCCTGTTTTGTTTTTAAACTCTCTTTCCCTCTCTACACCCCTGTCCTGGCCTTTCCCATATTTGAAAAAAACAAAATGGTTCAGAGCCTGCTCTTGGGCTGAGTATCTGTGTGCATGCGTGGCAGAAGACCCCACCAGTGGTGAGGTGGGGGGTGTCCACTTGCTCAGGCATCCCCTCTAGTCACCAGAATGGAGGTGTGCAAACAGTGGGGGTGGGCAATGAACAGATACCAGAAAAAAGAAAGAAAATCAGAACAAAGCAAAACCAACAGAGTGTATTGTCTACCTTTGCTCCAAGGTTCCCGCGGCTTTTTTTCGTGGTGTGTCTGCTCCCCTGCTTGGTTGTGCCATTTGGTCTCGCCCAAGATATCGGCTCCGGGGCCACAGAGTCCGGCAGATTCAAAAGCACAAGGTTTCTTACTTCTGCTTCAAGTTCCGCTAGCTATAAGCCTTCAAACTTTTAAAATATTTGTACCTATGTGGTTCTGAGTTTTGGAGCTCTGCCCTGGATCTGCTTTGCCTGGTAATCTGTGGAATGGCTGATGGTGAACTTCACTGCACCTCCACCCTAGCCGCCACCAAGCCTCGCCTCCCAGGTTAGTTTTTAAAATGCATCGCCAATTTACACACATACATACACACCTACCCACTGGGATTTTGATTGGGATTAATACTGAATCTGTATATGAATCTGTTTGTATAAAATACATCTTGGGAAAATCTTACCTTGGGAATTGCTCTGTGCAAAACCTTAATGTTGTTGTTATTGTTGAGTGCCATTGAGTTGATTCCAACCCATAGCAACTCTGTATAGGGTTTCCAAGGAGCATCTAATGAGTTTGAACTGCCAACCTTGCAGTTCAAACAGCTTTGCAGTCTGGTGCATTAACCCACAGTGCAAGATCTTAATGGGGGTTGGGAAATGTGGATATTTTCTACAACAGCCAAAGGCTAAGCAGCTAAACTGAAGTTTCTTTGTGCGCATCATAAAGTATAAAAACCACACTTTTCTGGGTTAGGAAAACACTAAGATGAGAAACAAAATAGGTGAATTGAAGTTAGGAGCTGATCAAATAACTCAATCAAGTTTTCTCTAGTTTTCCCTTTGTGATCAATTCTGTTGAAATGTCCCATTCCCTAGACAGCAAGGTGCAGAGACCATGCTTAAAAATTGCTGTATAGTCAAGCTCTTTGAGAGATACTGAGATTAAAGAAGGAGACTTTGTTTTCTATCAGACAGGAAACATGCCAGTTAGGACTCCAGGGAACTCAGATCTTTATGCAAAGGATCCTCTGGTATGGTCACTATGAAGGTCAAGGGATTCTAAAGACTCAAAAGTAAGCTCATTGGAGCCCTTTACATTTGCCAATAAGGAGCAAATAAATAGCGTAGTGGTTATGAGTTGGGCTGCTAATTTTATGGTCAGCAGTTCAAAACTACTAGTGGTTCTGTGGGAGAAAGATGAGGCTTTTTGCTCCTGTAAAGATTTACAGTCTCAGAAACTCTATACAGGGTCACTATGAGTCAGAACCGATTCGACGGCACTTTAAAACAGCAACACAGAGTAGGTTGGACTTTTGTCCCAACACTTATCACAGGTAATTGTTTAATAAGGTTCCTGGGTAACGCAAGTGGTTTGTGCTTGACTACAGGTAGTCCAATGAGATGGATTAACACAGTGGCAGCTGCCATGGACTCAGCTGTGAGGATGACTCAGCACTGGGAAATGTTTCGTTCTAACAACAACAACAATGCAGATAGTCCCATACTTATGACAGGGATCAGTTCCAATGACTTTGTCATTAGTTGATAACTGATGTAAGTCAAATACCTTATTTGCTTTTAGTTTTCATTAATATTGCCTTTTGGAATCCTGGTGTGGCACTGTAGAGTACGCACTAGATTGAAAGGTTGGTTTGAACTGCAAGGTCAGAAGTCCAAGGTTATCAGCCACACTCTTCAGAAACCCTATATAGGGTAGCTATGAGTTGGAATCAACTCAATGGCAGTAAACCACATCATTAGTAGTTTCCTTCATAAATTCTATCTATATTTGCTTTTGAGTATTACAAGCATTGCACATGTATAAACTCACAGACATATTTTGATACATGTTGTTGCTAGGTACCATTGAGTTGGCTCCCACTAAAAGTGACCCTGTGTACGAGAGAACACTGCCGGGCTGTGCCGTTCTCACAGTCATTGTGTTTGAGCCCATTCTCGTAGCCATTTGAGGGTCAATCCATCTCACTGAGGGTCTTCCTCTTCTTCACTGACCCTTTACTTTACCATGTATGATGTCCTTCTCTTGGGACTGATCCCTCCTGACAACATGTCCCAAGTATGTGAGTTGCATGGGGTTTGAGACTAACTAGTTCACCATGTAAGTGCCAGTCTCTGGCGTAGAGTAAGTGCTCAACAAATACCAGTTGAATGATTGAAAAAAATCTAGGTGCTGAAAATATTTTTGTCCACTTAACCTAGGGTTGCTCTGCCTTCCTCTAGGTCAAGGTCTTCTCAACTCCCTTTGTCAAGGCTCAGATCGTCCCATACTTATTCCCAGCTGCACCTTTGGGTAACAGTAGTAGCTAATGCGTATCTATTCCCTGACCAGAGTAGCTGATGGCACTGTACACAGGTTATAGTCTGTTGTGTCACCCTGAGCAAAGAAGCCTAGATAAAACCAGGGCTCTCCTTCTAAATATGAAGTACCTAGGAGTGGTGTGGGGCTGTAGGATAAGCACTGGACTACAAGGTCGGTTTGAACTTTGAAGTCAGAGGTTAAAACTCACCAACTGCTCCTCGGAAACCCTGTACAGAGTTGCTAGGAGTCAGGACCAACTCGACGGCACTTAACAACAACAACAGGAGTGGGGCAGTGATTCAGCTCTCAGCTGCTAAATGAAGAGTCGGGGTTTGAACCCGCTTGCTGCTCCGTGGGAGAGAGATGTCTGCCTTGGTAAAGTTCACAGCTTTGGAAACTCGATAGGGCAGTTCTTCTCGGCCCTAGAGGGTTGCTGAGTTGGAAAGGACTCTGCAACAGTGGGGTTTATAGGGGGCCTGTAATGAACAGCTCATGTTTACTTTCGAAACTCAGCAAGAGAAGGAATCTGGTAGCTGAGGGAGCCAAGAAGCCAGTTGTGTTTGTGGGTGTGCTGCTGACATCACCAGGGATAAGCATGGGAAGTTATCCAGAGACTAGGGTGGAGCTGTTCTCTGGAATGCTGGGAACATGTCTGCTCAGATAGAGAATAGTTACACCGACCTTACTTCAATCACTTCCTCCCCTGACTGAGTACCTGCCTGACCCTCATGTCTCCCAGAAACAAACTCACATGCCCTGACTTCAGGGTTGAGATTTCCCCAGTCCATCCCAAGTTAACCACTTTCAAATGATATGAATTTGGTTGGGAAAATATGGCTAGAGAAAGAATAGCTTGGGGTGAAGACAGCCTCTCTCCTGTTCTCTCTGAGACAGTACTTTTTCTGAAGTGTAAGATACCTCAGGAGTCCTGGTATGACACTGTAGGATAAGCACTGGAATGCTAATCACAAGGCTGGTGGTTCAAATCCCCCAGCCACTCCTTCAAAACCCTATACAGAAGTTGGCGCTGCAGTCCCATGGATCTGTGTTTGGATGGAACAGATCCGGCACTCCCCCACCTCCAGCCTCAGACCACCTCTAACATCTTCTTTAGGAGCAGTCGCTTCTCCGGGACCATCTTCTTGATTATTCCCTGTTACCGGGACCAGCTAAACACTGTGTGTATGTGTGTGTATATATGTATGTGTGTGTATAATTAGTTCCAAATCTTCAACAACCATGAGCTTTCAAATCCGTCAGAATTATCCTGCTGAAGTGGAGGCCAGCATCAACCGTCTAGTTAATCTGCATCTGCGGGCCTCTGACACCTACCTCTCTCTGGGCTTCTATTTCAGTCATGATGATGTGACCTTGAAGGTGGGGGACACTTCTTCCACGAGTTGGCAAAGGAGAAGCATGATGAGTGGGGAAGAACCCTGGACACCATGGAAGCCGCCCTGGCCCTGGAGAAGCACCTGAACCAGTCTCTTCTGGATCTGCACACCGTGGGTGCTACCCACACAGACCCCTACTTCTGTGACTTTCTGGAGAACCATTTCCTCAATGAAGGAGATGAAAATTATCAAGAAGATGGGCGACCATTTGACCAACCTCCATAGGATGGCTGGTCCCCAGGCAGGGCTGGGTGAATATCTCTTCGAGAGGCTCACTCTCAAACACGACTAGGAAGAACCTGTGGAGCCGCACAACCTGTGAAGGGCCTTTCAGCATTCCCCTGCTCCCTGCAGACCTTCTGCCTGAACCTTGCTCTCCAGACACAGAGGCAGCACAGTCAACCCTGGAGCCCCTCCTCTCCCAAGCCATGGACCAAATGAAAACAATAAAGCTGTCTTTTACAGCAAAAAAAAACAAAAAAAAAAAAAACACCAAAAAACCCCCTATACAGGGTTGTTCGGAGTCAGAATTGACTCCATGGTAGTTAACAACAAGGCACCTCAAGAAGTCCTAGTGGCTCAATTACTAAGTGCTTGGCCGCTAACCAAAAGGTCAGTGCTTAGAACCCAGCACCTACTGCAAAGGAGTGAGATGTGGCATTCTGCTCCCACAAATATTTACAGCCTTGGAAACCCCCTTGGGCAGTTCTACTGTGGCCTATAGAATCCTTATGAGTTGGAATAGGCTGGGTGGTAATGGGTTTAGTTGGGTTGGCAAGGTATGAATTGAAGCATTAATGGAACGCTGTATCCTCAAGGGGAAAGAACACACCTCTGTTTGACAGTGCTGAATTTTTCCCCTGCAGATTTAAGTTGTGAGGACTCAGAGCTAATGTGATTGAAACCCTTAGCTGACTTGTTTTTATCTCTTAGTTCTGCTATCACACAAGTACCACAAGTGAGTGGCTTGAACAAACAGACTTTAGTTTCTCATAGGATTACGAATTCAGGGCACCAGCTATAGGTTAGGGTCTCTTTGTTGGTTCTGGAGGACCATCTTAGACTCTTTCAGTTTCTGTCCCTAGTTTCCTTGGTGACTTCAACTTGGCATCTATTTTTCCTCATTTCTGCTGGTTCTTCTGTGTCTCATCTGCTCCTTTTGTATCTTTGGAGTGATTAAAGTCACACACTACACTGATAAGGCGTCATGAACATAACAGGAAATCCCTGTTCCAAATGGCGTTATATTCACAGGTACAGGGCTCAGGATTCCAACACGTATTTGAGCGGGACATGGGAAGACACAATTCAATCCATAAGGGACTGCATGGTACATTGTTAGGCTCAATAAATGGTAGCTGTTTATTAGGTGCTCCTTGGGTGTCTGCAGAGTAAGCTTGCCTCCTACATCAATACTATCACACTGGATGGAAATGACGGGGGTCATTTTTCTGTTTTCTGTGCTAGTTTTAAAATCCTGTATGATCAACACTTCCAGTTCCCATGACAACTTTACATTTGACAGTTTAGGCCGTCAGGCACTTTTCTAAGTGTGTTATATGAATTTCTTCATTTAACTCTTGTGGTTGGTGGTGGTTATGTGTCGTGGAGTTGGTTCCGACTCATACCGACCCTGTACACGGCTTCCGAGGTTGTAAATCTTTACAGGAGCAGAAAGCCTCTTCTTTCTCCCACGGAACAGCTGGTAGTTTCGAACTGCTGACCTTAAAGTTCACAGGCCAATTTGTAACCACTACACTACCAGAGCGCCTTGTAGTCCCTACGGAATTAGGTATTATTGTTATATTCGTTTTGTAGCTGAGAACATGGAGGCACCGAAAGGTTAATGAATCCATGGAATGTGACAGTAAACGGTGGAGCCGTAGTCAAGCACGCTTTACTGATGTAGCGCGCCGCCTCATCCTCTTGCTAACTGTGCTTGTCTCACTTTTCTCCACACATCCTAGTATCACAATGGAACACGGCATCCCTACTTATTCATGGGGTTGTATTTATTCCATAATTATATTTGTTTGGGCCCAACACAAATGCTCAGCTATGGCCTTTCCATTTGCGTTGGATCTGACATGCCAGGTTTATATTTCAATTAGACTCTTTCACACAATGTTGCTTGGTGCTACTGACAGACTGGACACTGCTAAGTGCTGCTAGGCAGACACCTGGTAGTTGTTGTGCCCTTAATGACAACTGTCTGTTTCCTAAGGCAATTGAGGTTTTCAGCATAAAGGAAAAAGGTCAACCCTAAGCATGGCAGAGCTCTGGTAGCGTAGTGGTTACGAATAGGGCTGTGAACCGCAAGGTCAGCAGTTCGAAACTACCAGCTGTTCTGTGGGAGAAAGTTGTGGCTTTCTGCTCCCGTAAAGATTTACAGCCTTGGAAACCCTGTTCAGGGTCGCTATGGGTCGGAACCGACTCCACGGTACTTAACAACAATAACAACAAGCATGGCATCATATTTACTATATGTTTCTGGTATCAGTCACACTGAAATTGTGGTTATCTGCCTTTCTCAAAGACAGTCTGGGGTTTCCTTTCAAGAGGAGATGCTCAGGCTTGAAAAAAGATTGTAAATCATATATACAAGAGTATTACAAATGTTTGGAATTAAATAAACAGAATGAGAACTCATGTACACCGTACAGCCACCACCTCATTCAATAGAATATTACCAGAAGCTTTGAGGTCCCCCAACTGTACCCCTTTCTCAGCCCATCCCTGACCCCTGGGAATGCTAATATGCCTTTCATTATGCAAACAGCATGAGTCATTTGAAAGCAGTAACTTTTGTGTTGAATAAATCAGATGTGGTTCTCAAATACTTTGTTATGGAAGATACTGGAAGCAAATGGAAAGAACTTGGAGTATCCTTAGGTTTCACTTTCTGTTTCTAACAGATGTTTTCAATGAGTTGCTTCCAATTCTAACTTCACAACCACTGTACTGCTCTTAAATTGTGGTCCAGGTGCAAAATTATGTTTTTTTCATACTTAAAGACAAGTGCTTTTAAGGCAGTGGGTGTCAGTAAGGACATTAAACTGAGCAGGCACTGCAGATGGTGAAGAGATGGATTTGGACTACAGCGTTGTTATGAGTTGGAACTGACTCCACGGCAGTTAACCACAACAACCACCCAGTCAGTGAAGGGATTAAGTTGAGAGAAAAACTTGGATCATTTAGGAAAATTGAGTTCAGAAAGTGGGGGGAGCCTGGGGAGAGACATGATGCAGAAACCCTTGGAGCAAGCTCTGAAAAGTAGAAAACTCATTCCTGTCCTCTGTCTAGTCTATCTCTGTCCTAAGAAGGCATGGCTTCCTGTCCTAGAGGTAAAGTGCCTTCTCGCCTTTGGGATTTACTGAAAACAATGAGGCTACAATTTTTAGGGGCTTGGGTATCTGTCTTCACCTTTATAAGCAGCATCCTACACTATGAATTAAAGGTTAATAATTTCTGTGGTAAAACTTGTGTTTTAGGATGAGATTTTCCCCCCTCAGGAAATAAACCCAGAAAGCCTTCCCTTTTAATTTTTTATTTCTTGGTATAACTGCAGTATAATTTATCTTTAAAATGAGGACACTTGTGAACTCAGGGGCTGCTATCTATAGCCATACCAGGACAACAAAAGTCAGAACTATCTGAGCAAAACTAAGTATGATCACTTACTTACAGTGCACTCTTGGTGCTCAATGTTGTTGTTGGTAATTGCAGTCCAGTTGGTTCTGACTCATAGCAACCCTATATAGGGTTTCCTTGGAGCTGCTGGTGGGTTTGAACTACCAACCTTGTGGTTAGCTGTCCAGAGCTTATTCTACAGTGCCACATCAGGACCCCACTGGTGTTCAATGGATGTCACATTTTGTAACTTTTACCCCTCAGTTTGATGGTCTGATACACAAAGTTACATTAACATATACAACAACAATAAAAAACAACAACATCTAAGCCCACTATCATAAAGTCAATTTCAAATCATAGCAACCATAAAGGACAGGGTAGAATTGCCCAATAGGGTTTCTAAGTTTCATCTTCATGGAAGAAGATTGCCACAGCTTTATCCTGAGTGGCTGGTGGATTTGAACCACTGACCTTTCAGTTAGCAGCTAAGTGTTTAACCCTGCGACACTAGGACTTCTGAAAATTAGTATGAACACAATATATCAAGTGTATATTCTTTTGATAATGCTAATACACCAGAGGGAAGAATTCCATTTTTAGTTCAAGGGAAGTCAGAATATTCCATCCCCACCACCATCCCACATCCCTTAGGATACTTGGACATTATTCTTTTAACAGCAGAGGGAATGAGAACAGGAAGGTAGTCAAATTGCCCTAAATCACACTCCAGAGCTGAACTCAAAGCTAAAAATAAAATCACTGCTCCCTAAATCTCCAGCAATTGCATTGCTCATTGAACCATGAAGGGCTGCCTGCCTCTAGATTTTGATGAGATTTCTGTTAAGGATCCACCAGGGGTGGAGACTTACCATCTTTCAGACAAGAAATCTTCTCAAGTTTGTCAAGAGGCTTTTCTGAGTTCCCATTAATCCTCTTCATCCCACTTCTATCAAAAGCCTGAGTAAGACTCCTGATCATTAGTATGTAATTTTTTTTTTCCCACAAAGGTCTGTTTAGGCATTCAAGCAGGGACTCAGGTATTCATTAAATTTAGTACTTGGGATTTTTGTGTGTTGCAGTAACTAAGCAACAGTTAAGATGTTTTAACTTAGCATGTCCTGCATTGGCAAGTTTAAAATAAGAACTGTCAAGCCTTACTTGGCAGAACCTCCCTCCGACTCTCCCACCCCGGGTACAGCTCCTGTACATCCTGGCTGCACATCCACTGCTAACAGAGAGCTCTTGTTTCAGCCATGCTGACAGCCTTGTCCTAGTCTTTCACCACTGCAGGACTGCTGGGTACCCACAATGCCTTCAGGAACTGTTGAGCAAACGACTGGAACTAGGGGCTTGATCATGAAACCTACTATAGCAGTTCTCACATATCTTAGACCTACTGAGATGGCTGCACCTTTGGATAATATTGCCTTTATGAAAATATAACTGGGTCTAAGATCTGTGATTGCATTCAAACATAATTCCTAGCGTATTTCCAGTGAGCCACCTATCAAACTCCTTGTTGTTCCGACTCATAGTGACCTTGTATAGGATTTCTGAGGCTTTAAATCTTTGTTGGAGTAGAAAGCCTCATTTTTCCCCCAAGGACCAGCTGGTGGGCTTGAAACGCTGACCTGTGGTTCTTGGCCCAGTACTTATCCTAAAGAGATAAAATGCATGAAGCATCTGCTCTATAACATCTGTTAGGGATTGAATTGTGTCAATTCATTGTGTTGGAATCCTAACTGCTATACCTGTTGTTGTTGTTAGGGGCCATACACTTGGTACCAACTCATAGCGATCCTATGCACAGCAGAACAAAACACTGCCCAATCCTGGGCCAACCTCACTATCATTGCCACACTTGAGTCCATCGATGCAGCCACTTGGCCAGTTCATCTTGTTGGGGGTCTTCCTCTTTTTCTCTGACCCTCCACCTTACCAAACATGATATCCTTCTCCAGCGACTGGACCCTCCTGACAATATGCCCAAAGAATGAGAGACGAAGTTTGGCCATCCTGTGGCCTCCAAGGAGCACTCTGGCTGCACTTCTTCCAAAACGGATCTATTGGTTCTTTTGGCAGTCCATGGCACTTTAAATATTCTCCTCCAACACCATAACTCAAAAGCATCAGTTTTTCTATAGTCTTCCTTATTCACTGTCTAGCTTTCACATGCATATGAGATTATTGAAAATACCTCTTGAAACGGTTGAACATGAACTGTTTGCTTTCGGTACAGTGACTCTGTGTATTCCTTCCATCTTCTCTTGATGCTTTCTGCATCATTCAATAATTTGCCCAGTGAATCTTTCAATAATGAAAGCTATACCTGTAGATGGACATAATCATGTTTGGACATGGAGCTTTGTTATGTTACTGAGGACATACCAAGGTAGCGTGTATCTCATCACATCTGAGTTATAGAGATTGTTGTTAATAAATGCCATCAAGTGAGCTCCAACTCTTAGCGACCCTATGTACAACAGAACGAAACACCACCATCCTCACAATTGCTGTCACTATGCCAACCCATCCCTTTGGGGGCTGGTGTCTCCCTCTTTTTTTGCTGTTCCTTCAGTTTGCCAAGCATGATGTTCTTCTCCAGGGACTCATCCCTCCTGATCATATGTCCAAAGTATGAGAGATGAAGTCTGGCCATCTTGGAGCATTCTGGTTGTACTTCTTCCAACACAGATTTGTTTGTTCTGACAGTCCAAGGTATCTTTAACATTCTCCAACACCATAGCTGAAATGCATCAATTCTTCCATGGTCTTCCTTTTCCATTGTCCAACATTCACATGCATATGAGACCACTGAAAATAACATGGCTTGGGTCAGGCCCACTTTAGTTCACAAACTGACATCTTTGCTCTTCAAAACTTTAAAGAAGTCTTGTGTAGCAGATTTACCTAATGCAATATGTCATGTGATTACTTGATTGCTGCTTCAATGAGTGTCTGTGGTTGATTCAAGCAAAATTAAGTCTTTGACAATGCCAATCTTTGCTTCATATATCAAGATGTAATTTACTGTTCTAGCAGTGAAGATGTTTGTTTTCTTTACATTGAAATGCAATTCATGCAGAAGGCTGTGGTCTTTGATCTTCATTAGTATTTTAAGTCCTCTTAGCTTTCAGCAAGCAAAGTTGTATCATCTGCATATTGCATTCCTTCAACCCTGATTGCACATTCTTTGTATAATTCAACTTCTCAGATTATTTGTTCAGCATACAGATTAAATAAGTATGGTGAAAGAATACAACCCTGGTACACACCTTTCCTGATGTTAAACCATTCAGTGTCTCCATATTCTGTTTGAATGATTGCCTTGTGGCACAGGTTCTTCATAAGCACAATTAACTATTCCAGAATACTCTCTGCAGTGCTGTCCATAGCTTGTGATCCACAGTTGAAAGCCTTTGGATGGTCAATAAAGCAGAAGTAAACATCTTTCTGATATTCTCCACTTTCAGCCAAGATCCATCTGATGTCAGCAGTGAGATCCCTTGTTCCATGTCCTCATCTAAATCTGACTTGTTCTAAATCTAAACAGTTCCCTATCAGTGTACTGTTGCAGTATTTTTTAAACTATCTTTAGTAACATTTTACTTACATGTGATGGTAACGATACTGTTCAATGATTCCTGCATTCTGTTGGGATATACCTCTTTGGAATGGACACAGATATGGATCTTTGCCAATCAGTTGGCCAGGTAGCTATCTTTCAAATTTCTTGGCAAAGATGAATGAGTACTTCCAGTGCTGCGTCAGTTTTTTGAAAGATTTCAATTTGAATCCCATCAATTCCCTGAACCTTAATCTTTGGTAATGCCTTTAGTGCACATTGGACATCTTCATTTAGTACCATCGACTCTTGATCACATGCTACCTCTTGAAATGGGTGAATATAGACTATTTCTTTTTGGTACAGTGACTCTGTGTATTCCTTCCACTTTCTTTTGATGTTTTCTGCATCATTCAATATTTTGACCATAGAATCCTTTATTACCAAGGATTGAATTTTTTCCCTCAGTTCTTTCAGATTAAGAAATGCTCAGTGTGTTTTTCCCTTTTGGTTTTCAAACTCCAGATCTTTGCACATTTCATTATAATATTTGACTTTGTCTTCTCGAGCTGCCCTTTCACATTTTCTGTTCAGTTTTTTTACGTCCTCAATTTCTTCCATTTGCTTTAGTATCTCTATGCTGGAGAGCAAGTTTCAGAGCCTCTTCTGACATCCATTTTGGTCTTTTCTTTCTTCCATGCTTTCTTAATAAACATACAGCTTTCTTCCAGGATGTTTTTGATGTCATCCCACAACTTTTCTGGTTTTCAGTCATTAGTGTTTAATGCATCAAATCTGTACTTGAGATGACTTCTAAATTCAGGTGGGAAATGTTCAAGGTCATATTTTGGTTCTTGTGGAATTGTTAATTTTCTTCAGCTTTAGCCTGAACTTGCATGTGAGTAATTGATGGTCTGTTCCACAGTCTGCCTCTGGCCTTGATTTAACTGATGATATGAAGCTTTTCCAGAAATGTAGTCCATTTGATTTCTGTGTATTCCAGCTAGTGAGTTCCATGTGTACAGTTTTTTATGTTGTTTAAAAAAATTATTTGCAATAAACAAGTCACTGGTCTTGCAAAATTCTATCATGTGATCTCCAGCACCATTTCTATTACCAAGGCCATTTTTTCCAACAACTGATCCTTCTTTGTTTCCAGTATTTGCATTCCAGTCATCAGTAATTATCAATACATCCTGATTGCATGTTTGATCAATTTCAGACTGAAGAAGTTGGTAGAATTCTTCAATTTCATCTTTACTGGCTTTAGTGGTTGGTGTATAAATTTTAATATTAGTAGTATCAATGGGTCTTCCTTGTAGGCGTTTGGAGATTATCCTATCACAGATAGCATTTACTTCTAGATCTTGAAATATCCTTTCAGATGATGAATGTAATGCCTGCCATTCCTCTTCAATTAGTTGTCAGCATAATAAACCATGTGATTGTTAGATTCAAAATGGTCACTTTGAATCCATTTCAGCTAATGCCTAGGACATCAATGTTTATGTTTTTAATTTAATTTTTGACAATGTCCAATTTCCCTAGATTCATACTTTGTAAATTCCATGTTACAATTATTAATGGATGTTTGCAGCTGTTTCTCCTCATTCTGAGTTGTGCCCCGTCAGCAAACGAAAATCTCAAAGGCTTTACTCCATTTGCATCATCACAGTTAACTCTACTTGAGGAGGCAGGTCTTCCCTAGTTGTATTTTGAGTGCCTTCCCACCTGATGGTCTCATCTTTTGGCCCTATACCTGACAATATCCTTACACTATTCATCATGTTTCGTTATTCAATATTGTGGTGCAATCTAACAGTGTTTCACTGCTTTCATAAGGTTTTCAGTGGCTCAATATTTGGAAGCAGTCTGCCTCTTCTTCTTCCGAGTATGTCAGTCTACAAGCTCAGCTGAAACCTGTCCACCATTGGTTCCCCTGCTGCACTCAAAACGACCAGTGGTACAGTTTCCAGCATCACAGAACACAAGTCTTCAGTGTGACAGACTGACAGATGAGTGGTGAAGACACAAACACATGCAAGCACACACACACACACACACCCAGATACCATGTGAGGATTGCCAAGGAACCAAGGAATGTCCAGGGCTGTGGCACTGTAGGATCAGTTAACTGCAAGGTTGGTGGTTCAAATCCACAAGATGCTCCTCGAAAACGTTATACAGGGTTGAGTCAGAACCAACCTGATAGCACTTGGACAAGGAAGGAATCGACAGTCAGACCCCGATTTGGACTTTTGGTCTCCAAAACTGTGAGAACATAAATCTGTTCTTTAAAGCCAATCACTTAAGGGATTTGTGTTCCAGCAGCACCGAGACCACATCCAATGTTTGTTGAATTTTCCTTTTCAGGAAGCAAAACTGTACCAGGACAACCATGACTGACAGGCACATGCAGTATGAACCTCTTCTTCAGAAAATAGATTTCTGTAGTGAAGTGGTTTAGAGCAAAGGCTGTTATCAGTCACACCTAGGATTCAATCCTCATAGATGAGCTGTGACTGCTATCATCTCTTAGCTGTAGTTTCAGCATCTATAAAGTGGGTAAGAGATCAGTAATTAGCTGAGGCTTAAATGAGATACAAATAAAACCATTTAGTATAGTAGTGCCATCTAGACTTACTTCTATCTCTTAAACTGTCTCAGATGCAGGATGTTTTATGAATTGAATGGACTACGGTGGGTAAAGCATACATAATAGACCAAAATGAAACCAAATGTACTGTTGTTGAGTCAATTCTATCTCACAGAGATCCTACATAATGCTGTTGCTGTTAAGTAGGTTCTGACTCATAACAATCCTGTGTAGGGTTTCCAAGGAGCAGCTGGTGAGTTTGAACTGCCAACCTGTGGGCTAGTGCTTATCCTCCAGCACCACACTAGGACTCTATCCTACATAATGGTGGTTGTTGGTGGTTACGTGCCATGGAGTCAGTTCCAACTCATAATGACACTGTATAGGGTTTCTGAGGCTGCAAATCTTTACAAGGAGCAGAAATCCGCAACGTATCATCCTGTGGAACAGCTGGTAGTTTCAAACTGTGTCCCTGAGGACAGCAGCCCGACACTTGTAACCACTATACTACCAGAGCTCCTATCCTACATAATAGGTATCACTATTAGCTCCCAATGGAGTCCTGGTGTGGCGTTGTGGGCTAACGCGTCAGACTGCAAAGTCGTTTGAACTGCAAAGTCAGTGGTTCAAGCTCACCAGCTGCTCCTTGGAAACCTTATGCAGGGTCACTATGGGTCAGAATCGACTTGAGGGCACCTAACAACATTAGTTCCCAGGAAACAAAGATCACTATGACAATACTTAACTCAAAGATTTAACTAATTGAATGTTAAACCTTGGGGAACTTTTGTGTATGAAAAAATGAGACTATCTAGACTGGAAATCTAGGACCCTCATAAAAACAATGATGGATACCCAAGTAAAATAGAACTTAGTGAATAAACTTTAAGTCTTGATGACAAAGAGCTGGCTCCACTACTCTAGTGGTGCGTGCTTGGGGATCAATTTCTTTTAAATTCATTAGGATAAGTACTGGACTGCAAGGTTTACTTGAACCACAAGGTTGGTGCTTCAAGTAAACAACTTGCTCTTCAGAAACCTTTTACAGGGTTGCTAAGAGTTGGAACTGACTTCACTGCACTTACATCAGTAAAAAGGGCTTTTCATCGACCTGTACTTAGGAGTCCTGGTATGGCACTGTAGGATAAGCACTGGATTGCTAACCATAAGGCCGGCGGTTCAAACCCAGTACTAGCTCCTCAGAAACCCTATTCAGAGCCACTGAATTGAAACCAACTTGATGGCATAACAACCATCCATACTTAAGGAATCCTGGTGTGATCCTGTAGGATAATAACTGAACTGCTAACCAAAAGGTTAATGGTTGAAACCCACCTGGTGCTCCTCGGAAACCCTGACAAAATTGATAGGGTTGGCCTTGCCAAAGCAACCACCGTTCCAGCCATCTCATTGTTGTTAAGTGCTGTTGAGTCAGTTCCGACCCATAGTGACCCTGTATAGGGTTTCCGAGGAGTGATGGGTGAGCTTGAACCGCCGACTTTGTGGTTCAAGCTGACTTTGCATCCAACACAGTAACCCCCAGTGACACACCAGGATTCCAGGAGTGAGTTAATGAAATGTTGGACCAAATATAGCAGCCTAAATTTTAAGTTGGTAGTTTTGTATGGCCTGTGAATGTTAAAAAATTTTGGCAGAAAAAAGGTTCCCTGGTGTGTCGCTGTGGGTTAATGAGCTGGAATGCAAAGGCGTTTGAATCGCAAGGTGAGTGGTTCAAGCTCACCAGTCACTCCTTGGAAACCTTATACAAGGTCGCTATGGGTTGGGATCGACTCGACGGCACTCAACAACCCCTGCTATGAAGTCCTGGTGTGGCGCTGTGGGCTAATGCGTCAGAATGCAGTCATTTGAACTGCAAGGTTGGTGGTTCAAGCTCATCAGCTGCTCCTCGGAAACCCTATACAGGGTCTCTATGGGTTGGAATGACTCGATGGCACTTAATAACAACCCCTGCTATACAGGATTGCTGAATTGGAACCAATTCAACAACACGCTTAAGGACTATTAAGTTGGTTCTGATTTATAGGGTTTCTGCCGTTGTACATCTTGTGGGCACAGAAAACAACTTTCTCCCTTAGATGCAGCTGGTAGGCTTGAACCACCAATTTGGGGTTAGTAGCCCAGTGCTTATCCTACAGAGCTACAGCTGTGTTGGAGATCCTTAAATGAAGCATAGTATAAAAAGGGCATAGTAAAATGCTTATTTCCACTCTTTTGTGATGCTAACACTTTAAACACAAGTCCTGTTGTTGAGCGGTCGATTCGGTTCCTACCCATGGAGACCCTGAATAGGGTTTCCGGGGCTGTAAATCTTTACGGGAGCAGAAAGCCTCATCTTTCTCTCTCGGAACTGCTGACCTTGCGGTTCGCAGCCTGATTCGTAACCACTCTGCTACCAGAGCTCCTTGACTGGAGTCCTAGAGCGCCTGATTCTAGTTGTGAACTGCGGGACCTTTACCAAGGCTTAGCTAGGTGGTACAAGCATCTACTCGAGTTTTTAAGATCCCAAAGGGGCAAACCCTTTTTTACTGAAAGGAAAATTAAGTAAAATACAAGTGCTTTGATAGCATCGTGGGTTATGCGGTGTGTTAACTGCCAGGCAGGTCAGCAGTTTGAATCCACTAGCCACTCCGTGGAATAAAGATGAGGCTTTCTACTCCTATAGATTTACACCCTTGGAAACCATATACAACAGTGTCACTGTGAGTTGGAACCAACATGAGGGTATGCAGCAGCAGCAGCAGTGAATAAAATACAGAAGTCGGGAAGTGAAGCTTTTGTAGTAAAATCAGGAAGAGGGGGCCTGAGCTTTACTAGCTTGCTCTTCCCACAACCCTGAAACCCCAGAGCATTTTGCAAAACATTAGGAACATAGCTTAATTCACTCACATAAAGTGGGAAAGTATTAAAAATGCTACAGCATCAGGAATTTGGCTGGCTCCAATTCTCCTCCAGTGTTAGAACTCCACTGCATTGTCCTGGCTGGAATAACAGAAAAGGACTCTGCTTTAGAGATCTGCTGAATAGGTACTGAAGTTAATATAGTGGGAGGGGGATTCTGCCGCTGTCACGTAGTCCAGGGAATCAGGTTGTCAAAGCAATGTTATTTCATGATAGAAAACTGGTTCTATTACATAAGTCATGTTCAAATTCCTGCAAGTCTGTTTTAGTTGGGCACTTTTAGGGACTATGGAGTAAGAAGACATCAAAGATAAGTTTAAATTGGACAGCTGCATTTTTGTTCTTTATGGGGCAAAAATGCACAAGTCTTTCTAAAGTAGAATGTACCACAAAATATTCACAGCTCCTTTCACAACTGAGATTCTGACCAAAGTTAGCAAACCTCTTGTGGGAAGGAAACGGGAAACCTCTGAATCTAAGACTGGTGTTCTCACAGCAAGTATGGCTAGAGAAGAACCATTTTCATGTCTCCCTAATGTACACAGAGACAACCTAGTTAAAAGGCTAACTTCACCTGGAAGAGAGGAGAGGAAAATATCACAATGGATATGTTGAAAGAAGGCTTATGAAGGAAGAAGGGTTTCGACGCAGCCTACTTAAAAGGCCTTAGCTGACTACTGGGGGTGGGGTGGGGGGGGAGAGGTCCAACATTTTTGTTTTAAAAACAAACTAGCTTAGGGAAGACCAGAATTAGGCCTAAAAAATAATATACATGGAAAAATTGTCAAGCCATGAAAATACATTTTTAAAAAAGTTTTCAGATATAATACACAAAAGCAAACAAGTTTATCTTTAAAAATATCAAGTATCACATCCATAGACTATTTCCTAATTATAATTACTTCTTAAAGCAACATTTGTCTTCGTTTACAAATACAGCAGCAGGTAATAAACCCAACATCTCAAACAGATTGCTTACAGTTCATAATACAAGTGTATCTGTCTCAAATCACATTTTAGGCAGTTTAACTTAAAATGCATAGACAATTACAGACATTAAATGTGTCATTAAAAAGTCAATGAAATCTCACAATTTTAAGGAAAAAAATTACAAAAATATCTTTACAGAGCACAAGTCAAATTTACTTAATGGCAACAAATCACTATCTGCTAAACAATGACAGGCCGTGAAAGAGCCTTCATTGAGGGAAAAGTGAGAAGAAAAGTATCCCATGATTGCACCCTAAGATAACGACACTATTATAAACACTACACTTTTTGGGGTGTGTGTGTGCTAAGTATACTGAACTTTGCTCTTTAAAATGTCCAAAAGCTCATCTAGGATTTCCACTAGCAATATTAAAATGCTTATCTATATAAAACCGATACCCACTGCCATTAGGTCGATTCTGACTCAGTGACCCTATACAGAACTACTACCTACTAAAGAGTTCAGCAGTTACCCCCAGATAGTGGCCTCTCAAGGATAGGGATTTAGCTTTCAGCACTCTATCTCTAGCCCTTGGAGAGTTAACATTTAAAATGTCTGTTGAGTGAATGCAGTCCTCAGATGTTTTCTGACGTCTGAAGTTGCATGGCATTTAATACTGACAACTTTATTGGCCATTTTTGTTTAACTTGGCAGAATCCTGCAAACAAATAACAGTGTGTCTTCAGTACTAAAATGTTGCTTTCTTGAGATTAGTCTTCCCTGTAAACCACTCGCCATTTTTTATGCATAGTACACAGTATTATGTGATCCATCTGAATTTAGACTTTTTCAATATTTTAATATTTAAAGGTCTATGCATAAATTTAATTTCCAGGGTTTAAACATGACATTTTATAAAACTAGGTATATTCAGGGTGAGATCTAAACTGGAAGATGTTGGCACTCAATTTAGAAATACAGGCAAATGATATGTAAAACTAGGCACAGTATTGAGTAGAGCTATGTTCATCTATCTAAATAGCTTAAAAAATTGTACATTTGAATTTAGATGGCATGAATTACGTGTGAAGTAAAATATCATGGACATGACTTTCCCTAGAAAATATTCCAATATCCCACAGTAATGGTGGATTTTACCAAGGCCAAAAATTAACCCCTTTTCTTCTCTGCCCTATTTCATTTTTTACTGGAGACCATAAACAGTAAAACGGACAAAGAAAGGAGGCGGCCTTTCATTTTTTGCTTTTTAAATACTGGCTATTCATGGAATCTTGGTGTGGTGCTATGGGCTAATGCACTGGACTGCAAGGTCGGTTTGAACCACAAGGTCAGTGGTTCAAGCTCATAAGATACTCTTCAGAAACCCTATACAGGGTTCCCTAAGAATTGGAACTGACTCGATGGCACTTAGCAACAAATAGCAATTCATGAATAATGACTATATAGCACTTGGAACAAAACAGGGCTGTGAAGTCAGACCTATAGATACTTCAAAAGCATGAACAGATGTCAGGCTGAGTAAAGCACAGTAAAGCAGCCAAGGTTTCTCAAGAATCTTAAGGAGCATCTAATATTTTTAAAAACTCTGTGAAAGAAGACTGAAGGTCTACAGACTATCCCTTGCACTTATAAAAGTTTTATTTTTTTACTGTGATTTTTGGGTCTATGTATTTAGTACTGTTTCTTCATTTTAACATGAAAAAAAATTTTTTTTAACTCCAGAAACACAATCTCCCAGAACATCTCAATTATCTCCACCAAATTTATTTGAAAATCCCTGCTATGACGTCCAAATGCCAGCAAGTACTCCCACAAGACCAAATGCACTAACAGCCTCTTCATAAACCAAGCTCAGCTTAGCATGGTTTGATGTGAAAGTAGCATTCTCTTCTTGTAAAGAAAAAACCTTCCTAGATGCTTTGCTCTCTTCCTCCACTGAAACCTCTTCCTAAATCCACCCTTAACCCAACATATATTTTCTGACCCCAGTACAGGAATTGAGGGTCCCTCCAATTGGAGAAATGGTGCTCTAGAGAAAAAGAGTCTATAAGCAAATTCTACGAGTCCCTAGATTTTTCTTGCTTATATTTAAAAGCAAACAAAAAACCCCAACTCCTTAATGCTCCTGGATCCCCCAACTTTCCAGTTGGAAAGTCTTCAAAAATTAAGGGTTAAAATGGCAGTAACACCTAGAGTAGTCTGAAAAGTACAAGTCATTCACAAAGTTATTAACACTTATAGGGGAGCAGTGATCACTCATCCTTGTGCTCATGGCCCTATAAATCCCTTAGAGCAAAGTATCTTCTTCCTTAACCAAGTTGACGAACTCCACAATTATAGATTCCCAAACTTACTTCTTCTAGTCAACTAAAACCCTTCTAGTATTTATATTAAATACTCCATCCAAAGCTGGAGGTGGCAACTTCTCTCAATGTAGGGCAACCAAAATAACTGTAAGGAGAGATCTTTGCTGCCATCTTACTTTCCCTACCATTTTATCCATGCAAAGGTAACTGACATTATAATAGTTGATAAGTTATGACATTTCCTAAGGCTATTTGCCTTGTAAACATTCCAAGAGTGTTGTAGATCCTTGGCAGGAAGGGAACAAAGGCAGGACCAGGTGTATCCTGTAAGTTGCCTAACAACAATCCCTTGTCTGGAGGTATCAAAACAAATTAGTTTCTGCCTTTTATCAATTCTGGTAGTTTGAAATGTATTATCTACTTAAAATAAGAGAAGCTGAAACAATGAATGTTCCAAGGTGACCATCTTCCCTTCTTAAAAGAAGGTATGTATAAAACCTATTATAATGAAACTGGCAGTATTGGCATTCTGACATTCTAAACAAACTATGAAATATTTTATCCTGACACAAAACAGTGCACTAGCATAAATTATTTCAATGTTGTTAAGTGTTGTCTAGTGAGTTCCGACTTATAACAGCCTTATATAGCGGTTCTAAGGAGCAGCTGGTGGGTTGGAACTCCCAATCTTGTGGAATTCAATACTTGTCCAATATATTCCCAATACACTTTAGAAACCAAATGGACACAGTTTTTTAGAATGTCTTTTAACAAATAACAAGGTCAGTTCTAATGCCAAACTCATTTATTCCAAATCTAAAAATCTGATTTAAAGGTAAGGTGCCCAAAAGCTACTCGAGTTATTTTGGTGGTTATTAACATTATTTAATATTTAAGCAACAGAATCATACTGGCTTTAAATTCAACTGGCGAGATCTACAATTTATTATTATTTTCACGAGAAGATAATGTTTTCAAGGGTGACACTCAATTACCTGTCAGCAAATACAGAACTCAACCGTTAGCCGTAAAAACTTTACAAACAGGTCCAGAAAACGATTCCAGAGACAATGACAAATCATAACCACACTTGGAAAGACAAATACCTATTTTGATTTCCACTTGTACAAATGGTGTGACTTATGGTTCTCTAAATATAACTACTATCCATGTTTATGATAAACCTCTAGAGTTTGCCAGTGTTTCCTATCAGGGAAGAATACAAGATGTGTTCCTTCTAAAGAACGGAGGGAAAGGGAAACTACAGGAATGGTCTGGGCAGAAGAGCTGCCTCAGGTTTGGTGGGAATGCAGTTTACCTGTTGCTATGAAGATACTCCCAGGGGTTCCTCTCTGGTTTGAGGTTCAAAACAAAGGAGAGAATGATTTCCTGCATTTAACTCATCTCAAAGCAATAAACAAAGACCTAGTCTCTAAACCATAATTTACACACTTTGGCCTAGATTAAAAAAAAACAAACAAACAAAAAACACCCTAAATTGGTTTAAATGGCAGAATTGTTTGACCCATTTGACTAAAAAATGGGTGGAAATTAATTTGGTGGCACGCAAAAGGTTTTTTTTTTTACTAACCAAAGCTCAAGGATAAAATTGGACACTGGCTAGCTAATGAATTCAAACATCTGGCAATAATTACTGACAGTTTTAAATGTATATCAAAAATGTAACTTCAAGAGAACTAGGCTTATTTGTTGTATAGAAAGAGCAGCTCAAAAAGTTTAGAGGCATAATTTGTCTAAATTATGGCAATGTGATTGTTTTTCAAAGTGTGTTTATTTAGGGAAAAAGTGATTATAGAAAATACTTAAAATAATGTGCCAACAAAGTTGAAGATTCTAACAATAACTCACGTCACCTTAGATTTTTAAGGATGAAGCTTTATGTTTTAAACAATTTCTATCAAAGAGCTATTCAATATACTTAATCACTTTAACTTTCCATGAAAACCAAATAAAATCACATTTGAATGATTTATATTTTTATGATTGTTCCAACTGTACATCCAAGTATGAGAGGCAGATTATCTTCTCTGGGAGGTTCAAGAGTTGTTCTTTCTTGAATGCCCTCTAAGAATAGTGAAACCATCCATTTTAATATATGCATTCATGTGCATATGTATATACTTCAAAACAGCAAAGCGCCATCTCTTCATCCACTGTTAACTTAATGGTAAGACTGCAAAAGAAAAAAAGAAAGTGAACTTCTACATTTTGTAAATGGAGTTTATGTGGCTTGAAATAAATCTACTGCTTATATTCCAAACAGCAAATCATCTCATTTAGTTACCTTGGCACGCACTCTGTAATCAATCAACCAACTAAACTTTTTTTTTTTTTTTTACGTATTTAACATTTAATTAACCTCCATGTAGCTTCAAGACACCAGGACACAGGTCCCCAACACCGTTAATCATCTCCTCAGCTCGTGTGCTGAAGAATTTAGCCTTCGTGATGACTTGGGGAACTTTTACCTCCCCAGAGCATTCTAGTCGCCTGATTGCACCACATGAACGATGAGAGCAGCCCCAGTCCTATTTGTGGCAGCATTTACCCTTGTAGGTCCACAATTTATCAAGGTTGACAGTTGGGTAGAAATTCTGGTTCCTCTTCAAGAGACAATGTCTCATACCCACCTTTCCAAACGAACTCGACTTATTTCACAGGACTACAGTAAGTCAGACAGCACCGAAACTGTACCTTGGACAAACCTGTCAGCAGTCTATGGAAATTCTACACAATCCTTTAATAAAGGTTTCCTAAATATTGTTGGACTACAATCCAATTTGTGGGGCCCAGCTTATCTAGCAGTTGAGCAGGGCAATCTGCTGCATGTTACTAACGGGGTGGCTAGGCTAGCTGTGACAAGGCCCACAGCTAGTGAGGAAGGTCAGCAATTACTCTTCAAGGACTCAAGCCCACTAAGGCTACAACCAACACCCAAGCATGACCCTAGAGTTGACTAAAAACCTTTTTCAAAAAGAGAATCTAACAGCAAGAATTTGCAATAATAAAGAGGGACGAACTATGGCACACTTGATACTGAGATTGTCCCTTTAGTTGAGGTGGATATTTGATTAATCTAGTTAAGCATCTGATTAGTTACTGAATATAAAGGAATTATTTCCCTGAAGCAGAACCTCGACACTGCTTTTGGATACTTGCTTGGCTCACCTCACTAGGGAATGCCTGTTATCTGGTCATGCACCTTAAACAACTTCCTCAACTTAAACGCCAATCCTACTCCAGTTTTGCTGACAAGAAAGCATCCAACATTACATTTCACTAGCAGAACAATGGTATAATCTTTAGCTCAATGTTGCTAAAGATCTAACAAAACCTTTACTGAGAAATACTACTGACATTTGACTGAAAGGTGGGCAGTACTGTAATTTCATTACTCTGGATTCTCTAAAACTAGTATCTCTGCATCAAGCCGTCAGACAGGCTGATTGCTTTAGTGAATTGTGCTTTGGTGTGATGCTATAAAGAAATATTTAGACATGCTTAAATATGCATATCTCAGAATTTACCTTAATGATGCTACTGAGGACATTGCTTACTATATTATAAAATAGCTAGGGCAATTAATATATTTTCATTACCAGGAATGCATGTGCTTTCTTTCTTTTAAAACACTTCACCTGGATTTCTGAAATTTACACTTACACACACACACATCCTCTTTCAGAAAGGCCAAAAGTTTTATAATCACCCATCAAAAATCAGGGAGAAACAATCTTTTAGTTGTACTCTTGAAGAATGCAATACTCACGTGGGGGCCACCAGGCATTGGTGGAGCACCAGAAGGTCCTGAAGGCACTTGAAAAGGATTACTGGGAGAGGGATAGAGTCCTGGAGTGGGATATGATCCTGCAGGGGCAGGGTATGGTGCTGGTGGTCCCCAGGCGCCTGGTGGCACAGTGCCCCATGGACCAGGTGGTGCAGCCCCTGGAGCCTGGGTAGGAGGAGGAGCAGAATATGGCCCTGGAGAGGGATATGGCATACTGGGGGTAGGATACTGCCCCCCCATTCCTGGTGCCCATGGTCCAGAAGACATTGATCCCCATGGACCTAAAGGACCAGCTGTGGCTGGATCCGTGGGTGCACCATATGGTCTAGGAAGCTCTGGAAAGGGCATATTTGGTGTAGGATATGGCCCTGTGGGGCCAGGGCCTGGCACAGTTGGGGCTGGATACGGACCACCAGGTGGGGGGCATGAGGGTCCAGAAGGAGGGTAGGGTCCTGGGGGTCCAGGAGGTGGTCCAGTGGGAGGCACAGAGGGATACATTCCTGTTGGTGCAGGTCCAAAAGGCACAGAGGAAGGTGTTGCACTTGGTGGGAGTCCAGATGGCACAGAAGGTGGAGCACTCGGGTTATTCCAGGGGTTGGAACCTGGCCAGCCTTGGGGAGGTTGACCAGGTTTTGTATTGCTAACAGCAGAGGTTTTGGCAGGAGAGTGTTCAGGTAGGGCATCTGCCAACTGGAATACAAAATATAAATATCTATCTTATCTAGGGAGAAATCATGCCAAACATGATTATAAACCCATATAGCAGCATCAAAAAAATGAAACTGTTTAATGAACAGAAATAATCACTTTGATCAAAATTTTTTTAATTTAAGAATTTATAAAGAAGTACCACAGCACGCATCTTGAAACACATTATCTAAATAAACCATCTATCAAAATCACATGCAAAAACCAAATGAAACAAATCACATACACCCAGACCTCAAGAACCATAAAAGAACTTCTTTTAAATTATATGGCTTATATCGGCCAAATAAGACCGTCATTTTTCTTAAAAGCCATAAAATTGATTAAGTGTAAGCATATCAACTTACCGAAAATTCATCAGACATTTTCCTAAAAAATGAAAAGAAAAAGAGAGTATTTCAAAACCAATGTTTTAATATTTCTTACATATTCTTTAAGGAACTTTGTATGCATACTTATTTTTACTTAAATGGAATTTATTCATTTACTGGATATAGTTCTTTACATAGAAAAATTTCCCATGATAGTTCGAATCACTCTATGAACTTTACATTACACAAAAATGATTCACAATTGGATTAATAACCTCCTTTGGGGGGGCAGTTTATATTGCTTGCATTCTGGCTTGTTGAAGCATTTACAGTGCCAACTGCTAGAGTTAAGGACTAGAGTGCTAACCAATTGTTAAGGTTGCTCCCGGAAACCTACTACATGGTCACTTAATAACAACAGTGGTGAGAGAAGAGTTAGAGAAAAAGGTACACAAGCTTTTTGGAGGGCAGACTACTTTTCTTAAAAAATTATTTTATTGTGAATTATGTGATAGTTTACATGGGAGAATATTAGTTTACATTTATCCTATTGTACATCATCATTTCATTGCCATGGTTACAATCCCCTCCACGCATCACCAGCCAACTAAAGGGTATATACCCTGTAAGCCTGCCCTCGGTCATCAGCACACAGACCCTCTCCCTCCAGCCCCTCCATTACTCCATGTCATCGTCTCTGCCTCCATCTCTGGTGTCACTGTTTCTCTGGGTAGGGTCCTGCACTCTTCGCCCTTGATGGTCCCAGGGACCTCTGCTCCTGGACTGCAAAGTCAATCACTCCCTCCTTTTGCTACAAAATGTCTGTCTTTACATTTCCAACCCTCACAGTCAGTCCTGATAACAATTATTCATTATTTTACCACAAGAGACCTATCCACATTTCCTTTCATAAGCCCTGCCCAGACAGAATGGATACTACACTCCATGGTGATTCTACCTTCCTCTGTGCCCTCTGGATCTAGGTTCTCTCTTGAAAGCTTATCTTCTTGCCTTTGTAGTCCCCCCCCCCCCCTTTGTTAGGATAGCCAATGTCCAAGTTGCCCATCTCTGTCTACCTTGTATTGATGGGGTGGGAATGATCCTCACTTTATAAAGACTTATTCTCTCTTTTGAGCTACTGCATCCATAGGTGTAGGTCAAGTTCATCAAATTTTATCAGATTACTCTTTATCCCCCTCTTCTTTCTTCTTCTAGTTGAGCTCTGATCATCCAGTCATTGAAGCCAGGTCAAGTGGGTATTATCTGCAATTGTGGGTGTTCTTGTGCATATGCCCTCTATTTTTATCAGCTGGACACTTCACTTCCCGCTCTAGTCCTCTGTGGCTATGTCACTGACTCTGGGCCCAAGAGTCTCCAGGTCTTGCTACACTGCTGGTCAACCAGGTCTCCACTGGGTTCACAGGAGTCTACTGAATGTTGTAGGGCTTAGCTCGCAGCTTCATTGCTGTTTTTCCCTCACTTCCCCTTACCTGTGGCGAACGTGGTCACCAATCAGAGCACATGTCTGCTTGTGTATTCCCATTGAGTCTTAGTCTTGGAAGGGGGTTTGCCCTGAGGGGACCCAACCATTTGCCTTGATGTCTCCTGGGCAAGTAGCTTGATTATTCTTGTACTAATCAGTTGAACTGCTGTTATTGTTTTGTATTTTTCCTGTTGGTCTTTCTTTCAAGAAGTATCTTTTGTTCTTCTACCCACTCCAAACTGGTCTGCTTGTCCTTTCAAGTGGAAATTTCCCACCTCAGAAGATTCTGGATGCTTTTCAGGATTTCACCTATGGTCTTATGTAATGCAGAGGCTCCACAGGAAGCCTCATTCACTGGACAGGTTGTAGCCCAATTTAGATATTCCAATCAGTTATAGGCAGAAGACAGACTTACAAGCTTTCTATGGTGATATTTCTGGCTATTCTTTTCTCGTCCCCTTAAGCGTCTATTTTAAAATGGTATGCCAGGGAAACCAAGATTCAAAAGACGGCCAAGCATCTTAACATTATTTCCACCCCCTTTCCCCATTCCAACCATGTCTCAATCCCTGTATCCCAGAGCCCTGCTGTTCCAAGGTTGTGCATCCATCATTATGGTACCTCTAAGGCCTGACTACTTTTATTTGTTGTTGAGTGCCATGGAGTGAATTCCAACTCATAGTGACTCTGCATAGGGTTTCTGAGGAGCAGTTGGTGGGGTATGAACCACTGACCTTGAGATTAGCAGTCCAGTGCTTATCCTACAGCACCACACCAGGACTCCTCTCTCACCACTAGACCTTAGTGAATTTATTAAATGTACAAAGCTTTCCTAATATGGTAGATTACTGCCATCTTGCTATTTTGTAGTCCCTGGGTGGTGCAATTAGTTAGCGTGCTCAGGTGCTAACCATTTAGATAGGAGGTTCAAGTCCATCCAGAGGTGCCATGGACGAAAGGCACGGCAACCTACTTCTGAAAACACAGCACCTGAAACCCTCACATGGGGTTGCCTCAGTCAGAACTGACTCTATGGAAACTACTAAAACAACATAATCAATCTGTACTTTCTTTTCTGTGAATTTGCTCATGTCCTTTGATCACTTTTACTAATTTTTTTTTTTTAAAAGTAGTTCTGATGTGGCACTGTAGGATAAGCACTCAACTATAAGGTCTGTTTGAACCACAAGATTGGCGGTTCAAACTAACCAGTCACTCCTAAGAAACCCTAGTCAATATGAGTCCGAACTGACTCAATGGTATCTAACAACAATAATTAACATTTAGTAAAATGCATACATCTTTAGGCTAACAAACTTTAACAACTATATATGCCTATAATTACTAAAAATAAATAAATAAATAAATAAATAAAATCAAACATTTCCATCCCTCAGGCATTTACTCATGCTCCTCTCATAAGGCCCAGCAATCACTTTCTTAGTTTTCTTTGTTCTGTGACTTCATATTAAGTGGAATAAGACAGAACGAGGAGTCTTAGGAGTCTTCCAAAAGTCTTTTACTTCTATTTTTCCATGAACGTTTTGAAGCCTCTTTGTATGTATAATACTTTACCTTTGAACTATTTTACTATTTACTGAACCCAGGTGAGGCACTGTAGGATAAGCCTGGACTGCTAACCACAACGTTGGCAGTTCAAATCCACCAGTCGCAATTAAAAACCTTAAACAAGGTTGCTATGAGTCATAACCAACTCAATGACACACAACTGTAGGATAATCAAATCACTGAAATGCTAACCACAAGGTTGGTGTTGGTGGTTCACATTCCCAGCAGTACTTTGGGAAAAAAAATGAGGCTGTCTGTGCCCAAAAAGCTTTACTGTCTTGGAAACTCTATGGAGCAATTCTACTGTGTCCTACAGGGTCGCGATGAGTTAGGCTCAACTTGATGACAGTGGGTTTGGATCTGTTTCACTACTTAGTAGCAGTACATCTGTTTTTCTCACAATTTTGTAAGATAGTAAGGAAATTAGGCCTGTCTTATATGAAACAGAGTTCTCTGCAAAGTTCTTGCTACCATCTTTTAAATGGTAACTAACTGCAGGATTGGTAGTTCTAGCCACTCCTCATAAACCCTATTTGAGTCGCTGAGCGAGAACCAACTCAACAGCACTTAACAACAACACACGTTTAATATCATGTAGTCAAATTAATCGTTTTCCCAACACGTGGCTTCTGGATTTTGTGACATATTTATATAAAGCCCTTCCCACTCAAAAGAAGCCCTGGTGGCACAGTGGTTAATGCTACCCGAAAGGCTGGTGGTTTGAACCCACCGGCTGCTTTCTTCATGAAGATTACAGCTGGGGAACCCCACGGGGGCAGTTCTACTAGTTGCCATGAGGTAGGAATGGATGGCAGTGGGTTTGGTTTTGATTTTCCTACTCAAAGACTGAATAAGTATGGTGAATGAACACAATCTTGTCGCACACCTTTCTTAATTTTAAACCATTCAGCATTCCCATGTTCTGTTCTAACAACTGCCTCTTGGTCCATGTACAGATTCCTCATGAGCACAATGAAGTGTTCTGGAATACTCATATTTCCAATGTTGTCCATAGCTTGTCATGATCCACACAATCGAAAGCCTTTGCGTAGTCAATAAAGCACAGGTAAACATCTTTCTGATATTCTCTGCTTTCAGCCAAGGTCCATCGGACATCAGCAATGATGTTCCTCGTTCTGTGGCCTCTTCTGAATCTGGCTTGAACCTCTGGAAGTTCTCTTGTCAATGTATGATTGTAACCATTTCTGTATTACCTTCAGCAAAACTTTACTCGTATGGGATATCAAAGAGATTGTCCGATGATTTCCACATTCTGTTGGGTCCACCTCTCTTTGGAATGGGCACAAATACGGATCTCTTCCAATCAGTCGGCCAGATAGTTGTCTTTCAAATTTCTTGGCAGAGATGCAGTATGATGAGCAAATAATCTGAGAAGCTGGGTTATATGATGAAAAACGTGCTATCAGGATTGGAGGAAGACTCATTAACAACCTGCGATATGCAAATGATACAACCTTGCTTGCTGAAAGTGAAGAGGACTTAAATCATTAACTGATGAAGATCAAAGCCTTTGGTATGGATTACATCTCAATGTAAAGAAAACAAAAATCCTCACCACTGGACCAATAAACAACATTCTTACCAACAGAGAAAAGATGGAAGTTGTCAAGGATTCATTCTTGGATCAACTATCAAGACTCACGGAAGCAGCAGTCAAGAAATTAAACGATGTATTGCAATAGGCAAATGTGCACAAGACCTTTTTAAAGTGATGAAGAGGAAAGATGTCAGCTTGAGGAGGACTAAGATGCGCCTGACCCAAGCCATGGTGTTTTCAATAACCTCATATGCATGTGAAAGCTGGACAGTGAATAAGGAAAACCATAGAAGAATTGATACTTTTGAGTTATGGTGTTGGAGGAGAATATTTAAAGTGTCATGGGCTGCCAAAAGAACCAATAGATCCGTTTTGGAAGAAGTGCAGCCAGAGTGCTCCTCGGAGGCCACAGGATGGCCAAACTTCGTCTCTCATACTTTGGGCATATTGTCAGGAGGGTCCAGTCGCTGGAGAAGGATTTCATGTTTGGTAAGGTAGAGAGTCAGAGGAATGTATTGGCCAAGTGGCAGCATTGATAGATTCAAGCGTGACAACAGTAGTGAGAAGTTGGCCCAGGATTGGGCATTGTTTCATTCTGCTGTGCATAGGGTCACTATGAGTCAGTACTGACTCGATGGCACCTAACAACAACAACTAAAAGATTAAAAAAACAAAAATAAACCCTATGTTTTCTTACAGGGTTTGTAGGATAAGCACTGGATTGATAACCACAAGGTCGATGGTTCAAACCCACCAGCAGCTTCTTGGAAACCCTGTACACAGCTGCTATGAGTCAGAACTGACTCAACAGAGCTTAACAGCAACAACAAAATGCTTTCTTATAGTGTTTTTATGATTTAAATATGTTTATCTTAAATCTTTTAATTCTTCCCTTGTTAAGTGCTATAGAGTCGGTACACCAGCAATACTGCATAGGGTTTCCAAGGAACACCTGGTAAGCTTGAACCGCTGACCTTGAGGTTCAAACGGACTCTAGCATATTAATCCACAGTGTGACACCTTAAACAATTATTGAATTTCTTTTCTCAATGGATTTGAAAAGTCACCTTTAACACATGCTACTGCTGCAATTAACAACTAGTAAGTTTATCTAACAATTATCATGGAACAGGCACCATATCAAGTACCTTAGGTGCATTAAGTAACATTCCGTAAAGCTTAGAAGTGAGGACGCTGAGACTTTGTCTCTTATACTTTTTACATGTCAGCAGGAACCAGTATCTGGAGGACGACATTAACACTTGGTAAACCGAAGAGTCAGTGAAACAGAGATAAAATCCCCCCAAATGGAGATTGGCACAGTGGCAGCAACAATGGCCCCAAACATAACAATTGTGGGGATGACAGAAGATCAGGCAGTACTTACTTCATTCTGTTGTGCCTGGTGGTGGTGGCTGTTGGAACTAAGTCAGTTTCAACTTACAGCAACCCCATACAGTGTTTCTGAGGCTGTAAATCTTTATGGGAGCAGAAAGCATCATCTTTCTCCCTTGGAGCAACTGGTAGTTTTGAAATATTGACCTTGCCTTTAGCACCCAGGTTGTAACCCACTAGCTACCAGGGCTCCTTTCTGTTGTACATAGGGAATCAACTTGACAGCACATTACAACAAAAGTCATATAGTGCAAATTTTATGATTACTCCCAGCTTACAGCAGGAGAAAAGGCAATTTGGCAAATTATGGTCACAGAGTTAGTGAGAGGCAGTAGAGAAGACAGTATAACTCCAGGGCCCAGGCTCTTAACTGGGCTACACAGTCTCCATCAGTTCCCACAAGTATTGTGGACTTTGTTCTCTTCTACTTAACTGTATGCTACTATTCTATTCTAATTACAATAGCGTAATATTTTAACAAATTGTAATGCTAATCACCCTATGATTATGCTTTCCCCCCTCAGACTTTCCTGAATAGTCTCATTTTATTCCCAGATGGTTTTATAAAAAATTAAAATGTGTTCTAATTGGAGCTACATAGAATTTACTTATGAATTTAGAGGGCATTTGAGATATTTATATATCAGTTCACTCAAAAACAGGCACATCTTTCTAGTCATTTATATCACTCAGAATTTTGTTCTCTTGATGGTCCTATGTATTTTTTGTGAGAGAGATTTCTGACTTAAATTTTTCTTGTAGTTTTAAGTAAGCTCTTTTCTTCCATTTTGTAATCGACTGTTTCAGATAATTGTTTTATAGGTAAATAAATATGACATTGACAAAATATCATTTCATCTTCCCTTTCCAATAGTTATGCTTTTATTTCCTTTTGTGTTGGCTAGAACGTAACACCACAACATGTTAACTAGTGATAATGAACACTGGTCTTGGTCCCAACTCTCCAGGAGTGCTGCTAACACTTGAGCAGGGTTCTCTGATTTAGTTAGTTAGAAATACAAATCACACTAAGAAAGTTTCTATTTTGCCTACATGACTATATTTATGAGCCTGAGTCGTGTAGTGGTACTCGTTCCTATTTTCTAGTTAACAAAACAAAACAAACCAACAGACAGGACTTCCAGAGCAAGATGGTGTAGTAGGCAGATGCACTGAGCAGACCCTCTGCAACAAGGACATGGAAGACCAAATGAAACAGATTTAGATGGTAACCCTGGAGCCCTCAAGCATCAGAGGACAGGGCAGTGAGGAGGACTGATAACAAATGAAAGAGGAAGCTGAACAGCAACAGCAAAAGAGAAGAAAACGGGTGGGTGGTTGGCTGGCTATTGGAGCAGTGATTTGTGCCGGCAAAGGACATAGCTGGAGGTTGGTGGCTAGGGAGTGCAGTTCTCCCTTGTTCCCCATGCCCTCACTACCCCAGCAGTCTCGGGCATGTCTTCCTGGACAAACTCAGCTCTGCTTGGGGTAGGGTGCCAAGCATACCACCTACTCTGCCTTGTTGCTGTTGTTAGGTGCTGTTGAGTCAGTTCCGACTCATAGTGACCCTGTATAGGGTTTCCAAGGAGCAGCTGATGAGCTTGAACCACTGACCTTGCAGTTCAAACAGCTTTGCAGTCTGGCGCATTAACCCACGGCACCACACCAGGACCTTGAACCATACAAACAGTGAACAGAGAACTGCATTTGCACTTTCAATCTCTATCACATCCACCAGGAGATGGTTGATGAATGCTTGAGAACATACCAACAATCATCAATTAAATCATAAATACAATGGTACCATAGTGCAATGTCTCGGAGAAAATAATTTCAGCTTATATGGAAACCAAGACAGTGTGCCTCAAACAAGTGATGGAAATACAGTCAGAAATATAGTATCAGAAATGGTATTAGGACTACTTAATAAAGAATTTAAAAGAAGGATATTTAGTTACTTTCAATAGAAAGAATGATCAAGAAAACTACAAATGAAATCAAGGAAAACAGACAAAACTTTAGCAGAATTCAGGAAAATACAAACTGACAATGACAAGCTAAATGAAAAGTTGATTACATGCAAAACCAGTAATTAGATAGCCAGATTAACACATGGCTTCAGAAATAGATAATATATTACTGAAAGGGCAAAGTAGTAGAATTGAATCAATGGAAGAGTAACTTAGTGATCCTGAAGACAAATGCCTCAATTATTCATCTGCTAGTCCTGGTGTGGAAGGAGCTCTGGTAGCGTAGTGGTTACGAATTGGGCTGCAAACCTCAAGGTCAGCAGTCCAAAACTACTAGCTACTCCGCAGAAGAAAGATGAGGCTTTCTGCTCCCGTAGAGATTTACAGCCTCGGAAACCCTGTATAGGGTCACTATGAGTCGGAACCTACTCCACAGCACATAACAACAGTCCCGGTGTGGGGCTGAGGGTTAATGCGCTAGACTACAGGATGGATTTGAATTGCAAGGTCAGCAGTTCAAGCTCACCAGCCACTCCTTGGAAACCCTATACAGTCAGAACTGATGACCTAACAGCACTAACAACAACAGGAATAACCAGGAAAAACAAAAACCATTATCAAATATGATAGTCACATGAAGACATTCCCAGATAAGCAGAAATTTAAAAATTTTGTAAAAACCAGACCTAACTTACAAAAAATACTAAATGGAATTTGTTTGACAGAAAACTAACAACCTGAGATTAACATATATGACAATAGTACCCAGAACTCAACCCAGATATGTTGCTGTTGTTAAGTGTCATTGAGTCAATTCCGACTCATAGCAACCCTACATAAGGTTTCTGAGGAGCGGTTGATGAACTTGAGCTGTTGCCTGGTTCAAACTGACCTTGCTGTCCAACACATTAACCCACAGTGCCACATGGGATATGGAAGTAGTCAAAGTAAAGCAAACCTGTAAAACTGAAACTAGGAATACAGGAGATACCAGCGTGCAACAAATCCTATAAAGTAAAAAGATGGACTAATGTAGTTACAGAACTTCCAAACGAAGAGGAAATCAAGTAGATTTCAACAAAAAAATTATTAACCTAATTGTAACCCTAAAACTACATCAAGTCTTACTCTTAGCCCTAACCCAACCTCCACCTGTAACTATACCCTTAACACCAAAAGAAGTCCTAAGCATAGCCTATGCCTATGTTGTTGTTGTGAAGTGCCATCGAATCAGTTCTGACCCAGAGCAACCCTGTACAAGGTTTCCGAGAAACGGCTGGTAAACTTGAACCCCTGACCTTGCAGTTGAAACGGCTTTGCAGTCTGGTGCATTAACCCACAGCGCCACACCAGGATTTCTATAGACCTAGCCATAGTCCTGACCTTAACTGTTCTCCTACCCTTTGCCCCAATAAAAAAACATCAGAAACTGATTTTCTTCAGAAGACCTTTCAACATCTAATGAGCTGATCTCAGTTTTTCTCCTTTGACTTATCAACAGTTAATCATATGAAAAGACTGTTCAACATTCAGCCAGCTTTTACTCCTAGTATTTTTCAGCATAATTATTATGAAGGAATGATGGAGAAAAAGAACATGAAGGCCAAACTGCAGTTGTTAAGTGCTGTGGAGTTTCCGAGAACAGCTGGTGGGCTTCAACCACCAACCTTGTGGTTAGTACAGTGTTAACTATCCTACACCACTGCACCAGGACTCCTAAAGTGCAGTAGTTAGCCTTTGTATCCTTGCTTTCTATTCAGAATACTAGACAAACAAACAAACAAACTTCAATGAATAGCAAACACAATTATTCATTAATTCACTCATGTTAAGATTTACTGTTTTATACTAAAACACGACATAACACAATACTCAAGATTAACACTAAAAATTTTTTTAAAATGCTTATTGTAACAAAACACATAACTATATAGACACTGGAGTCTAATGGTATTAGCAATATGTGACAAGTTATACTATACACAGGCCTAAATAAGATGCTTTCCAAACAAAGTGAACCTTTCTGAAAGAGACACTGGTCCTGTATCAAAGTTAATGTTAATTCTGGAACAGAATTCCTATCAAAGCAATTAATTAAATTCACTTGGTTTTGCTGTTCAGGTTTTTATAAATTATTCTTTTCTCTTGTTTTTGAACATATACATACACATACATAATATACAGCTCACCAGTCATACAATTATATAAGATATAAATTATTTTATGAGTTAATAAAAGTTAAACTGACTCACAACTCTGGCTTAAAATTTTCTTAAAGCGCAAAATCAAATTCTGGATGATGGAGGTCATCCAGAACTTTATGACTGAAGTACTGAAGGCTTGGCCAGAGGGACTGAAATGGGTCACATCCTGTTCTATGGCACTGCTGTAAAGTGAGCTGCTCTTCATGCCTAGAATAAACAATGTTCATGTCCAGGTGGAAGCATTCCAGTTTGCTCTTTGGCGATACACTAATCATAAAAATGACAACAAAAAATGCAGTAGGATAATAAGTGTTCTGAGAAAAAAGTTTTAAAAATGTAAAACCATCTAGATTTTCTAAAAAAAACTAAGAAAGCTGAATTGAGAAGGGTATCATGTTTGGTAGGGTGGAGGGTCAGAGAAAAAGAGGTAGACCCCTAGCGAGATGGATTTGCAAAGTCGCATCAATAGGCTCAAGCGTGGCAATGATAGTGAGGTTGGCCCAGGAGAGGGCAGTGTTTCGTTCTGCTGTGCATAAGGTCGCTATGAGTTGGTACCAACTCGATGGCACCTAATGATAAGAACGAACTACTGTGGCTTCCAGAATCCAAACATAATTTGATCACCAAGAGGTTTAACTCCACAAATTACTAATGGCGCTATAGGATAAGCACTGGATTGCAAACTGCAAGGTTGGTAGTTCAACACCAGTCACTCCTCTGAAACCCTACATAGGGTTGCTATGAGTCAGAACATACTCAAAAGCTCTCAAAAACAACAGCATTGCTGAGGAATGTTTTAGAAGGTCATCAAACTGTGATGGAGTGATAAAAAGAAAGTGCACTACATGACTGAAATCTAGACACCAATCGTTTGACTATTTTTGACAAAGGCAAGCCACATAAATAAAGATCATTTTCTCCTCTAAAAGTTACAACAAACCCTGATTCTAAATAGGCAATTAAAAGCAACATATTTTATCATCTCCAAAGAGCTATACGCATTGATACTAAAAGAAACTAAAGGAAATCCGAATTTTTACACTATTTTGTTTACTACTTTAAGGTGGTGATGGCAATATATTAAAAATATAAACTTTGAATTAGGGTTTATTTTTTTTTTTCAGTACTAGGTCATTTATTGGATATGTTCAATCAAAAAAATTTGGGCAACTCAAAAAATTGGGGTTTTATTAAAGTTCTTGAATGTTTTAATTCACTTCAAAATGTTTAATTTAAAAATTTTAATTTTTCAACACTCTTATGTCAGTCTATTTTATACGCTTGGATACTCTATGGCACTTTAACAACATTTAAACACTAAGGAGCCCTGGTGGGGCAGAGCACTTGGCTGCTAACCCAAAAGTTGGCAGTTCGAACCCACAAGCCACTCTGCAGGAGTAAGTTGAGGCAATCTGCTACAGTAAAGATTGTTGTTATTGTCAGGGGCTGTCCAATTGGTTCCCGACTCACAGCTAGCTGAAGCACAACAAAACTGCCCAGTCCTGCACCATTCACTTGTCAATTCATCTTTTTGGGAGTTTGTGGGCTAATGCGCTGGACTGCAAAGTCATTTGAAACGTAAGTTCACGAACTGCTCCTCAGAAACCCAATACAGGTTCACTATGGGTCGGAACCGACTCAACGGCATTTAACAACAAGCCTTGGAAATGCTATTCTGTCTTATAAGACTATGATCCTGAATTGACAGACAGTACACAATTTAGAGACTAGTGAAAATGTGCCAGTTACTGTGTTGGGCTCTGGGGTACACTAATAAATCTTTATTTATTAAAGATTTATGGAACAATAAATCTTTACCGAGTTCAATCTAGTGGAAAATTACCACTGAACTGCGACTATTATCAGGGGTAAGCAGAGTGTTATGGGAGTACCTCAAAGAGGACCTAAAAGAAATGAAAGAAGAGCCATCAGGGGAGGATTCCCTGGAAGTGATGCCTTTGCAGTCTAGAGAAAAGAGCTGGGGGGCAGGGAGTTGTGGAACCCAGCGAAAGGAGCGAAGTTGGTAGGTATAAAAGCTGGGAAGGAGACAAGAGAGAGCCTGTGAAGTGTAAGCAGTTTAGAATGGTTGGAATATAGTCTTAGCAAAGAGATGTTAGACCAGCGTTTGAATCCTCTTCAGTCATTTAAAGACAACTTACCTGAATTAACCTCAGAGTTTCTTCAAATACTAAGGACAGATCAATAACCTTTTAAGGGACTAAATGAGACTTTGTAAATCAACAGTGGCTAGAAGCACAAATACTAGATTCTCTTTTTTTGCCTTGTATATGAACATTTGGTTAAGGGTGAAAGATGAAAGAACAAAGAGCTTCAAACAGTTTTTGGAAAAATGAAATGAAAAGACAATGGGAATTTTTCTATGAACTTTTTGACGCGCCCTTCTATGACTGTGATAAAAAGGCAACCCTTCACACAGAGGCAAGAAACTATGACTAGCAACTACCTCCCCATTTACTGTGAGACTCATATATTAAGTAAACAAGCAAATTTCTTAGTCACTGCCTGACACACCACAGGACCCCTAGTGGCAAAGATGGTGGCTCCTTGGTGAGCAGTAAGCATCAACCAGCTGCTCCAGTGGGCAAGATTTAGCAGGGTTTTATAGTCTCAGAAACCCAAAGCAGCACTTCTGTGTCCCATAGGGTCACTATGAGCTGTAATTGACTCATCTGCACCACTCAATGATAAACCTTCTGAAAACTAAAGAAACTTTCCCCAAGTTTGGCACAAAACTTATAACAAAATCTGACCCAATGCTATTGTCGTTAAGTGCTGTCAAGATGGTTCCAACTCCTAGCCACCTGTATAGGGTTTTGGAGAAGATGCCGGTGGGTTTGAACAGCTAACCTTGTGGTTAGCAGTCCAGTGTTTATCTTATAGTGCTGTTCCAAGTGATTTATTTTTTCTATCAAACCCCACTTGCAGATGCCTGGTGTGGCACTGTCGGATCAGCACTGGTCTACCAACCACAAGATTGGCTGTTCAAACTCACCAGTTGCTCCCTGGAAACCTGTACAGGGTCACTATGAGTCGGAAACCCACTTTAGTGCCAACATTCATACTTATCGATACAAAATATCACCGTTCGAGTGCCAGGTTGTTGCACCATATTGTTTTTTCTAAAATCTAGAGATTTCTGAATTCCATAACACATTGGCTCCATGCGTTTTGGTTAAAAGAATCGATGACAAGTTATTACTGCTTGTTGAAGAGAAAGAAAAAGTATACTTCAACATAAGCAACTCAATTTAGACGTTTCTGAGGCAAACTAGTTTTGAAAAGGGGTTCAGAGACACCAATAGCAAGAAAAATGTCTATTCTTCTTGGTACAGAAAAAATTACTCCTGCTACCCTTGCCTGTAAAAGGGTTCATTTTCAAAACGGGGTTTTATCACCATCAAGTGTACAAGTATGTATTTCGCTAATAGTAATGCTATAAAAATTTTCAATCAAGTGAGAGTAGTTTGATGCTACATTAGAATCATTTATCTTATTAAAAGCACTACTCTTGGTTTCCACCGTAAAGAAGCAAACAGCTTCGGCTGAGATGCGCACCTAAAGCCTAGAGTCTCGCAGAACCTAGCTGCCTCTTCTTGTATGACATGGAGCTTCATCTAACGTCATTTATTAGCAACTCCGCTAATTCGTAATAACCACAATGTGATCACAAAAGCGGAATCTTAAAGAAACGACGGGGTTTCCTCTACTACTAGTGCAGGCGTTTCCCGTTTTATTAGAAATTAATGAGTTGGGAAGGTCATGGCCAAGGGGCGCCAAGCCAGCCGCCCTTAGGGACCAGACGAACAAAGGGAATCCGGGATCAGCCGGAGCCAACCGGCCAAGGAGCGGGTCGTGCCCGCCGTGTGGGGGGTGGGAGCCGGAGTGGGGGAAGGGCCAGGCACGCCCCCAACCCCCCGCCCCCTGCCCGCCGAAGTCCTCCAACCAGACCTGACGTCAGGAGCTAAGATACCCGCTGGGCATGACGTCACCAGCCACAGACGCCTTCTCCCTGGAGGGCAATGTGGAGAGGCCTGCCCACAGAGGGAACCTTAGAAGCGAAACCACGGCCCAAGTATTGGGGGTGACTCAAGGCACCTCCGTTACCGCGCTGCGCCAGCCTATTAACCCGAGATCCCCCGCCACCCTCTACGCCTCACATTAAACGCTAAAGTAGCCTCACCCGGCAAGATCCGAGCCCGCAGCAAGGTCTAGAAGCAACGATGGATCCGACAGAAAGCGCCGAAGAAGAGAGCGCAGTTTGACTGACGACGGCAGTAGCGACAGCACCAGCACTCACAGCGCGCGGCTCCTCCTGGCGCCGGAACAGGAAGCGCCTCACGCCTCGCGCGCCATCCGTGCCCAGGCTCCGCCTCCCCTCGGGGCGGGCCCGGGGGCTCCGCGGCACCCCCTAGCGACCGCTCGGGGCATTCTGAAGGAACCCACCAAACCCAATACAGTACGGGGGATTCCAACTCAGTGACCCGACTGGGCAGAGTAGAACTGCTTCTTAGGGTTCCGGCCGTTGTAACTCTTCACAGAGGCGGATTGCCTCGTCTTTCTCCCATAGAGCAACTGGTGGGTTTGACCTTGCGCAACACTTAATGCACTGCACCACCAGGGCTGACGGAAAGTTCCCCAGGGACTGTGTGTGTGTGTGTGAGATGGTGTGGGCAGGGGAAGTACGGGACAACGACGCTTGTGTCCTGAGCTCGGAGTTTGCTGCAGGGAAGCCGGGGAAAGTCACTAACGTGCTTGAGTGCAGATTCTGGATTCCTTACGCTCAGCGGTTTTTACAGCTAGGCCTCGAAGCAGGTTGTTTGTTGTGAAGCGCCTTCGGAGTCGGCTCCGACCCATAGCGACCCTGTATAGAGTTTCCGACGAGCAGCTGGTGAGCGTGAAATGCCGACCTTGCAGTTCTAAAGACTTTGCAGTGTAGTGCATTAATCCACAGCGCCACACCAGGACTGTGTGTGTTTGTGTGTGACCTCCGGTAGCGTAGTGGTTACTAGTCGGGCTGCTAAAGGTCATCAGTTCGAAACTACGAGTGGTTCCGCCAGGAGCAAGACGGAACTGACTCCAAGTAACAACAGGGAGCTCTGGTAAAGTAGTGGTTACGAATTGGGCTGCGGACCTCAAGGTCAGCAGTTCGAAACTACCAGCTGCTCCGCGGGAGAAAGATGAGGCTTTCTACTCCCTTAAAGATTTACAGCCTCAGAAACCCTGTTCAGGGTCGCAACCGACTCGACGACACTTAACAACATAGTTAAAGTATTCGGCTGTGAACCACAAAGTCATGGTTCAAACCCACCAGCGGCTCCTCAAAAACCCTGTACAGGATAGGATGACTGTGTCAACTCGATGGCAGTAAACCACCACCACCCCACTGCTAAGGAGACATACTGAAAACCTAGTATTTTTTTGCCATGTAACTGTGACATAATTATTAGCCTGCAGGTTCCTTATGACTGGAGCCATGTGTTAATCATTCTTTTGGGCCTGATGAAGTTTAATGTTTCTTCAGCAATGTAACTGGAGAGACAAGGCATTGGTCAAGAAAAATCTGAAATGACAACCATTTATGAATGTATAAAACCGCTTACAAATTTCTCTCCTGCGTTGTTCCAATGGTTACATTTATGTGCTGCCAGTCGGTTCCGACTCAGTGCCCCCATTTAGGGTTTCCGAGGCTGGAAATCTTTACAGGAGCAGAAAGCCTTATCGTGCTCCTGCGGAACAGCTGGTAGTTTCGAACTGCTGTCCCTGAGGTTAGCAGCCTGATTTGTAACCACTACGTAAGACCCTGGGTGTTGCCAAAAGCTAATACTCCACTGCTAATTTAAAGGTTGGTGTCCTGGTGTGGCGCTGTGGGCTAATGCGCGACTGCAAAATCGTTTGATTTGCCAAAACAGTGGTTCAAGCACCAGCTGCTCCTGGGAAACCCTAGACAGGGTTGCGATGGCACTTAACAAAGGAAAGGTTGGAGTCTTGGTATGGCTGTTGTGGTTTAATACGCCAGACTGCAAAGCTGTTTAAACTGCAAGATGGGCGGTTCGAGCTCACCAGCTGCTCCTCGGAAACCCTCTGCTCGATGGCACATAATGTAAAGGTAACCTACCCAGAGGTGCCTATCTCCTTCTTAAAAATCACAACTGAAAACGCTAGAGAGCCCAGATTTACTGAGACGTCTGGGGTTAAAGTCAAAACGGATGAGTTTTTGATATTTTGTTCCATTACTATATTTTTGGCATTGATTATTTTTTTAAAATATATTTGATTTTGTAAAAACATATGTACTTATTCACCTGATGCGGTGCATCAGACAGACCTATTTCGCCTGTTAGTAACTGAGCATGGTGTGAGTTTGAAAGTCAAAGTACCTACTCTATAACCAACTTTTGTTTGGGAACCAACTCCCCATCTGGCCTTTTCAGAACAGTAATACAGCCTGAAGCCCACATCTTTTCTACGTGTTAGACATGCAAGGTGGTCTGAACACCTTCCTGCCTTATTTTGCACACCCAATCACATCTTGGAAGACCCAAACTGCCACACTAGTAATTAAAAGCATTTGTGTATTATAAATTAGAAAACCTGTTAAAGTGACCTTGTGGTTGGTAGTTCAGTGATGGTCCAACAGTGCCACACCAGGTGTCTGCAAGTGGGGATTTTTCTCCCCACCCCAAATTAAAAACTAGATGCATGTTGTAAGTATATACAAAGATCTATCTATATATATACACACTATATATATATAAAATTAAAAAAGCAAAGGCTTTGGATTTTATATATGAAGGTTTAATTAGGAAAAAAATGTATTCAAACCATTTTATTGAACTCCAAAGAAATGTTCAACTTCCGAACTAGAGATAAAAGTGGAAATACAATACTTTTAGGGGGTAAGAAGTGGATAATAAGTCAAACAAACCTTATTGACAAGAGTTCTAATAGCTTTGTAAAGTTGCTATTTAAACTCTATACATTCATACTTAGCTTATAACTTTTATCGAATCCTAGCAAAGTCAGCATCATTTGAGTAATCTGCCTTGAGCTGTATGCCATGGCTCTCAAGTCTGAAAGCTTAGATATGATTATACCCATGGCAAAAGTGATTATCTGTCATTTCCCACAAATGTAATCAGCTCTTTAAAATAAGTTAGGCAAACATCAATTTTACATAGACCTTATAAAGGATAAGAGGAAGCTGCAATTGTTCATCTAACTATAAAACCTGAACCATAAACTCAAATTTGTACTGCTAACTCTTATTGTCAAATCAAGCCAAGAAAGACAATTACGGACTAAACGAAGTTAATGTGATTCTGCAGGATCCACTAAGGGGGATACTTCAAAAACCTATCATCATCACATTAGTCTTAACAGCTGTCCTGTAATTATTTTCAAGTATGCTCCAAGGGCCACCTCCTAACCAAAGAATAAAACTTCAGGAAGTCAAGTGACAATTATAACCTACATTTGATGAGTTAGGAAATGAAGGTAAAAAAGATTTGAGTCTTGTTAAGTGCTGTAGAGTCAGTTCCAACTTTTAGTGACCCTGAATCGGGTTTCCGAGGCTTTAAATCTTCCAAGGGAGCAGAAAGCCTCATCTTTCTCCCTGGAGTCAGTAGATCTATTCAAAATTAGAAAATAAATCAAAGGTAGACTTGACTTTGGCTTTATTGGGATTAATGTGTCCTAAAACCTTTCCCATTGGGTTATGTCAGTTAGTCTATGTATCTACTTAAGTTACTACCATTTTGTTAGCAGTACCTTAATTTATTAGTAGACAAGACTCTTAGAACAGTCAGTCTTTCTAGTAGGGCATTATAAAACAACAAAAAACCATTTGTGCTTTCTGTTTCTTTAGAAATCAAATTGTCTGTAAAACTCTTGTAATAAACGTTACAAATTTTTCCTCAAAGTAGAAATATTAACTTGACTTAAAACCTTCATTTTGGTATTTAATTACTTAATATTATTTCACAGGACATTCTGAATGATAATTTTTGGGTTTCTTGTGTTTTCTCCAGAACAAATCTTACAATTAAATCTACTTTCCTATGAAACTTGCTCTACCAAAATCAATATATAAGTTGTTTACTGGAGTATGATTATAGGTAAAAGTGACAAAAAATATATTTCTCATGAAAAGTACATTTATCTTTATCAGGGAGTTAGATTTCAAGGTTTTTGTTTCATAGGAAGGAAGTTCTCTATTATGTGGATCTATAAAATGAACTGCAGAGAGACAGGAAGCTGATAACTTGATTTGCCAACTTAATAGCTTTGGCTCATGAATAAATGATAATGGTTTATGTTTTTCTTATAAAAATGAATTTGTGTAATGATATGAGTCCTATTGCCACATTTGTTCTACTTTTTAAAGGATTTCTAATTACTAAGACATACTTTATATTATTTATAATAAGTCAAACCTTTAACTGAAAGCCACTCTTTGCCCACAGTTACCCATTAGCTGAAATTCAGGAAAGAACATAGGTTTAAGAATGAAATCAATAAATCTAGCCATAGGCAGACTAAAAGCTTCCTCCAATCTTCTTCCTATTAGGTCTTCCTTTAAATTAAAGCATTCCCTCTATGAATTATTTAAGTGAATGGCAGGCTATAGAAAGATCATATAATTCTTTGTATAATAATATTTAAGAAACCTAAAAAAAAAAAAGAAATCTATTCAGCATATTTAAGAAATTATAGTATGAATCAAGATGTTATAGCTTGAAAAAGGGGTGGGTAGGTGGGGGAATGTCCTAAAAAGCTTCAGAGAGAAATAGAAAAGTCAAGTTTATTTCCTGATTGGCAAAGGATTATTCCCTAAGCACAGCTAAGTATCTGGTCCAGACTAGCTATTAGCGATGAAACAGTTCCCTTTCTCTGTCAAGGCTTTTCCCAGAGGTAATGCCTTAATTCTTAGTTTTTAAATATTTTATCTTGTTTCTTTTAGCTTTACCCTCTCTTGCCAAGAAGCCCTGCACATCTGCACCATGCTGAATGCGCGCTCTCAACACTAAAATTTACATTTACAAATATTCACAAGGCCCACTTTAGTCATAGAATAGTTAGCCTTTCTAAATGCGTCCTGTAATGTATTCAAAATGAATTAATTACTCTCTTCTTGTCCCTTCATGGTAAATAATTCCTTTCTTAAGTCTTTATATTTCTACTTTCCACATTTCTTTTCATTGTAACAAAGGAAAACCACAAAGCCATTTCAGAGTATATGAATCTCTTCCCTGCTTTCATTTATTAGATCTACTTCAAAGCTACATATATGGCAGTATTTTGAAAATGTTAACTGCTGTTAATATCTTGAAGTTGAAAAAAAAGAAACCAGAGAAAATATATCACAGCAACCAGTTCGAATTATATGAAAAGCTACTTAGATCTTGACTTTCATATAAACACTAATTTTTAACCATTATAAAAGACAACGTATTTCATTTTTCTTTATAAAACTATCCTTTAACAGAATATTTATTAGCTAGTCTTTCCTTAGGTTTTTCGGTACTAATAAAAAGTTATTTTTAAATGAAAAGTATCTAAAATAACAATTGTTTCACAGAAACAGAAAGTCTTATTTATTATCAAATTCTGATAAAAAACTATAATCATGGATAGTCTTACCATACTATTAATTTAAATTTCCTTTCACTTAAAGTGGGTATTTAGGAAGTGTTATATTGGTTAATAAGATACGCTTCTCAGTGATCTACAAAGTGCCACAATAAAGATGAGGTAGTATAAGACTTTTCTACCTTTGTAAAAGATAAATACCATCTTTAGAAGAGATGTTATTTAGTTTGTCATTGGTGTTATTCTGGGCCTAATCACTGCTAAGAATAGTTACCCCTCATTGATATCAAGACAATCTTGAGATCACTGAGAAAAAAAAAAAAAAAAATGCCAGAAGATATTAATAGATATTCCTGGTTTAATACTATAATAATTGCTTGTATTTTAAAACTGTTACTGAAAAATGCCAACTTTATGTTAACAACAACAGAACTGCAAAATAATGAAATGCTACTTAAATATACAGCAATGATACTGAAGAAACATCACTCTGATTTGGAAATTTCTAAACCAAATTTCTTCAGTCCAAGTAAAAGCAGCTTTCTGATATAGCTAAATATCATCAAGAAATCACTTGTTAAGTGCCATGGAGTCAGCTCCAATTCATAATGAATCTGCCCTGTATAGTTTCCAGAGGCTGGTGGGTTTTAACCACTCACCTTGCAGTTTAGCAGTTCATTGCTTATCTGGCATCAGGACTCAATTACTATGTTAAAAATGCCAATTTGTGCTAACAGATCACCAGAAGAAAAGTTGGGCAACTGTCTAGGAGTATGACTAAGAAAGGTTTATTATGCACTGGTTCTTTAAAAAGTGACTTCTGAAAGATTAGGAAATTTAAGGGGCAATGAGTTTATATTAATGAGGGAAGAATGACTCTGTAAAGGAAGGTAACAATGGATGCCCAACTCAAAAAGAATTAACAACAAGAAAGAGATAAGATATCATGATTCTATTTATCTTCATTAGTTATATTGGGCTAATAAATGTAAATTAAAAATACCACCTTTTTGCTCAATACTATTTGGTATGGCATAAACCATGTAGTTGTCAAAAGGCTTTCCTGTTTTTGAGGCCATTTCTGAAGACAAAAATCATTATTTGAAACTTGAAGGGAAAAAATTTTTTTTTTTTAAAACTTCCTGAATACTGAGTTCACGTTTAATTTTTGAATCTGTGTTCAATTTAAATAATGAAAAAATACACAGGTACTCTTTGGTTACCAGTGAAAACTTATGGCTGTTTTAAACTGGAATCTCCTCCAAGCAGAGGTTCAGATTTCTATAAAAGGACTAAGTAAAAGCAATAGTTCATAAGCAAATACAGAAAACTCCAGTTTCCTTAGGTCTTAATTTCTGGTTACTGATAGTGTTATTATTTTTAAGTCTCTAGTGAGAAAGGAACAATATTTACGTTTTGAAGTTGTCTCAAGTCTTCCAAGATGTGAGACTTATTAACCCTGCTACATTGTAGAAGCATAAATTTAACTCCAAAATGTCATGTTTTCATTCAACTCTCACTGACCATATTAAACAAATTTAGTAATCCTGCTTTAGCATTAATATTTAATATGAAAAATATGCCATTATGACTTTTAAATCATCTTGCTGCCTGTTAACAACTGTATAAGAAAATTCTAAAAGTCAATTATATTTTATACGAATTGTGAATTGTATAATACTTAGCTTTACTGAAGAATTTAAAATAATTCATGAATATGGGATGTGGAAACTGTATAGGAATACCAATGGTACAAATGAAAAGTTTTACATGTAACAAGGACTCAGTATTATTTTTAAAGAAAAGTATGAGAATCAAAATATTCAACTATGTTTGCAATGCCTAGTAAATTTCATGTAAAAATTACAATGAAGAAATGAAAGTTAAGTATACAATGTGTGGTTAAAAAACCACACAAAACAACCAAACACTTGGTCAAAAAGTTCCATTAACCCTAGTGTATAGCCTTAAACAATTAGTGTATCTTAAGAAACAAGAGCTGATCTGGAAATGAGACTTTGGGCAGGTTTATTTTGGACTCCAACTGCCTTTGTAGGGAAAAAAAAATCAAAATGGCAGCATAAGAACCATAATATATTCAATAAAAACGTATACATAATCATTCAGATGTTCTTACCCATTCCCCTAGCATTGTTGTTCTGGTGCATCAATCCTCATTACTCTAACTTTTGATTTATAGTGATATTCCTTCAGGTATAATTTCATAGAAGAAGGAATTGGAAGGGCATCAATGCCATCATAAGTTGTACAGTTACAAATAACTGTTCTGCATATATGCTGCAAGGAAAAGGGGAAAGTCCGAATTAAAGGAGTGGATAAAAGTGGTTCGAAGAACATACAGGCACTTGGGTCCTTATAATGTTCTAGGAGACCAGTAATGTCAGGAGAATGGAAGACACAAGGATCATGTGCATCAAAGCTAAAGTTGTGATTCCACTGTTCAATTCTAGCATGAAGAGAACGACTATAGCGTCTAAAACTAACAGAGAATAAGTAGTCTTCCTGTGCTGAGTCTCGAAGTAAAAAGGTTCCCTCTGGTTTTCCTTCTAGTAGAGCTTCGGCTGCATATTTATCCATGACTCCCCAGTAACACGGATTGTTATTGATTTGAAGGAGGTCTGGCACAAGACAGTGCACATAATCAATCTGGGTGTGATACTTCGGCGGCGTTTCCAACTGCAGGATTTCATCATCAAGTTCCCATTTGGGTTTGTTTCTTTTTCTGGAACTTGTGCAAAGTGTTATCATTTCATCACCTGAATCCATGTCACTATCTTCTATACTGTTATTTGAAACCAGGTTTATCATAGAGCCAGCCATAGGACCACCTCTACACGAAGCATTGTTGGTAGTTATGACGCAGGGCTGAACACTGGTAAGAGAGAAAGAGTCTACATCTTCCATGTTTCTTCTTTGCTGCCCATCCCTCAACTCACTGTGAGACAAGTCTGTGCTTACCCAGTCTTCTGATTTGGGACTTATAGGAGCAGTGTGTCGTTTAATAAAATGCCATCTAAAAGCTAAATCTGATCGAGGTGGGAAAGGACACTTATCTAACATGAGTTCACTGATATGAATTTTTCTTTTAGATGAAAGTCCTGAAGAGTGTCGACTACTACAATTCTTAATTGGAAAACACTGACCCACAGCATCTTGTAGTTTCTGTTTAAGAGATCGGCCTAAAAATCTATGCCCACAGGAATGATCTAAGTCCAACTCGATCGATGAACAGCTGTGCTTCCTTTCTTGACTCCTTAAAGGAATTTCCGTTTTCTCTATAGCATCTACTGTTTCAACATCCGAACAACTCTCACTCTTTTTTGACCAAGATAACTTCTTTCCGCTCCATACATAACCATCTTTCCTGTCAGCACTTCGACTCCGACTAGTTTTGGGCCTCACATCTATATTTTTACTATTATTTTCAATATTTTCTGCCATTTTATCAAATTATCCACGAAGTCCAGTGTTATAAGTACTGCCTTTTCAGTTTTTCCGGCAGGAAATTTCTTCTGGGAACTTTCTGGATGTATCTAAAGGGGGAAAAAAAAATGCCATTAACCATTTGTCATCCACATAGTATAGTTCATATATCAAGCCCCAATTTGACTCAACTTTCTTTCATTTCCCCTCTCCTTGTTTCCTTTCCTGTTGATTGAAAACAGGTACAATTTTGAGTTATAAAAGCTGCTGTTGTTGTGTAAGGACCAAACTGACTTTACCTGATTTTGCCTACCTAGAGACTGCTTGACTAAACTCTAGTCAGGCTCAGGAAAGCATTTTAAATAGACAAGGCCTCAGTTTTTAGTTCCCTCCAGAGACAAGGTCAATCTCCATTCTGTACATTAGCCTGAACATGTCCTCTAGCTCCA
>NW_006408585.1:14502535-14516284 GCF_000296735.1 Chrysochloris asiatica
AAATGTCGGATACGGTTAGAGACCTGGCTTGAGCTTGATTAAACAACCCTTATGTATTTGCATCGGTACACGGCTCCTGGGTGGTCTTTGGGGACCCTGAATTCTGGGCATAACAGTTGCTAAGTGCCGTTGAGTTGATTCTGACCCACAGCGACCCTGTACAAGGTTTCTAAGGGTAGCTGGTGAGCTTGAACCACCGACCTTGCAGCTCAAATGACTTTGCAGTCTGACACACTAGCCCACAGTACCATACCAGGCCTCCATAAAAGCTGTAAGGATTTATTAAATACACAACCATCACCAAACAGTGATTCCCATTACCAATGCAGTGTGTCAACTCATTTCAATAATCAGTTAACTTACATCTTCTTGACAGACTATGAAGGTTTTAGAAAACCTAGGGCTGGAAAAAATTTTGGTATTTCATACTCACAAACACTTTTTCATACTGTCTTTGATCATCTGAAAAATAATGAATTTCTGATACAGTGTTGCCCCCCTTCCTATGAAATTAGCAAGGCATAGAACTCACCAAGTAAAATACTGAATTTCAAGAAGATTAAAGGCAATAACTTAAGGGTAGATGAAATTTATCTAGGTATTCTTAGGTATACTACAATTTAAGTCTGGAGTTGAGAGAGTGGGGGTGAATTTCTATAATCTCCAATATTTTGCAACTGAAACTTGAATTCTGTGACTGAGAAAATCAGTCTTACTCAACATTCTGATGAAGTTTCTGATTACATCACAAAAACATAATAATCCCAACAATTAAGTGAATGACTACAGACTCTTGAAGTCATTTAAAGTAGTAGGATTTTAAAACACAATGAAAGCACAAAGGAGTAGATTCAAAGTAATGGAAGCTCAAATTAGTCATCACGAAGATAAATCTCTCAATTAAAACAATCAGAAAAAAAAAAAAAAGAAAAAATCTGAAGAAAGCTTAAGAGTTATCTGAGACACCATGAAAGGAACCGGAAGAGACTATAAAAAGCACAGACCGTGAATCATATACCCAGCAAAGCTATCCCTCAAATATGACAGCAGAAATTGGGCATGTCCAGATAAACAGAAATTAAAGGAATTTGCAATAATCAGACCAAGTTTTTTTTTAAAACACATTAAAAGGACTGAGAACCAACTACAGCAAATAGATTAAAGATGGACTAGTGTAGATACAGAATGGGGAGGAAGTCAAATAGATTTCAAGATAAAAGACAGTTGTTAACAGGAAAAAAAATTTTAGTAGACATTAATGAAACAGAAATGAAGAAAATGAAAGGAAAACTCACAAAATGAACCCAGTGCAAAAAATTATGTGGAACAAAGAAACCAGCAGTAACCAAAAACACAGAGCAAAATTAAGAGAAATCAGTTCATACCTATTGATAATTACACTGAATGTCAGTGGATTAAATGCACCAATCAAGAGACAAAGAGTAGCAGAATGGATAAGAAAACAGGATCCTTCAACATGGTGTTTAAGAGAGACACACTTTACACACAAAGACAGAAATAGGCTAAAAAATCAAAGAATGGGAAAAACTACATAAAGCTAATGGCAAACAGCAAAATGAGGAGTGGCAAAAATCAACATAAGAGACAAAACAGGACATTATACCATAATTGTTGTTGTTATTAAGTGCCATTGTTTCAACTCACAGCAACCCTTTATAGGGTTTCTGAGGAGTGGCTGGTAAGTTTGAACTGCTGACCTTGCTGTTCAAACTGACCTTGCAGTTGAGTGCTTATCCTACAGGGCCATACCAGAACTCCATACCATGATTAAGGGTTATATAATAAATATATATGTCCCCTTTGAAAGAGCCTCAAAATACATAAATCAAGCTTTAATAAAACTGAAGGAAGAAACAAACTCTACAATAATAGGAGATTTTAATACACCAGTTTTCATGAAAGGGAGAACAACTAGAAAGAAACTGAACAAGTACACAGAACTAAACAATATAATCAGCCAACATGACCTCACAGACACACACTGAACATTCAACCCCACAACACAATAAATTCTTTTTCAGCATACATACATGGAACATTCTCCAGAACAAACCACGTTATATCACAAAGCAAACCTCAACAAATTTTAAAACATCAAAATCCTACAATGCATCTTCTCAGACCACAATGCTATAAAATCAGAAATCAACAATCAGAAGGTCAAGGAAAAAAATCAAATGTATGGAAATTGAACAACACCCTGCTTAAAAACTACTAGGCTGTTGTTGCTAAGTGTCATCAAGTAGGTTTCCACCCATTGTGACCCTAGGGTTTCTGAGGAGCAGCTGGTGAGCTTGAACCACCGACCTTGCAATTAAAAGTGACTTTGCAGTACAGTGCAATAACCCATAGAGCCACACCAGGACTCCCAAGTAATAGATGTTGTTGGTAAGTGCCATCAAGCCGATTCCACAGCAACCCTGTATAGGGTTTCCGAAGAGCAGCTGGTGAGCTTGAACCGTCAACCTTGCAGTTCAAACGGCTTTGCAGTCTGGCGCGTTAATCTGCAGCGCCGCAACAGGATTCCTAGCAGACATACTAAAAGCAGTGCTCAGAGGGCAATTTTCAGCAGTAAACGCCTACACTCAAAAAGAAGAACCAAATGCAACAACTCTCTAGCAATTAGAAAAAGAGCAGCAAAATTAGCCTGCTTCCACCAGAAGAAAAAAATAATCAAAGTTAGAGCAGAAATAAATGAAACAGAACACAGGAAAACAATAGAAAGAACCAACCAGACAAGAAATTGGTTCTTTGAAAGGATTAATAAAATAAGTAAACTACTGGCAAATCTAACAAAAGAGAAGATAGATACATATAACACATATAAGAAATGGTATGGGTAATGTTACAATAGAACCAATGGAAATGAAAAGGGTTAACAGAATACTATGAAGAACCATAGTTTAACAAATTTGAAAAGCTAGAAACACACACAACCTACTTGAACAAACACAGAATGAAGTAGAAAACTTGAACAGGCCTATAACCAGTAGAAATTGATCACAGCATTAAAAAAAACTGTTAACTAAAAAAAGTTCAGGCCCAGATGGCTTTATTGGTAAATTCTACCAAACATTCAGAGAAGAGCTGACACCAGTTCTAGAAAATGATAGTAAACTCATGAATTAATCTTATGAAGTAAGCATATCTCGGATACCAAAACAGGCAAAGATATTCCTAAGCAATAAAATTATAGATCAATATCCCTCATGAAGATAGATGCAAATATTGTCAATAAAATCCTAGCCAATAATACATCAAAAAAATAATACATCATGATCAAGTTGGATTTATATTAGGTATGCAAGTATGGAGAGGTCTGGTGTGGTACTGTAGGATAAGCACTGGACTACTAATGGAAAGGTGCTTCTAGCCTACCAGCTGATCCTCAGAAACCATATAAAGGATAGTTGTGACTGAGAGCCAGCTTGACAACACTTAACAACAACACTGCTGGAATGGTTCAATATCAGGAAAACAATCAAGGTAATTCGCCACATAAATAAAGGGGGAAAAAAAATCACATGATCATAGCAACTGATGCATAAAAAAAAGCATTTGATAAAATCCATCATTCATTCCTGATTAAAAAAACAACAACAAAACAACAAAATAGGCATAGAAGGTAAATTCCTCAACATCATTAAGGGCATATATACAAAACAAACAGCCAACATTACTCTCAATGGTGAGAAACTGAAGTCATTCCTTTGCCAACAGTAACCAGACAAGCATGCTCTTTATCACTACTCCTATTCAATACTTTGTTGAAAGGTTTAGCCAGAGCTATAAGAGAAGAGTAATTAAAGGCATTCAAACTAGCAAAGAAGTAAAACTGTTTGTAGATGCTATGATCCTATAGTTAGTAAATCCCAAAGACTCAGCAAGAAAATTATCAGAACTCATTGACAGAATTTAGCAAAGTGGCAGGGTACAAGATCAACTTTTGAGAGGAATAAAGTATTTTTTCTTTTACAAAATTACAAATGTTGTTCTAAATTTAATGAACTTTGCTTGGAATCCTGGTGTGGCGCTGAAGGATAATGCAATGGACTGCAAGGTGGTAGTTCAAATCCATCAGCTGCTCCTCAGAAACCCTACACAAGGTCTCTGAGTTGGAATTGACTTGACAGCACTTACCAACAACTTGGCTACAGTGGCTCTCAGAAGCTGCTTAGTAGATATATAAACACACACAATTTTAATTGGTCCTCTTAATGTACAGGTAATATATTAATTACTAAGAAAAAAAAACTTTAGAATTTTTCTCACCATTATCATTTTACTACAAAAAATAATAAAAATACTTCACTTATATAAACTCTCACATCTTTACCCTTAAATATATGTAAACAAAATTTTCTACCCTCTTTCAGAAGCTTATTTCAGTGGACTTTGAATCCATTTATTAAAAATTAAAAAAGCAATACTTAGAAATTACTTTTTAAGAACAGGTGACTAAAGAAAGGATGTTTACCAAATTTAAACAAAATTTTTTTTATATAACTAAAAAGGAGAAATTTGTGTCATGATTTAGCAAGAAATATTTCCCCCAGCTATATTAGCCATTAACACTGTGAAGCACAATTAAATGAACTCAGAACCAGACCTTCATAAAACCAAAATTCAATTGCATTCCTCTCAGTAAACATTATGTTTATTGTTACATTTTTAACATTTATTCAAGCTTCACAGCATTTTTCTAATATAGATACTGGTACAATATATTACATGTGCAATTTATTTTGTATCCTATAGGTTTAGTGTCACAGTTGACTGGAATTTTCATTAACAACCAAGACTAAAGATAAGTTTTTCTTCCTTTTCTTTAAAAAGTGATTTGCTGTCTTGTAAAATCTGAATGTAAAAATGTATACAATCCTAAATATGAACAAGTCTCTCAAATAACCTAGCATTAATTCTCATAATTTGATTCCTACTGTATACATGAGGTAGAAGAAGCGAAACCAAATGTTGAGATAGTGCCCATACTACCATTTTCATCTGGGACAGAAATCCAAGATATTTTGATAGGTGCTAACAAATCAAAAGTGTTTGACGGTAGCTATAATGAAGCTTTTTTTTTTTTTAAAGAGGGTAAATGAAATACTTGGGAGATGGCTGCTCTGCCTCTTGTTTCAACAATTAATTTTTTATGAAGGCAGTTAGACTACATTGCCCTGGGGATTACACAGTGGCATTTTTGTTTTCTTTCAGTATTTTCTTAATGAGCAAGAAGCAAGTGTCTAAAGAGTCTTACATTTTCATAAAAGGAAGTTCCCCAGAATGAGTCATCACAGACCCACAGGTTCTTCCACCAATCGCAATGACAGTGGAATGAATTCCCATCTTAAAGATTCTTCATGAACAAAAGGTTAATATTAATTTACTTCCATTGAACAAGGCATGGAAAGCCAAATTTAATTCAAGATTTCCACAGAAAATTATTAAAACCCAGTAATTAAAGGGTTTAACTTTACGTATATGGAAAGTCCATTTGTATTCCCTATGTTGGGTAACATCAGCATTACTGTATATTAATTTATTCATTGAACACCTAACTATGTCTACAATACTGATACATATCTAGGACTGGAATTCATGTAAATACTAAAGTGAAATAAATTTGATTCTATAAAGAATAATTCAGTATACTACATGAATAATTCACAACCAAGTTATTATTCTAATAGTAATTCAGCCATGGGACTTTTCTACCAGGTTCAGGATTCGAAAATTTATCGGCCACGGTGTACCAAAAACTTCTTGAAAGCATTCTGATCATAGTCTGTGACATATGAGGTTAGAGTCTGAGGAAACACTTAGGTGACATTAAGGAATCCTGGTGTGGTGCTGTAGGATAAGCACTGGACTGCTAACCTTAAGGCTGGCAGTCAAACCCAACCGTGATTCTTGGAAACCCTGTACAGGGTTGTTATGAATGAGAACCAACTCAAAGGCACTTAACAACAACAATGAAATTTACTAAGGAGTTAAGTAGGGGACATAAGGAGCTCTGGCAGCGTAGTGGTTACAAACTGGGCTGTGAACCGCAAGGTCAGCAGTTCGAAACTACCAGCTGTTCCATGGGAGAAAGATGAGGCTTTCTGCTCCTGTAAAGATTTACAGCCTCGGAAACTCTGTACAGGGTCGCTGAGTAGGAACTGACTCCACAGCACTTTACAACAACAGCAAAGTAGGGGTCGTAGTAGGTTACACATTGAGCAGCTTACCACAAGGTCAGAAGTTCAAGTCCACCAGACTCTTCAGGAGGCTTTCTGTTCCAGGTAAAGATTTACAGCCAAGGAAACCCCATAAAGAGTCATTGTGAGTCGGAACCCATGCAGCAGCAAACAACCAACCACCACCAATAGAATTTACTAGGGAGTCCCGTTGTGGTGCTGTGGGCTAATGCGTCAGGCTGCAAAGTTGTTTGAACTGCAAGGTTGGTGGTTCAAGCTCACCAGCAGCTTCTTGAAAACCCTATATAGGGTCGTTATGGGTCGGAATCGACTAGATGGCACTTAACAACAACAACAGATACATTCTTCAGAATGTTAAGAAAAATATAAGAAATCAATTTGTTTCTGTAAGAAAAATCTCTCACCTAAAAAATTATTCGCTACAAAAGCAATACAGCTTCATTTTCCAGTAAATATATAAAAATATTTTTGAGTTCTTATTGTGAATTATGTGATAGTTTACATGGGAAGACATTATCTTTACAGTCATCTTACCGTATTTCGTTTCATGGCAATGATTACAATCCCCTTCATGCATTCCAGTAAATATTTTAAAGAAGCTCCTTTTATCTTGTTAACTGAGCCAGGAACTTAAGTATATGATAGGGAATAATAAAAAAGGCAACAAACAAAAAAGGGAAATCCTTGACTAGTACTACTACACCTTCCTTCCATTTTCCCCATTTACTGTCCCAATTATAGTTCAATTATGGCAGACACCCCCAATTTGCACTCTTGTGTACACTAGTTCTGACTGATGCTGATTTCATTCTGGAGGAAAGAAGGGTTTCTTATCAAACAAGTTTTGGAACTCTTCCTCTCTGAAAGATTATAGTGCACATTTAGTAGAAGGTTCTAGGAGTGATTTCAGTCAAGAAGTCTGTTTAAGTCACAGTTTGCTATATTTCATTACCCAAAATCCTCTTTGTGATATAAATTTTGAAGAAAGATTAACTTGGGCTAATAATAAAATGAGTGTGCATTCCTTGAACTTGTTAGCTAATGACAAGGAGAAATGTCACAGGAAAAAGCTAATGTTAGCTTTTAGCAAATGACAAGGAGAAACCTGTCACAGGAAAAAGCTAATCCAAAAGAGCAGAAAACTAAGAGTTGGCAGTACATGAACTTGTGAATGTAAGTAGGAAGATTAACAGCAACCAAGAAAAGAGAATAATTAAGATACACTACTGCAATTCTTTTGGAGTCCTGGTGTGGCGCTGTGGGTTTATACGTCAGACTGCAAAGCTGTTTGAACTGCAAGGTCGGCGATTCAAGCTCACCAGATGCTCCTCAGAAAACCTAAACAGGGTAGCTATAGGTCAGAACCAACTTGACGTCACTTAATAACAACAACAGCATTGCAATTATTTTAAAGAATTTTCTAATTTGTAAGTTTTAAACTATAAAAAGTTTAATATTCACTATCTAGAAAGTTCAGGTTAAAGTTTAAAAAGGAAAAACCTCTATAATTAATTACCTGAAGACAATTTTGACACAGTTTCCTATTTCCATAAATTTTTTTTTCCTATGAGAGCAATTCTAAGTGTTAAAGATCCATAAATGATATTTTAAAATAAAGCATGGTGCAGATGAAATAGCTTGAACTGCTAAGTCCTCAAAATGTGGACAAAAACTTAGATTTTAACACTTATTAGCTATTTATCTGACTTTTCCCACTTAGTTTCCCCAATGGCAACTCTATGTTAACACCAGCTACCTCACGCTATTTGTCAGAATTAAAATGTATGAAAACAACATACACAGAACTTAATGAAAGTATTAGCAGTCGTCCCTCTTCCTAGTACAGTTATTTACTAAAACTGAGAGATGAGAAAGTGACAAAACTAAGAAAAAGGTGAGAGAGAAAACAAAGGCTCTACTTGACTAAAAGTTCTTAGAAAATATAAGGCTAGAAAATCTGTACAAAAGCATACCTCAAAGATCTAATTTAGTTGTTGTTAAATGCCATTGAGTTGATTCCGTCTCATAGCAACCCTGTATAGGGTTTTCGAGTAGCAGCTGGCGAGCTTGAACTGCCGACCTTGCAGTTCAAATGGCTATGCAGTCTGGCTCATTAACCCACAGCGCCACACCAGGAGTCCATCTAATTTAGTAGGGGTCAGTATTTCTAGGCCATCATAAAGTACTTTATATTATTCCAGCTAGGACCACTCTCTTTTTAAAAAAGTTTCAAATTCTTTAAAAGTATTAGGATGTAAATAATTAACTTTTTTGTACTTTCCTTTAAGCTTAGTAAATAAACAGATTTTGAAAAAAAAATACATAACACATTTGTTAGTCACAGGCATTTAATTTTAACTGATTATGGAAAATTCCCTTTATTGCTTTATAATAATTACATATGCTTACATTTAAGCTTGGGTAACAAGTTCTAAGTACAAACTAGTATAAGGTGACTCTAGGCTTAAATAAAATTGCTGCTGAGATGGGATATGTTTTATAAAACTCTATGCTTAAAAGTAACAGTTAAACAGGCAGATTAGAAGGTAAAAGATCTGAGTTCTATTTCTAGCTCTTGTATTTAAGAGTGATGTGACCTTGGATAAATCACAATCTTTCTGAGCCACAGTTTGTTTTTTGTTTTTGTCATACACAAAACTGTGATTATATCTGTCTTGCTGTTGTAAGGACCCAGTGTCAATGCAACACAAGTATCACACTGGGTGTCTTTATGCCAGGGGAACTGGGTGGCTGGGGACAAAAGGTAAAAGGGTTACTTTTGACTGCATTCCTCTTATACACAAGTTTAAACATGTGCATGTATTACTTACCCAAAGAATAAAGTAGATAGGTTGGGAAGATTCAGGTTAGTTTCAGAGATATAAAAAATATTCAGATTTCTAAGCTGCCTTCCTTCCCATTTATATTTTTCAATACTTTGTTCTCTTCAGTACTCTGTTCTGGCCTTTTCTGTCACGAACGAATCATTATTACATCAAACACATGCAAGCGGGCTTCAGAAAGTTCATAGAAAAATGGAATGAAACAATAATGCAATTTTTAAATGAGTTTTTTTAAGCTCCCTTGTATCTCATTGAAAAGACACTTTTTTTGAGTCACATCAGCAACAGCCACATATATATTTTTTTAAAGTGGTGGTGGTGGTGGTGGTGGTTATACACTGTGGAGTTGGCTCTGACTCATAATTTATAGGGTTTCCCAGGCTGCAAATCTTTTCGGGAGCAGGAAGTCTCATCTTTCTCTTGCAAAACAGCTGGTAGTTTCGAACTGCTGACCTTGAGGTTAGCAGCCCAACTCATAATCACTATGCTATGTATCTTAAACAACAAAGTAATTTTGCAATCTTTAAATTGCATACATTTTATTATTATCCTACTGTTGGCATCCAGGTTTAATGTGCAGGACAGTAAGGTCAGTTTGAAAAACAAGGTAGGTGGTTCTAACCTACAAGCTGCTCCTTGGAAACCCTACACAGGGTTCTCTATGGGTTGGAGCTTAATATCTTGCACATATTTACTTTTTATGTTTCTTTCCTTCAATAAGACTATTAACTCACTAAAATCATAAACTTTTCTTTATGCCCACCCAAATATCATTTAAATACTAAACACTAATAGCAATTATTTTTTTATACATTCATGAGTATTCCCTATGCACGATAATGATTCAACTAGAGATGAAGAATCTGCCATTCAGTAAATAAAGTAGCATATGCAAGGTCACACAATGAGTAACTGGAAGAGTGAAAATTAAATTTAGAAATGTTCAACACACAATGAGTAACCGGCAGAGTGAAAATTAAATTTAGAAATGTTAGACTCTGAGGCCCATGTCCTGTTCACAGGAGACTTTCTTCTTTATTAACTAAATGGTCTGATTACTTAGAGAAAAAAGACAAATGTGTGGACACTATTCATAGTTTTAAAACCACATAGTTACTATTAGTATATGTATAGCTTTAACTCTTGTTTCTATATGCAGAGTCCTCTTATTGAAAACTGATTAATGCTACAGTGAAATCTCATCATGACTTTTATTCACTGTTATGTGCCTTTGAATAAATTCTGACTTACAGAGATGCTGCATGGGGTTTCCAAGGAGTGGCTGGTGAATTTGAACTGCCAACCTTGTGGTTAACAGTCCAGTGCTGATCCGAACCCCATACTCCCATCTAATGATATTTAATTTTTAGCTACTTGGATTTAAAAAAAGTATGTCTACTCAAAATTCAGAGACCACCAAATAAAATTATAAGTCACTCATAATTATCTCAGATACCTTTCCTCCAGAGGGAATTCAACAGTAAGATTGGTGGTGATATGCCGTGAAGACGATTCCGACCCATAGCGACCCTGTACAGGGTTTCCGAGGCTGTAAATCTTTACGGGAGCAGAAAGCCTCATCTTTCTCCCGCGGAACAGCTGGTAGTTTCGAACTGCTGACCTTGTGGTTCGCAGCCTGATTCGTAACCACTATGCTACCAGAGCTCCTTCCCCACAAATTCCAAATTTTTTTGAGCTAATCATTTTTTCCCTCTAAATTCATATACCACACTTCAGTGTCTAGTAAGCTTATCTGAGGCCCTAGTTATTGTTGCTATGTGCCGTGGAGTCCGTTCCGACTCCTAGGGTTTCCGAGGCTGTAAATCTTTACGGGTGCACAAAGCCTCATCTTTCTGCCGCGGAACAACTGACCGTGAGATTAGCAGCCCAATTCGTAACCACTTCGCTAACAACACCACGGTTTGTGTTGTTTGCAATTTTTCACAAGGGAACTAGACTGAAAAACAAGGGCGAAATCTTTACAAAGGAAAAACCGCTCAGTACGTCAGAAACTGAGTTTCACCGAGACTAAAAGACTTGTTAAGCGCCGTTAAGTCGGTTTTGACTCATAGCGACACAGTATAGGGTTTCTGAAGAGCCAATGGTGGGTTTGAAACGCCGACCTTGCGGTTAGTTGTCTAGTACAGCGCCACAATCACTCAGGGAAATCCACAAAGACAAATACAAATGGAAGAACATCCTTGTGAAGGTTTTAATCAGAAATTGGTCTCCCACTGTGGAGGCCATTAAGACACAGAAAATAACTTGCAAGGGTTAAATTAAAAAATACACTTTTGTTTAGATTCTAAATACGCTCTTCGGTCAACTTTGGTGGGATCTGACAGGCGAAACCCAAGTACTATCTTCTTAAGGAAAATCTGGATGTTGATGCAAGGAATACTCATTAATACACAAGCTGTATCTCCAGACACCGAAAATAAACCGACTGGAACTGAAATTAAGTCTTCCCTCCTTTATCTTTATGGAGGTAACAAGGTAAGGGCGCGAAGGATGCGAAGATTAAAGACTCACCTTTTCTAGAAAAAAAAGACCCCCAAAACTTCTCATCCGTTAAGGGACCTAAGTATGGTTGCAGGTGAAGAGAGCCTGACGTGGGCACAAGACCGCGGGCTACACGATCAGGCAACCGCCACCCTTCCCCCACTCACCTCCCGGAGCGCAGAACTGGAGCTGTCCGAGTAAGCGCCGCCATCACCATCGCCATCACGCTGTGTTCGCTGAGGTTGAAAGGGAGGTTCAGCCACTCCTGCACCTCGTGTAGGTCCTATAAGGCGGGTGATTGTCTTCAAGTCCCCCCTCCCCCCGGCGCTCGGTCCTGTCTCAGACGTCGCGGTCACCGCCTCCGCCTGCTCCCCAGGCGCTGCCACCACTTCCGTATTCCGTTCCTTCTCTTCCTCACCCTAGTCTCTGGGCTCTTTTCCTCCCAGCCGGCGCGCAGCTTACGCCACCACCCCGCGACCTCAAGCCAGGCCCACACGAAGCTGGGGCGGGGCTGCGCACGCGCAGTATAGCAAGCACGCCCGAGCGCGGGAAGCAATTTTTTGCTTGTCCTTGTCTCGCACCTAGTCTCAGCTCCGGAGGCTCGTTCTCCCTGGTGAGTTTTCACTCAGCCTGCTCGTAATCCCAGAGAGAAGCGTGCAGCCTGCCTAGTTTATTATCCTACAAATCTTTCGCAGTAGTCTTGCTTTTGCCACTCGAGAGCGGGAAACTGGACTGCAGTGCGAGTGCCCCAGAGGAAACTAATCTATCTTCTTTCCTTCAGCCCCGCCGCTTGCCTCTTTTGAAAAATAATACTAGTTTTTATAAAACATTTTCAGGCAGATAAAGGAAAAGATGCCTGCCACACAGAAGCCGATGAGATATGGACATACAGAGGGACACACAGATGTCTGTTTTGATGACACTGGGAGGTAAGGTATTTTAAGAAGAAAAAGAACATTTCAGGTGTAAATACGAGTATTAGAACATGCATTTCCATTTGTCATATTTACGGTTAGCTTTAAATGACTTTTTGTTAAGTGCCCTGTGCGGGGTTTCCGAGGAGCGGCTGGTGAGCTTGAACTGCGGTACCTTGCGATTCAAACTGATTTACGCAAACCCGAAAACATATTGATATGTAAAATGGCAATATAATTTTTGCGTAAATTGATTGTTTGGCTTGAAACGTCATACTAGTTGTGATTGTGGTGGCTTTGTGTTGTGTCTATTCTGACCAACCCTTCGTCGGAAACCCTATACACAGTCGCTATGAGTCGGAAACGATTCGATGGCATTTAGCAACAACAATTACAACATAGGGTTTCCGAGACTGTATATCTTCACGGGAGCAGAATTTCTCCAGTGGAGTGGCTGGTAGTTTCGAACTGTTGACCTTGTAGTTAGCAGTCTGACCTACGAAGCTAACAGTACATCAAAAACTTGAGATGTGAAATTTCTTAGCATACTGTCTAAAGGGTGATTATTTTCTTAGGGTTTTCCTGGGGCTTTTAACTTTTCTAAATTTCCTTCTTATTCAGCCCAATTGTGTGTCTTTTCTTCTCTATTGGGGGCTGAAGATACAATGGTGCAAACAAAGCATGATCTTTTCTTTCTTTGAACTTGAAGTTTTTTTTGTTTTTTTCCCTTATTGGCAAATTTATGATGGAAAAAATTACATACTACAATGGTGAATGTAAAAATGAGAAAGTAGAATCAAATAAATACTATGAACACAACTGGGAAAACAAATACCTAAAAACATACACGAGGGAGCTTCACAAAGTTTGTGGGAAATGTTACTATCTTATTTTTTTTTTTTTTAATGTTTTATTGTAAATTATGTGATAGTTTACATGAAAGAACGTTAGCTTTACATTCAACCTATCTATCTTACATTGCCATGTTTACAATTCTCTCCATGCATCATCAAACAACCAAAGGGTACACCCCGAAAGCCTGCCCCCTGGTTGTCAGCACAAACTCCCTCTCGGGGTTTAGAGTCCCCAGCTGCTCCATCTCTCCACATCATCATCTCTGCCTCCATCTTTGGCATCACTGTTTCTCTGGGTAGGGTCCTGCACTCTGGTCTTCTACCTTGATGGTCCCACGGACCTCTGCTCCTGAACTGCAAAATCAACCACTCCCTTCCTTTTGCTGCAAAATGTACACCTTTACATTTCCAA
>NW_006408585.1:14517504-14520769 GCF_000296735.1 Chrysochloris asiatica
TAGGAAGAAGACGGACTTACAGGCTTTCTATGGTAATATTTCTGAACTTGAAGTATTTTTACATTGACTGACATTGAACATAAATCAGGAAGATTTATACTTGGAAATATACTTAGAAACTGACATGGTGGTTGGTAAGTATACCTGAGTGAGAACATCTCTTTTGAGGTAGAGGGAGTGTTTTTTAAGTTGATATCTGAAGGTTGAATAAACACTAAGAAACATAAAGAAATGGGTGTAGGTGTAGTAGGTGGGGAGGTGGTGTCATTCCAGGCAGCAGAAACAGTATTTGCAAAGGCCCTGTGCTGTTTGTTCCTTAAGTGCCATTCCCACTCATAGGGACCCTGTATAGGGTTTCCAAGGAGCCGCTGGTGAGTTTGAACCACTGACCTTGATGTTCAGACCAACCTTGAGGTCAAGTGCATATCCTGTGACAACACACCAGGACTCTTGTTAAGTTGTTGTTGTTAAGTACCGTGGAGTCATTTCCGTCTCATAGTGTCCCTGTACAGGGTTTTCGAGGCTGCAAATCTTTACGGGAGCAGAAAGCCTCATCTTTCTCCCGTGGAGCAGCTGGTAGTTTCGAAGTGCTGACCTTAAGGTTCGCAGCCCGATTCGTAACCACTACGCTTGTAGCAGGGCCCATATTATGCTCAAACAACTGAAATAAAAAGATTGATGAGAGATGAACTGTGAAGGTAGGCAGTGGAACAATGGATGGCCTATTTAAGACCACCTGCCTTTTATTTACTAAAGAATCTTATTTCTAATCTCAAAAGTTGCTGCTGTTGTTGTTATGTGCCATGGTGTCAGTTCCGACTCATAGTGACCCTGTACAGGGTTTCCAAGGCTATAAATCTTTACAGGAGCAGAAAGCCTCATCTTTCTCCCTCAAATCTCAAAAGTAATAGGAAGCTTATTAAAGATTTGAAATAGAAAGATGTAATTAGATTCTTGTTTTTGAAAGGTAGATGGACAGTGGATTTTAGACGGAGCAAGAATGGATGCAAAGGGACTATTAGGAGGTGCCTGGGTTGGTCTGTTTGAACATGATGGTAATGGACTAACATATATATAAGGAGCTCTGGTAGCGTAGTGGTTATTAATCGGGCTGCAAACCACAAGATCAACAGTTCGAAATTACCAGCTGTTCCGCGGGAGAAAGATGAGGCTTTCTGCTCCTGTAAAGATTTAGTCTCAGAAACCCTGCACAGAGTCGCTATGAGTTGGAACCAACTCCACAGCACATAACCACCACCACCATATATATGCACTAGCATAGAATGGCAATGAACTGAAAATGGATACATTCAGGAGCTATTTACTTTTTTTTTTTTTCAAGTTTTTATTGTGAATTATGTGGGTTTACATGGGAGAACATCCGCTTTACATTCATCCTATCGTTTTTTTGTTTCTTTGCAATGACTACAGTTCCCTCCATGCATCATCAAACAACCAAAGGATACACCCTACAGACCTGCCCCTTGGCCGTCAGCACACAGTCCTTTTCCCTCCCTGAGTCCAGTGTCCCCAGCCGCTCCATCTGTCCACGTCATCATCTCTGCCTCCATCTTTGGCATCACTGTTTCTCTGGGTAGGGTCCTGCACTCTGGTCTTCTACCTTGATGGTCCCACGGACCTCTGCTCCTGAACTGCAAAATCAACCACTCCCTTCCTTTTGCTGCAAAATGTACACCTTTACATTTCCAACCCTCACAGTCAGTCCTGATAGCAATTATTCACTATTGTACCACAAGAGTATTATCCCCATCTCCTTTCATTAGCCCTGTCCCGACAGATTGGAAACCATTCACTGGAGATTCTACCTTCCCCCTCCCCATCTTGAACTAGACTCCATCTTGAAAGCTTGTAAGCCAGTCACTTCTTGCCTTTGTAGGCCACCCCCTCCTTTTTGGGTAGCCAATGTCTAAGTTGCCCATCCCTGTCAACCCTGGTGTGGGAATGATCCTCACTGTAAAGATTTGTTCCAGGAGGTATTTACTTTTTATTATGAAGTGGGTGAAGGTTTACAGGACAGATTAGTTTTCTATTCAACAATTCATGCACATTTTGTTTCATCTTATTAACTACTGTACCCACAATGAAGCATCTCTTACTCTTCTTCCTTCCTATGTTTTCTGTTTCATTCGTCCTCGTTCCTAACCTGTCTGAACTTTGTCCTTTTGTAAATGCTGCTCTTTTTATCTAAAATGGTTGATTTTTCTGAGGTGTGAGTATCTCCCAGTGTTATTGCGCCCCCTATAGACTTGTCTGAGCCTTGTTGTGGCATGTAGTGCAACCACTGGACTGGTAACCACAGGATTTGCAGTTCAAACCCACCAACTTCTTTTGGAAACCTTATAAAAGGTCCCTATGAGTTGGGACCTCCTAGACAGCACACAACAATGTTGTTAAGTGCAGTCAAGTTGGTTATGACTCATGGTGACCCTGTAGAGGGTTTCTGAGGAGCAACTGGTAGATTTGAACTGCCGACCTTACAGTTAGCAGCAGTACAGTGCTTATCCTACAGCACCTCACCGGGGTTACACAGCAACAATAGACTTATTTGGCCTTTGACTGAAAATTGAGTCATGGGGGTGAATTTATTTCCAGATCTGAAAGGCAGCTAAGGGCCATAGTCTCAGTGGTTCTATCAGTCTCTGTCTTACTAGGAAGCCTGTTTTTGTTTTTGTTTTTAATAATTTTGAATTTTGTTGCCACGTCTGACATTGGCTATTCCCCACGACCCACACGGAGAGATTAAGCCCAAGTAGGGGCAACCGGAGATTAGAAGAAAAAAGACACAAGACACAAATGAAATAAGTAAAGTTGGGACCAGGTGGAACACAGCACTCTGATGGAGATACTGTGATGCAGACCAAGTGCAACAAGTTTATTTTATAGACATACCAAAGGAGGTGCTGGGGGCAGGAAAAAGAGTGCAAGAACATCTGGTGTTGTGTGTGCATGCAGTAAGCGGGACCTTATCAGAAGAATGTAACTTGGGGTTGCTAGGGAAACAGAGATAGAGCAGCTAGATGTTTGTGCAGACTTGAACTGAAAGTAAAGTTGTGTACAAGGAAAGACTTTGCAAATTCCTTGTTCCCTGAGGCAGGCTTTGCAAGTTCCTCAGGGGGTAGCCTGAACTGGGTGCAACCCGATTTTCTAGACCACAACTGTTCAAGTGGAATCTTTTGGTTAAACTACCCCCAAGTGAGAAACCTTCAGCTCTATCGCCCCCTTTTTTCTTCCACTCTATCAAGGA
>NW_006408585.1:14520974-14522195 GCF_000296735.1 Chrysochloris asiatica
GACAGGGAGAGACCAATAGTTGCACCTTAGATGGTTGTTCACAAACTTTTAAGACCCCAGTTGCTACTTGCTGAAGCAGGATATAGAGGGCTGTCTTTGTGGACTGTAACGCCAGTTGACTCTAGCCTGCTCCAAGACCCAGGTCCAGTGACTCATTCCCTCCCGGTGTTCAGTTATGTCTAAGAAGTTTTAGTAACTTTTTCTGCCATATGCTCCGCCACAATTATGGATACATTTGCAACAAAGATAAATACCCATGTATAAATATTCTCCGTTAAGCCTATGTATATTCATAAGTATACTCTCAGGAATTATTTAAAAGATAAAATGAACAGGCTGGATCAGTTATTAAGGGTGATGACGAGGGACGTGTCAGGGATAACAGGTGTTTGTGTTTCTGAGTGATACAGTTGGGGAAATAGTGGTACTATTAACTAATATCAGAAACATTGGAATGGGAGCATATATTAGAGGGGAACAAAGATTATGAGTTTGTATTTCGACATGGTGAGTATAGGACTTCCTGCAGACATCCAAGTGGAGATGTAAAGTAAACAGTTGGGAAATTGATTTTGACACTCAGAAAAGAAAAATGAACTAGCGATAGAAATCTGTGTCTTTAGCTAAGGCTTAATGCCTCCAGGGTTGAGGTCCTGGCTGGGAATCCAAATGTCGGATTTATCATTTTGTTGTTGTTGTTATTAAGTGCCATCGAGTCAGTTCCAACCCGTAGCAACCCTGTACAGGGTTTCCGAGGATGTAAATCTTTACGGGAGCAGAAAACCTCATCTTTCTCCCGCGGAGCGGCTGGTAGTTTCAAACTGCTGACCTTAAGGTTCACAGCCTGATTCGTAACCACTACGCTACCAGAGCTCATTTTGTAGATGGTATTTAATTCTATGCACCTGAATGAAGTCCCCTAAGGAGTGAATGTAGATAAGAAACAAGAGTTTCAAGGACTAAACCTGGAGTTAGGTTATTGGAAAATATAAACTGAAAAGAGAAGTAATTAGGAATACTAAAGTTGAGATTCTAAAGCTGTTACTTTATCGGTAAAGACAGTGTGGGTTACGACCATGGAAATGAGTGGCTGAAATAGACTGGAAGACTAGATTATTAGAAGAGGAAAATTCAAAGAACTGAGAAGCCAGAGTATGAGAAGGTACATTTATGTGGATATTGAAAATGCTAGGAACTATGATAGGAATAAGGAGCTCTGGT
>NW_006408585.1:14523331-14525083 GCF_000296735.1 Chrysochloris asiatica
GTGTCAACAGTGTGGGCAGAAATGTGTGGTTGTGCATTGTCATGCAAGATCACAGTGCCCTTGGATAGCAGTCCTCTCTCTGTATTTAATTTGAAGTTTAGGCTCCAGGTCTTCAATGAGCATCTCACTGTAATGACCACTGTTGACTGTTAAATCTTTTCTTCATAATGTTCCAGTACTGACCCTTGATAATCCCAGAAAACATTAAACATCAATTTTCCAGCTAAAAAAATAAAGAAAGAAGGACTTTATGCTGGATAAAAGTGAAGGGTCAATGAAAAAGAGGGAGACTCCTAACAAAACAACAAGACAGATTGTCACAGTGGCAGTAGCAGTTGTTGGGATGGCGTAGGAATGGGCTGTGTTCCATCTTGTGCACAGGTGCTGTGGGTGGGAAACAACTCTATGGCACCTAACAATAAGTTGTTAATATCCTTATTGAACAAGTGATGTATTTCTCTTCAGGAATCTATATGGTCTAATGGTAGAGTTAAGACTTGTTATTTTATTTTTGTTTTTTTAACAGAATAGGATGGGAGAATGGAATAGAAGTGGTAATAAAGTGGAAGACCTATGCCCAGAGAGCTGTGGGAAAGAAATCAGCCACCACTGGAGAGGATTAAAGGGGAAGCAGTACACTTAGGGGAATGTCCATAAGAAAGGCTGAGAATGGAGAGATTTTGCTGGTTCCTGACCAGGATTTCTTCCCAGAAGCTAAGTGAAAAGGTTAGGGAGGACTGGTCAGATTAAGGAAGAGACATTGAGTGCCCTGTGGGATGAACGTCCATGTGGAGGGAGATGGCTTTGGTAATCATTATTTTGTTGTTGTTGTTATGTACCATGGAGTTGGTTCTGACTCATAGCGACCTGTATAGGGTTTCCGAGGCTATAAATCTTTACGGGAACAGAAAGCCTCATCTTTCTCCCGCGGAACAGCTGGTAGTTTCGAACTGCTGACCTTGAGGTTCGCAGCCCGATTCATAACCACTACGCTATCAGAGCTCCTTAATCATTAGTTTATGATGCCATAAAGGATAAAGTGAGCATAGACTTTGTCTTCATGCTTAGGAATGTCCAGTGGCTTTCTTAATTTATCTTCTAACCCAGGTCAGCTTCAGTAATGAAGGAGTGTGGTTTAAAAAGAATTAAAATCACATCATTTCTTGATATATATGAAAGTTCATATATATGGACTTGTGGAAAATGTCTTTGGTAATCATTAGCTTATGAAGCTATAAAGAGAAATAAAGTAAGGATAGAATTAGTCCTCATGCTCAGAAATGTTCACTGGCTTTCTTAATTTATCAGCGAAACCAGGACAGCGTCAGTAATGGGGAGGAAGATGATTTAAACATAATTGTTGTTGGTAAGTGCCTTCAAGTAGGTTCCGATTCATAGTGACCTTGTATAGGATTTCCAGGGGTTGGCTGGTGGGTTAGTTTGAACTGTCAACCTTGTGGTGCAGTGCTTTAATCCCACAATGCCACCCCAAGACTCCAAGCATAATTAAAATCATATAATTTCTTGATATATTTGCTGACTGGCAAATAGTTACATTTCTTTCTATCAAACATTTCCCCTAAAATACATTTGTGACATGAAAACAATAAAACTTTACATTGATTATTTAAAATTTAAACATATGATTGGTTGGTTATGTGCCATGGAGTCGGTTCTGACTCATAGCAATCCTGTACAGGGTTTCTGAGGCTGTAAATCTTTATGGGAGCAGAAATCCTCATTTCTTCTGCG
>NW_006408585.1:14525595-14529674 GCF_000296735.1 Chrysochloris asiatica
TCGAACATTGTTTCGTTCTGCTGTGCATGGGGTCGCTATGAGTTGGTTCCGACTCGATGGCACCTGACAACAACAACAATTCTTAGTACATGTTCCGGTGCTTTATTATGTTTTTTGGCCTCTCTCTAACATGGTGGTAGAGTTATTTTTCTGGAAAATCTATTTTTTCCCCACTGTAGTCTTATTTTAATTTTTCTCATATTGGCTACAGTCTTTGTTGTTGTATTTGTTAAGTGCCGTTGAGTCAGTGCCCACTCATAGTGACCCTGTATTGTCTTTCTGAGGAGTGACTGGTGTGCTTGAACCACTGACCTTGAGGTTCAAACTAACCTTGCCGTCCAGTGCATTAACCCGTAATGCCACACCAGGATGGTTGCATTTTATGATTATTAGAAATGAGACTGAGACCTTCACTTGATCTTTCCAGTAGATCATAATACTTTTCTATGAAAAGACATTTTCTTCAGATTCTAATTTACCTGGTAAGCTCAGAGCAAATTCTACTAAATGGAAGTGTCTCAATCAAATTAGTTTTCTCTCTGATTCTTTTAACTTTTTTTAAGCCACCTCAATTTCATTTCATTTCCTTCTGGCACGGAACATAAATTTATATAATTAAAAATAAGCATGCCTTCAAAAAGATTCTCCCTATAAGTCAAGATATTCTAAAGTGCAATTATAGAATTTCAGAATTAAATCATTCACTGTTTCTACTTTTAGTGTTTAGTTTGTTCAATTACAGTTTGGTAGGGAAAAAGTTCAGTGTCTTCTTGTTCATAGTTTTTATTTTCATTCATTGGCTTCCACTAGAAGCTTCCAAGCTTAAGGTGATTGCTTTGATGGAAGATTTATAACTGATTTTGATGAAAATGCAATCAAGGTTAAGATTTGTTTCTAATGATAATACCACCGTATGACACTTGAGTTGTGTTTTGTTGTTGTTAAGTGCCGTCCAGTTGGTTTCAACTCATAGCAACCATGTGTAGGATATCCAGAGGAGCAGCTGGTGAGTTTGAACCGCCGACCTTGTGGTTCAAACCGACATTGCAATCCAGTGCTTTATCCCACAGCACCATATCAGGATTCCCGGTTGTGTTTTACAGAGTCATTTTTCAAAGATGCAAACATTTAAAAACTTAATGATGATGACCAACAGGGAAAGAAAGCCTGTACAGCAATGCTGAAGCATTATTTTGTGTTGACTAGTGCTGCTCTAACAGAAATGCAAAAAGCTGATAGGGTATCCAGTACCCATCATCCTGGAGATTGAAAGAAATAGCTGTTCCTAGGGACTCATGTCTGAATTCACTTTGATTTTATCGTTGAATGCCTTGCATGCTGTACTTAAAAGGAGGTGTTATATTGTATCAAGGAAGAGTTGGGAAAAATGAAGATGGCATTATCTCTGGTTAACTTTCATTTCACTTGTGTCACTCTGCTAGACAAATCCGTGGCAGAAACCATAATACAAAGAGGAGTTCTAATAATTCTACCCTATTCTGTTTTAATGCAACTGCTACTAGTACTGGTATGTTTAATAGTGAAACATTCAGGAGAGATGCCATACAGATGTGTCCTGGGCACATGGACTTATGGTCCATCTGTTTTCCTGTAGAAGGGAATCCAAGCTCCTTACTTTAGCATAAAGTCATTTTCCACTGGACGACACTCAATCTGCATTTTTCTTCTTTTTCCCCTGGGTGGTCTGTTTCAGGTGAATTCCCCTCTGCTTTTCTAACTTAGGAGGGTAAGTCAAAAGGCATTACCTCTAGGGTAGTACTTCACGCATACATGGGTTTATTCCAAACAAAGCAGGTTTAAACATACCTCTGTGATCATTGGATGGCTGCAGACAAATTCTCTCAATAATATATTTGTCTTAGTTGCTCTGAGTTGGAACTGACTCAACAGCACTTAACAGTTACAGTAGCAGTGCTTTCAACAAAAGATCCAGTCAGAACAGTGGTTTCTGAGGGGATCAGCTGGGCCAGTTAAATTCAAGGCTGTGAGGTCACCTCAGAAGCTTATGGTGACTGTGTTTTGGAATGTCAAAGGAGAAATCTTGATAGATTTTCTCAAAGGACACAGGCCAATCTTGGGGTAGTAGGAAGGAATTTGAAGACAATTGAAAACTGCTTTGGTTTGATAAAGGTAAGGAAAGTTGTGCTGAGGAATTATTTTCCATCAAGACTGTGCATCTGTTCACTCTTCTAGTGAAGCAAGTAAAAATTACCCAAAATTTTCTTGGGAATCTTTACCCCGCCTGCCCTACAGCCCTGATCATGCCCCTATAGACTTCTTTTTGTTCCCCAAACTCAAAGCACATTGAAAAAGAATGAGTTCCTCAAGGATGCTCAAATTGCCTTTTGCCTTGTTGTCAAATGAAGGGCACAGAATTCTTCAGGGAAGTGTAGAGAGACGGAAACACTCCCTCCAGAAGTGTATAGACCTAGACAGAAGGCATGTTATAAAACAATAGCTTCATATTTTGAGATTTTTGTTTAAAGAAAGTTTATGTGATTTTTGTAGCAATACTTTTTGAGTTATCTTCATAGAGTTTACTTCCTGTGATTCCCTCTGGTTGGAAGTGCCCTGTTCACCAGGCTTAGCATATCTAGTCCTACTTGTCCTTTGACTCCCAATGTAAATGCAGGCATACTTCAGAGAAATTGTGGGTTTAGTTCCAGACCATCACCAAAAGGCCATTCTTGGAGTAAAGCAAGTCATATGATTTTTTTGTTTCCCGTGCATATAAAACTCATGGTTACACTATATTGTAGTTTATCTATTTATTATACAATAGCATTATGAAAAAGCGAACTATTGTGAGAATTACCAAAATGTGACAAAGAAACATGAAGTGAGTACGTGCGTTGGAAAATGGCACTGATAGACTTGCTATAGACCTTCAATTTGTAAGACAGTGCAGTAACTGCAAAGTGCAGTAAAATGAGCTATGCCTAGACTGCCCTTTTTTTCTAACCCTCTTGATTTGCCCAAGTGGAACTAATCTTTTTCTTCAAAATATCAACAATTCTCTATATGACTTACCTTTTTGTTGTAACATACAAAAATTGAAAACATCACATTTGTCATGTCAACAGTTTTGGTGTATACAATTTAATGATTTCAGTTACACGAACCATGTTGTGTAATCACAACCCACATCCTTGCCAAATTCCCCTTCACCATAAAGAAATTCTCGCTAAATAAAAGCTCCCTTTCCCAACTAACTTTCATCTCTATACTTTACCTATTCTTATTTTGTATACATAAGATCATACAGTATTTGTGCTTTGTGATTGACTTATTTCACAGGATAAGGTTTTGAATGTTCACCCATGTTGTAGCATGGATCAGGACTTAGTTTATTTTTATGGCTGAGTAGTATTCCACTAAGGAGCTCTGGTAACATAATGGTTACGAGTTGGGCTGCTAACCTCAAGATCAGCAGTTCGAAACTACCAGCCAAAGAAAGATGAGGCTTCCTACTTCTGCAAAGATTTACAGCCTCGGAAACCCTATGCAGGGTCACTATGAGTTGGAACTGACTCCACTGCACACCACCACCAGTATTCTACTATAGGTATAGAACACATTTTGTATCATACATTCCTCTGTTAATGGGCACTTAGATTATTTCCACCATTTGGCTATTAGGAATATTGGTGTACATGTGTCTTTTCACATTGCTTTTCGGTTTCTTTGTTATATACTAGGAATAGAATTATTGAGTCATATGGTAGTTCTGTGTTTAACTTTTTCAGGAACTGCTGAATTGTTTTCTGTGGTGGCTTTACCATTTTGCATTCCTTCCAGCAATGGGAAGGAGCCCTGGTAACGTAGTGGGTTATGTGTTGGGCTGCTAACTGCAAGGTCAGCAGTTTTAATCCACCAGCGACTCTAAGGGAAAAGGATGAGACTTTCTGTTCCTGTAAATATTTACAGCCTTGAAAACCTTATACCGTGACCACGTTGGTCTACTGATAAGGGGAAGTAGGGGAAAAACAGCAATGAAGTTATGAGCGAAATCCGACTATGTTCAGTCTGTTAACCTGGATTGAGATATGGTTGGCCAG
>NW_006408585.1:14530689-14545323 GCF_000296735.1 Chrysochloris asiatica
CGATGGCCCACCAGCAGCAGCAGCAGTGGGTCAGAGTTACAACTTCTCCACATCCTTATATACAGCCTGTCTTTTATCACTTGTTGTTAAGTGCCGTTAAGTCAGTTCTGACTCACAGTGTCCCTGTATAGAATTTCCAAGGAATGAATGGTGAGCTTGAACCCACTGACCTTGCGGTTCAAACCAACTTTGCAGTCCAGTGCATTAACCCACAGCACCACACATAATGAATGAATAAAAGCACTAAGAAACAAGAGGTTCAGAATGGATACAAACAACCATATGGCTAACCACCTTTCAATAATAGAACTCATGCATCCATTCATTTATTCTGCAGACTCTTATCCAAACTCTTATCCTGACTTCTGTGTCAGGAGCTTTGCTTGGTGCTAACAGTACAATTGTGAGCAAGACAGACATGGTCTTTGCTTTTACAGAGATTATGCGCTCATTTTCCTCACATTAGTTCAGATAGAGAGTGTTGTGCCACGTAGAAACTATAGAGAGTACTAAACTCACCTTCCATTTACAAAACAGATTACAGTTGTTACTGAGGTTTATGTATATAAAATGAGGGGGGAAAACCACTAATATCTTAATTTAATTAGAAAAATGCTTGATATAGAGATTAAAAATGAATAGATATCAAGTTGGGTGACTTTTAATGTGTATATTTCCTTTACAGTTGTATTGTGACTTGTGGAAGTGATGGTGATGTCAGGATTTGGGAAGACTTAGATGATGATGATCCTAAGTCTATTAATGTTGGAGAAAAGGCATATTCCTGTGCTTTGAAGGTATAAAAATAAAGTTATGTCTGATGATGTAAATGATACTGGCATGTAATATTCTTAAAGAAATAGTCTTAAACATGTTTTGGATATAGAGGTACCTCTTTGAATGCTTCTCTTGTAAAATAATAACATGTGAAAATGTACACTAATGCCCGAAGCTCCCCCAAAACATTCAAGTTATGCCTGAGTAGTTTATTAATGATGGTGAAAAAATATACATATGAAAAATAAGCTTTTGCTTTTTCTTGTTGTTAGATGCCCTCCAATCAACTCTGACTCAGAGCACCCCAGTGCACAACAGAATGAATTACTGCTCAGCCATGCTCACAATTGTTACGTTTGATCCATTGTTGCAGCCATTGTGCCAGTCCATCATGTTGGAGGTCTTCCTCTTTTTTACTGACCCTCTATGTTACCAAGATATCAGGACTTGTTCTTCCTGAAAACATGTCCAAGTCTGTGATACAAAGTCTTGTCTCCTCACTTTCAAGGAGCATTCTGGTTGTACTTCTTCCAAAACACATTTGTTTGTTCTTCTGACTGTTCATTATACTTAGTGGTTTTGATTGCAGCTTCCGTAAGTGTTGATTGTAGAGCCAAGTAAAATGACATGCTTGACAACTGCAGTTTTTTCTCCATTGGTCATAATGTTTATTGGTACTATTGTAAGGATTTTTTTCTTTACATTGAGTTGTAGTCCATGTTAAGTGCTGTCAACTCAGTCGCAACCCTGTATAGGGTTTCCAAGGAGCAGCTGGTAGGTTGGCCCGCCTACCTTGCAGTTCAGAATGACCTTACAGTCCAGCACATTATCCTGCAATGCCACACCAGGACTTGTATATTCTTTGATCTTCATCAGTAAGTGTGTCAAGTCCTCTTCGTTTTCAGCAAACAAGGTTGTGTCATCTGCATGTCACAGGTTGTTAATAGCCTCCTTCCAGTCATGATGCTGCATTCTTCATATTGCTCAGCATCCAGATTGAATAAGCATGGTGCAAGGATACAACTCTTATACTTACTTTTTCTGATTTTAATCTCTGCAATATACCATTGTTCTCTTCTAATGACTACCTTTTGGTATATGTACAGGTTCCACATGAGCACAGTTAAGTTTTCTGGAATTCTTAATTTTTTCAGTATTATCCATTATTTGTTAATAATTCACACAGTTGAATTATCTTAAGCAAATTGTTACTTGCATGTGGTACTAATGATTTTGCTTGCTAATGTCCACATTCTTTTGGGTCACCATCCTTTGAAATGGGTACAAATTCAGATCTTTTCCAGTCTGTTGGCCAGGTAGCTGTCTTCCAGATTTCTTGGCATAGACTAATGAGTGCTGTCAGTGCTACATCAGTTTGTTGAGACTTTTCAGTTGGTGTATCGTCAGTTCCAGGTACCTTGTTTTTTCTAATCCCTTCAGTACAGTTTGGATTTTTTCCTTCAGTGCCATTCATTCTTGATCATAGATTATCTATCTTTTGAAGTGGGTGAATATCAGCCAGTTCTTTTTGATATGTGACTCTGTAATTCTTCCATCTTTTCCTGCTTTCTGCGTTCTTCAATCTTTTGCCCATAAAATCCTTCAGTATTGCAAGTTGAGGCTTGTATTTTTTCTTCAGTTCTTTCAACTCGAGAGATGCTGAGTGTGCCCTTCCCTTTTTGTTTTCTAATACCAGGTTTTTACACATTTGATCATATAATATTTTACTTTGACTTCTTGAGCTGCCCTTTGAAATTTTTTTCTTCAGCTGCCTTCCTTCATTCCTTCCAGTTTTAGCTTCTCTACATTCAAGAGCAAATTTCAGAATGAAGCACCCTTTTGACATTGATTGTTGTCTTTTCTTTCCTGTCTTTTTAATGCCCTTTTTTGTTGTTGCCCACAACTCTTGTAGTCTTCAGTTAGCAGTTGGAATCCAAAGTTACAGGAGAAGAAAGGCATGAGCTACTTCTGTAAGAGTACAGCCAATGGAAAAATCTCTGTGGCTGGAGCTCAGTTCTGCTTTGAAGCACATCATGGTATTGCATTGAGTCAGAATCCACTTATAGACATACAGTGGATTTTCTTTGGTTTTATATGAGCTTGATAGAGTATGATTTAGTCCCTCTGGACTTACTTTCTTTTAAAGAAGTAAGGCATTTGATTATGTGGATCATAACAAATTACGGGTAACATTTTGAAGAATGGGAGGTTAAAATCAGGAATGGGATGCATCATGGTTGTATACTTTTACCATGTATATGCTGAGCATATAATTTGAGAATCTGAACTATATGAAGAACAAGGCATCAGAGCTGGAGGAAGACTTATTACCTACCTAGAGTATTCAGATAGGATCGTGTTTGCTGAAAGTAAAGAAAACTTAATACACTTATTGGTGAAGATCAAGATCCTTCAATGTAGATAACACCTTAACATAAATAAAACAAAAATCTGCACAACATCATGATGAAAGACATTGTCAAGAATTTTGTTTTATGTGAATTTACAATCATCGTCCATGGTAGCAGTAGTCAAGAAATCAGATGACATATTGCATTGGACAAATCTGCATAGCACCTCTAACTGTTAAAAAGTTGAGATGTCACTTTGAAGACTAAAGTGCACTTGACCCATGCTTTGATATCCTCGGAAACCCTGTACAGGGTCGCTATGGGTCGGAACCGACTCGACGGCACTTAACAACAACAACAACAACAACAATGTGCATGTGAAAACTGGACAATGAATAAGGTAGAGTGAAGCAGAATTGACACCTTTGAATTATGGTTGTTGGTGTTGGTGGTGTTGAGTCAATTCCGACACATAGTGACCCTGCATAGGGTTTCCGAGGCTGTAAATCTTTATGGGGGCAGAAAGTCTCATCTTTCTCCCATGGAACCGCTGGTAGTTTTGAACTGCTGATCTTGAGATTAGCAGCCCAATTCGCAAGCATTACACTGTTAGTGAAGAATATTGAATATACCATAGACTGCCAGAAGAAGTGTGTTAGAAGAAATACAACCAAAATGCTCCTGAGAAGTGAGACTGGTGAGTCAGTAATCAGGAGGGACCAGTCCTTGGAGCAGGACATCATGCTTGATAAAGGGTCTTTGAAAAAGAGAAAATCCTCAATGAAATGAACTGAAGTAACACAGTGGCTGCAACAGCGAACTCAAGCATTGGAAGATTGTGAGAGTGATGAAAGACCAGGAAGTGTTTTTCTGTTATACATAGGGTCATTATGAGCCAGAACTGATTCATGGCACCTAACAACCACAAAGAAGGCATAAAGTTAAGGTACGAGAAAAAATAATTTGACCTTTCGTAAAAATTTTTAGGTAAGTTAAAGTCTTGAATTCAGCATTTTAGATTTTGCTGTAGTTGCAAAAAGGCACTTAATGGTTTCATTGTGAAAAATAGTAACACTATCTAGAAGCCAATGTGTCCATGTTTTTTCATGAGCTCTTTCCTGAGACCAGGTATGATTTCTCTGGAAAACTCTTGTGTAGTGACCTTCATTTTTATGACATTTGCAGATCCATAAAAATACTATATATCGCCTTACCAGTTTTAAATGAAAATTCAGAGGCTAAAAAAGATTGACTGAAGATGTAATTGAGTTTTCCAAAGGTAGCCAATTTTGTTTACTAAGTACATTTTAGGAAATTATTCAATGCGTGCTATTTTTCTCTTCACATGATCTACAGTTATAAAGTTTATATATATATATAAAGATTTTTGACTGCAGGAAGACTCCCAGTTGACTTGAATTTGTTTTGCCAAAGTTTTTTTTTTTTTAAGATTTATTTTTCTTTTAGAATGGAAAATTGGTCACTGCCGTATCTAACAATACTATTCAAGTCCACACATTTCCTGAAGGAGTTCCAGATGGCATATTAACTCGCTTTACCACAAATGCAAACCATGTGGTTTTTAATGGAAATGGTGCTAAAATTGCTGCTGGATCCAGGTAAGACTCATTGACAACAGAAAAGGAAATATTGTTGGCACAGAATGGCCCCATTCATTAGTTTCAGGCTAACATTTTCTGGACTCCCCCAAGTCTTGTATCTAGTAAAGATCCCTGAGGATATACATCACTTTACAAATTAAAATAGATTACTTTACAAACAGCTTATTCAGTAAATGATGGAAAAAATTGGGGGAATGGTGACTGATGAATTTTTAAAATCATTTTAGGTAGAAAGTAGACTGTCTGATCAGGATGTTTGCTGTTTCCCTTCAAGCTTTTTTTTCATCCCTAAGATGTAAATGTAATGGGCTGAGTTGCTGAAGTGAAGCAAAAGTAAACTGCATAGTGTACTATACAGTTATAAATGATGTGGATGTAATTAGACTGGCAACTAATAGAAGCTTAAAATATAACTAAAGCTTTGGAGAGAAATGTTTGTATTTTGACATAGGGGAAATCAGGATTTGTGTTTTTAGCGTTTGTGCAGTGGTACTAAAACTCAAATCATTTCATTCAGATGTCAGAATTTCACAAATTGCTATATAGAAATTATGGCATTTAATTTTGTGATTTTAAAATATTTGGGTCACAGCTTTAGGAGAAGCTTTTATTCATGTGCATTATTTTTATTATTCATAGTGATTTTATAGTCAAAGTCGTGGAGGTAGTGGACAGTAGCCAACAGAAAACACTTCGAGGACATGATGCACCTGTTTTAAGTCTGGCCTTTGATCCTAAGGACATATTTCTGGTAATTATATTTGCCTCTTTTTTCTTTCCTTCCTGAATATTTTTTAAATGGTAAGAGAATTAGCAGGAAATTTTCCACAGTTGATAAAAGTTTATTTGATTTTGAAACTAAACCAAGTCTCCATATAAAAGTATAGTGGTAACTATAGAGAAATCGACTTTTTTATTTCTGCAGGCATCTGCTAGCTGTGATGGCACTGTCAGAGTGTGGCAAATTTCAGACCAGGTAAATGCATAAATTTGAATTTAAAAGTTTTTGCCATTTCCTGCATATATTGAATATTATACATTATGTTATTTATTGTCTTACATGGTTTGTCTCTTTGAGTAGCATTAAATATTATTTTTGTGATCAAATTCCAAAATAATAGAAAAGGAAATACGCTTTTTTTTCTTAGTTACATAGAAATTATTGTTTTATAGTTCATTTTTAGGTTTTGTAGATCGTTGGGGAAAATTCAGTCACTATGTACTTAAGAAACATCTGTCATATGCGGGGCCTTTTGTTAGATGTTGGAGATACAAAAATGAAATAAGACATTGGCCACATTTAGTTTTGAGAATCACATATACCAGTTATTCTAACACAGCATATTAAAGGTTTTAAAAGAGACACGAAGAAAGTGTTCTCTGGAATGCATGGCAGAGGAAACAGGTCATTCTTTCGAAGATGATCAGAAAGGTTAGCATTTTTCAAAGTTTATTCAGTGAATATATTGCTTGCTTATTTTATATATGAAATATTCATATTTAATTACTTCTGAAGGATTTAAAGCAATTTAGGCAAATCAAATATCATTGTAATGGATAAAAGTGAATTAAATTGTTTCATTTTTTTTTCCCCCTGAGGAAACCACCTGAATTTGAGAAAACCATCTTTTAAATGTACCCAGTTCTTTATGTCTTTCATGGGGGGAATTTTCTCAAAGGGAACTTAAAACCCTTTCTTTTAATCAGACATGTGCTATTAGCTGGCCAGTGTTACAAAAATGCAATGATGTGGTAAATGCAAAATCCATCTGCAGACTTGCTTGGCAACCCAAAAGTGGTAAGGTAAGTGCCTCGTAACTTTTCAGCCTTTGCCTTTGTTCTGTTCCTGTCAGCTTTGATTGTAAGAATAGGTTTAAAATGGTTTGCTGTTTCATTTGGGTTATAAATTTTAAAACTCCAAGCCAAGTAATTTGTCAAGAAATGCTTTAAGAAACATGTAAGCTTTTTAATGAGTTTTTTAAAATGTACATTTTCCATGATTTAATTAAGTTTATATATGTATTATTTTAAGTTCACGTTTAATGGAACAACTCTAGAAATGGTCTCAGTATATTACTCTTACCACTAGAATTTAACATTCTGGAGATACTGACACTGTTAAACTATGAAGAAATATGAGAGAGTTGAAAGGAGGAAAGATAATACTTATGAAGGGGTTTCACAAAGTTCATTGAAAAATAGAATTAAAAGATAATGGAATTTTTCCATAAACTTTTTGAAGCCTACTCTATCTGCAAGTTAAATACTTATATAGGTGGACGCCCCCAGAGTATCAAGTGGCAGCAGATCACATTTATCTTCCACTCCATAGGAGACATATGAGGCTTTTTGTTTCTGTTTAGATTTATAGCCTTGAAAACCCTATATAGGGTCACTCTGATTTGGAACCAGCTCCATGGCACATAAACACCACCCACCACCACCACTAATAAGAAAATTCATTAAGGTGACTAGAAGTAAAATTAATTTACAAGGTGAAGAGTAATCCCGTGTACAAACTATTGCCATTCAGAAAATATAGTGGAGATAAAAATCTATTTACTGTAAAATAAAAAATTATATAAAATACCTGAGATAAACTTATCAAGAAATAGGAAACATCTATATAGAGAAATGTTTAATTAAGCTACCAAGGGACATAAAAGATGTGAATACATAGAAAATGAATTTTTGATGTAATAGAGATGTCAGTTCTTATGTAAATTATAGTTTTAACAACATTCAATTATAAAATAGCAATTAGCTGATTCTAGAGTCTGCATGGAACTGTTGAGTCTTTTAAAAGACAAATGGCACCAGGGGTTTAATGTAATCAAATATTAAAATACTATGACAGTTTCACAATGAAAATTTGCTGCTCTCTCTACATAGGCATATGCTGTCGTTAGGGTGCGATAAAGTAAGTTCTCATAACAACAGAAGTAAATATTGCCTGGTCCTGCCCCGTCCTTACAGTTGGTACTGTGTTTGAATCTATTGCTACAGCCACTGTGTCTGTCCATCTCATTGAGAGTTTTCCTTTTTTTAATGACCTTCTACTTTGCCAATCATGATGTCCTTCTCCAGAGACTTGGCTCTCCTAATGAAATGTCTAAAGGACATGAGGTGAAGTTTTGCCATACTCATTTTTAAGGTGCATTCTATCTGTACTTTCAAGACATTTGTTCATTCTTCTGGAAGTTCATGATATATTTAATATTCTTCTCCAAACCATAATGCAGAGGCAGTAATTCTTTAGTCTTCCAAAGTAAAGTATTGTACTGAAATGTACAAAGACCGGGAGTTAGAAAACCGAATGGGAAGAAAACGTTATTTCTCAGGCAGAAAGAACTGAAGGAAAAAAAATAATAAAAATCAAGCCACAACTTTCAGTTTAAAAGATTATGTGGACAAAATATTGAGCAACACAGGAAGCATTAAAAGAATATGGAAAGAACGTAGAGAGTCACTGAACCAAAATGAATTAAAGGGTATCCAGCCATTTCAACAGGCTATTATGTGCCATGGAGTCGGTTTTGACTCATATTGGCACTGTAAAGGGTATCCAAGGCTTTAAATCTTTTGTGGGACCAGAAAGCCTCATCTTTCTCCCATGGAGCTGCTGGTGGGCTCGAATCGCCAATCTTGTGGCTCACAGTCCAGTGTTTATCCTATGCAGCCACCACACTCTATTTTCAGGAGGTATGATAAACAACTGAGGAAAGAAGTCCAAACTGAACTGAAGGCATTGATGAAAAACAAGGTTCCAGGAATTGACAGAAGACCAGTTGAAATGTTTCAGCAAACTGATGCAGTGCTGAAAGAATGCATACGTCTGTGCCAACTACCTAACCAACTGACTATAAGAGATCCCGTATGTATGTATGTACTTACATACATGTCTGTATGGATATTGCATGGTTTAAAATCAGGAAAAAAAATGTGCGTCAGGGTTGCATCCTTTTGCGGTTAAGCTGAACAAGAATCCAAGAAACTGCGCTACATAGGAAAGACATGGTATTAGCATAGAAGGAAGACTCCTTAACAAATAGTGATATGCAGATGACACAACCTTGCTTGTTGAAAACGAAAAAGCATTGGCACACATATTAATGAAGATCAGACTAGAGCCTTCAGTATAGAGTTTACCTCAACATAAAGAAAACAAAAATTCTTTACAACTGGACTAATAAGCAACATGATTGTAAAGGGAGATAAGATTGAAGTTGTTAAGGATTTCAGCTCCCATGGAAACAGCAGTTAAGAAATCAAATGGCCTATTTCATTGGACCTCTTTGTAAAAGACCTCTTTTAAAAGATGTCACTTTGAGTAGTTAGGGGCACCTGACCCACGCCATGTTATTTTTAATCACTTCATATGCATGTGAAAAATGGACAGTGAATAAGGAAGAACTTAATGCACCAAAATTAATGCAAAAAATAATGCATGAAATAAATGCAAACAGATCTGTTTTGGAAAAAGTGCATCCAGAATGCTCCTTCCAAGCCAGGATGGTGAAACTTCATGTCATTGACTATGAACTTACTGTCAGGAGGGACCAGCCCCTGGAGAATGACATCGTGCTTGGCAAATTAGGGGTTCAACAAAACAGAGAAAAGACCCTCAATGAAATTGAGGCTGCAACAGTGGTCTCAAAGATAACAACGACTGTCAGGATGACCCAGGACTATAGATAGTATTTCCTTATGTTGTATATGGGCTCACTGTGAGTTGGAACTGATTACACAGTTCCTAGTGTGGTACTGTGGAATAAGCGCTCGACCACAGGTCAGTGGTTCAGATTCGCCAGTCACTCCTCAGAAATCCTATACAGGGTCACAATGAGTCAGAAGCAACTGAACAGCACTTAACAAACACAAACATAGTGTTATGATAGGAATATAACTAGCAAAATGTATATTCCTTGCTTATATTTGCCTTTCAGGAGTAGAAATACAATTTAGGGATGAATCAAGACTTTCTTTTACATATATATCCTTTTGTGTCATGTGAACTTTTAGTAGTATATACTCTGCATTAAAATGGATGTAGAACTCAAATCCAGTAGGTATTGTTTCTTTGCTTGCCTAACAGTTTTCTTTAATTAATTTAGAAGTTAATAAAATTAGCATTGTTTTACTGTTCATTAATCCATATTTTGTTTCTTTTGAGGTTTTCTGTTTTACTAAATGTGGAAAGAATACAATTTTATTTTTGTCTACTAATCTTTTTAGAAGAGTGTGTATAAATCGATGAATTTGCTTTTTTAAAAGCTGTTCATAGGATGTGGATCTGTTTCCTACTAGTAAATAAAATGAATTGTTTTAGATTCAAATGATACAGATTCCTTAAGATGCAGTAGTATAAAATGCTAACCAACCCAACCCAACCCACTGCTGTTAAATTAATTCTGACTTAGAGCAGCCTATCAGACAGAATAGAACTGTCCCATAGAATTCCCAAAGCTATATATTTTTATTGAACCAGAGTGTCTCATCTTTCTCCCTTGAAGTACCTGTGGGTTTGAACTGCCAGCCATTTGGTTAGCAGCAAAATACTTAATTACTGTACCACCAGGGTTACTTTGTAAAATACTGCTGCTGCATGACATCCAGTCAGTTATTATTCATAACCCTATTGGTGGATTCGAACTGCTGATCTGCAGGTAGTGGCCCAACATGTAACCCACTACGCTACCAGGGGTTCTTTATAAAATACTAACCTCTACAAAAACTCCGGGGTTTTTTTTGACGTGGGCAATCTACATCACTCATTCTTAGCTTACCAAAATTTTATATAATAGTTTTTGTTGTTGTTAGTTGCCAATTAAAAAACAGATTTGTTTTTATATTTTTAAGCTTATCTGGGTTAATTTTTTGCTTTTTTTTTTTTTTTCCTCTTGAGATTGAATTTAAGGTAAACTCTAAATTATTTATCTTTCTTAATAGTTATTGGCAGTTCCTGTAGAAAAATCTGTTAAGCTCTATAGAAGAGAAACTTGGAATAATCCATTTGATCTTTCAGATAATTTCATTTCTCAGGTAAGTTTTATAAATGATACTTTTAATAGCCTAAAGAGAATTTTTAATGACTACATTGTCTTCACATAGTTGTAGTTAAATATTGGAAGTGGAGAATACTGCCAGTCAGTTGTGAATGTGTTCACCTTCCATTCCTCAAGCTTTCTACCTTTGTCCAACACCTGAACGGTACATAGGTTCTATCTGTTTTTTCATTTATATGAAGTCCAGTTGAATACTAGGTTTGTATTAGAACAGGTTATTGTCATATTTTTAACAGGTAGCCTTAATTGTTATGTAGATTTAATTGAGACTTGATCGTAGAGCCAGAAATTTTAAGGGAGCTGAAAAGATTGTTGATCCGTTTTCTTTCATTCTCTCTCTCTCTCACACACAAACATTTTGCACATAAGTAAATTTACCAGCAAAGGCTTGCTAAGGATCTCTTGTCATATCAGTTCTCTGCCTCTTGATGGTATCCTCTTGAGGATACCTTGGATTGCCCCCTTTCAATTCCCTTTTCGGGATAATGACATTTTTGTATTTTGTTTATAAAATTGTGCCAGTCTAAATTTTTTTTTTTTAGGCGAGACAGTAATAATTACTAGTGACAGTTGAAATTATTAAGCAAGACAGGCAAAAAACCAAACATCGTTCTGCCATTTGTGTATTAGATTTAATTAGGAGCTGTACAGAATAAAAGAATTTGGGGGAAAATGAGTATTTACTTTGAAATTATACAAAATTGTTATTTATTACTGTTTTTCTTTCTAGACCCTCAATATAGTAACTTGGTCTCCCTGTGGGCAGTATTTGGCTGCTGGCACTATTAATGGTTTAATTATAGTTTGGAATGTGGAAACCAAAGATTGTCTGGAAAGGTATGATTCACTCTGTGCTTTGTCTCTTTACTGCTTTTTTCTATTAATTTTTTGTTTATATCACTATGAAGCCTTTTCAGAATTACAACATATGCAGTTATGCAGCTTTTAAATTGTCAAAAGCCATTTAGCCTTTTCTAGTAAAGACTTACCTAAGCATCTGTGTAGTTTATGTTTTCCTTGACAATGTTTTGAGAACCTATTTTTTGATTTTTAGGGTAAAACATGAGAAAGGTTATGCAATTTGTGGCCTGGCCTGGCATCCTACTTGTGGCCAAATAGCGTATACTGATGCGGAAGGAAATCTCGGGCTCCTGGAGAACGTATGTGAGCTCAACGGAAAGAAGTCAAGCAGTAAGGTAAAACGTAATATGAGAGACCAGCTGTTTCAGAGTGTCCCTGGGTCAGTGAATTTGGAAAAACCAATTTTTGAAAATTGCAACTCATACCATTATATGCTCAGGAATGACCTGTAATAACCTGTTTTAGTTTTCATGTCTTGCCACTGCGTTTAAGTAATGAACATTTTCTATTCCATGTACGATCTATTCATATATCTTGGATTTCTGAGGAATTAATTATACTTTGTGAAATACTATTTTAGTATTCTGGTACTCTGGGGATTGTTAGGTTAGTTTTTTATAACTAAATGTTGAAGTTAATGACTGTAATATGCCTTAGTGTCACAAACATTTTGTGCTCTGGATTATTCTTCAGTCTTAAGGTACCTGTACACTGTCTATGCTTAGTTATCGACCCTTACTGAACTTCTTGATGCAGGCCAGGTTATTTTATACTTCCTTGCTTTGTTCACTATTCCATATTCCTGCCACGTATTCATATTTCAAGGTTTCATTTAGACTTCCAGTTAAAGATTGTAAATTCAGTACATATATCTACCTTAGTTCCTCCTTAGTTTTCACTGAAACTGTTAGAGGAATTTTTAATATGCATCATCCCATAAGGATAAAAAAGACAAGTTGAATCAATGACAATAACAAAACTTTGGAGACTGAAAAATAAAGGAATGATTGAAAACTGACTTTAGCATCTTAGAAAAGTTGAATCCTAAGATCACAGTGGGTAAAACTGAGGTGAGTTGGCCTGGTTGTATCCCCACCTATTCAGAATTCGATAATACCAAGTACTGTTAAAGTGGAACTGGATGTAGCAAGACTGGTTTAATAAGCATGTGTGTGTGTTAAGTGCCGTCAAGTTGCTTCCGACTCTTAGTGACCCTGTATAATCCAAGGAGCATTTAGTGAGTTTAAACCTTCAACCTTGTGCTTAATAGTCCAGTGCTGATTCTTCAATCCCAACTACAGTGTGTACAGCCTTTCCCTTCCCACATACATTCTGGTAGAACTCTGGAGATGTGTCTAGTAGAAAAGGTAAAACAGAAAGTCTTTGGTTTTCGGTTCAGTGGGCACAGTTAGTGGCATTTGGTGAAAGGAAAATACTATCCTGACAACAGAGGAGTAAATGAAAGTATATAGACTTGAATGTCAAAATTGCAAGCTCACGTCTACTTGGTTCCTAGAACACTGCCAACTTGTCTTAACTGTTTTCAAGTAGCAGATTGGAAGAATCATTTATGGGAAATCTGCCCAAGAGAAAAGATGTGAAGTGATAGAAGATTCTTAACTCCAGGAAAAGTAAAAGTTGTAAAAGAAAGAAATAGTCATCATAATATGTTGTTGTTATTGTCAAGTGTCATCAAGTCCGTTGAGAATCATAGCGACCTAGTATAGGGTTTCCGAGAAATGGCTGGTGAGTTTGAATCGCCGGTCTTGTGATTCAAATCTCTTGTCCTACATACCAGGACTCCAGTCACAATATACTGAATTATAAAGTGAAGACAGTAATAGAATTTACCACTTAAGAGTTATCATGAAGATTAAATAAATTAGTACATGTACAGAGGTAGCCTAGCACATAATAAGTTCTTTATAACTTTTTAGGTATTCTTCTTCTTACTTAACCATGAGTATCATTTACATAATTGTAATAATGCAAACATTAAATATTAATCCAACCAAAATGAGACTATGTAGTGGGAGGAGAAGGAGAGAATGGTGTGCGTCTGAGATGTCTTCAAAAAAAGTTCACGGAAAATGTGTACTATGAGAAAACTATTCATGGATTCAAACATTTTTACACCAACATAAATTCTAACTAATTTATTATAACATGTCTGAACAGAATCTAGTGTGAGGTGCTAAGGAAGGATAAGACATCAATTTGAAAAGAAGAGCCCTTAGCTGAGCAGCATGAATTCTGCTAAAATTGAAGCAAGAACAAACATCAAATTTATGGTTAAGATTAGATGGAAGAATGTTGAGACTGATGCTTTATGAAAATTTATGGGGATAGTGCCTCAAAGAAATCAGTGGTTTATAAATGGATAACTCGTTTTAAGAAGACACCAGACGATGTTGAAGATGAAACCCACAGTAGTAGACCATACTCATCAATTTTCAAGACAACAATCTTGTTGGTGTCCAGATTGAAGAGGATCCATAGTAAACAGAAGAAACAATAGCCAACACAGTACTTATCTCAATTGGTTCTGCTTCCATATTTGTGCCCATTCCAAGAGAGGTGACCCAACGGAATGCCGAAAGCATCGGACAATCTCTTTGATATCCCATGCAAATAAAGTTTTACTAAATGTAATACAGAAACGGCTACAGTCATACATTGACAGAGAACTTCCAGAGTTTCAAGCCAGATTCACAAGAGGCTGTGGAATGAGGGATATCATTGCTGATGTCTGATAGATCTTGGCTGAAAGCAGAGAATATCAGAAAGATGTTTATCTGCGCTTTATTGACTACGTAAAGACTTTTGATTGTATGGATCATGATAAACTATGGACAATATTGCGAAGTATGAGTATTCCAGAACACTTTAACTGTGTTCAGATGAATCTGTACCTGAACCAAGAGGCAGTTGTTCAAACAGAACATGGGAACACTGGAT
>NW_006408585.1:14546648-14552935 GCF_000296735.1 Chrysochloris asiatica
AGGCCAAGATGGCCAAATTTCGTCTCTTATACTTTGGACATATTGTCAGGAAGGACCAGTCGCTGGAGAAGGATATCATGTTTGGTAAGGTGGTGGGTCATAGAAAAAGAGGAAGACCCCCAAGGAGATGGATTGGCCAAGTTGGCAGCATCAGTGGGCTGAAGCGTGGCAACGATGGTGAGGTTGGCCCAGTATTGGGCAGTGTTTTGTTCTGCTGTCTAAGATTGCTATGAGTAGGCACCAACTTGATGTCACCTAACAAGAACAACAACACAATTCTATCTGAAAAATTAAAATTGAGCAGACTTTAATCTGAACACAACATGGTGGATGCCAACATTGTTGTGCCAGATCAGCTGCAAACAAGAACAGACCTGTAGTGGAAATTTCAAACAAGTGGGATCAAGATTCTGAAGAAATTCTTTAAAGAATTATAGCAGGAGATGAGACATAACTCTACCAGTATGATCTTGAAGACAAAGCACAATCAAAGCAATGGGTACCAAGAATTGGAAGTGGTCCAGTCAGAAGCAAATGTCATGTAAATAGTCTTTTGGGATGCTCAAGGCATTTTGCTTGTTGTCTTTCTAGAGGGCCAAATCATGATGACATCTGTTTATTAGGAGAGTATTTTGAGAAAGGGAGCCAAAGTTTTAGCAGAGAATCCTTTACCAAGACAATGCTTCTATTCATTGCTCTTGTCAAACAAGCGTAATTTTGTGCTGATGGAAAAATCATCAGGTGTCTACTTTAAAATTCTGATTTAGCCCCTTCTAATCTTAAAAACCTTTAAAGGGTATCTCACCCCTCACCACCACCACCACCACCACCACCACCACCACCACCCCACCCCCCAGTTAATAATGTAAAACAAACTATACTGACATGGTCAAATTCTCAGGACCCTTTTTTTTAGGAATGGACTAGATGGCTGGTGTCATCACTTAAGTATCTTGGTGGATCTTATGTTGCGAAATAAAATTTATATTTTTTAGCTTTGTCTTTTAATTCCATTTTTCTATGAATATGAACTTTTTGAAGATTCCCCATTCATGGGAATACAGGTGATTGTAAGTGGGTGATAAATTCTCACCTCTCATAGAAGGAAGTCTATAGAATTTATTAAATAGCAAATGCTTAAAACTGAAAAGTCTGAGAAGCAGTAGAGTATAATTTATAAAGTTATCAAGAGAAACAGAAGCTGAAAGGATTTATGCTGCCGGAAATTAAGTTAGGGGCTGTGCAGAGGACTTTATATTTTTATAATGAACTTTGATTAAGTGTTTGACTAATTATATGCATGTGTAACATTCATAAAAACAAAAAGTAACTTAAGTAAACAGTTTTTCTTTCAAAGGTTGCTTCTTCATCGAACCTTTTTCAACCTGTTCAGAATTGTTCACTCTGCCCCTATTGCATTTACTCTTCATAGTGCATGTTTCTGTTATAACACCTGTAACACTTGAGGTGTTTATGGTCCTCACCATAAACAAGCAAAGCCCCATTTTCCAATAGAAAAATCCAGAACTAGGTTTTGATCTTCTTGAGTATATAAACTTTTAGGGATATACACAAAATTGTCAAAGATTTTGTACCATTATTAATTTAATTGCTCATGCATCAAATATGTTTAAATATATGAATTTAGAAATACTTTTTTTTTCTGTTCTCTCACTTTGTTAAACATCATTTTTGCTGAGCACAATCATGTATATTTCTGCTGAAGAGGTGTGAGATATAATCCTTTTGGAATCTTTGAATCCTGCTTTTACTAAAAGTTTTATATCAAGCCATAAAACTTGCTGCTCCTGCAAACATTTAAAACGTCGGAAACCCTATGCAGGGTCGCTGTGAGTCAGAACTGACTGGACAGCAGTTAACAACAATATTTACATTGGCTTAGCAGGTGTAGTTTCATTAATCTTATAGGATTACTTAGGGTCCCTACATTGCATCTTACTGTGTGATTTTATAGAGTGATCGTAAAAGATTGTTTATAGTGACATCCAAGCCTTGCAATGGCATGGTCCTCATCCGAGTTATTAATGGTTGTCTTTGCTAAACTTTATTTGCTTCATTTGTTTTCCTGCTGATTCTATCAGTTGATCTCTTTAAGTATCCAAAAAACTAACCTTAAATAAAGGTCATTTAAAGCAAATATATGGACTCCTGGTATGGTGCTGTAGAATCAGCACTGGACTGTGAACCACAAAGTCAGCAGTTCAAACCCACCAGCTACTCCTTGGAAACCCTATGCGGGGTCACTATGGGTCAGACCTGACTTGTTAATACTTAGCAGCATTAACAATCCCACCTAAGCCGTGTCTTATTCAAAATAAAGGCAAATGATGGAGTGTTTCATAGTATAAGAGACTGTATGGTGGTGATCATACTAATATAAAATGACTTCTTTTCTGGTTAATATATATATATAAAAGGAGCTCTGGTAGCACAGTGGTTACGAATCGGGCTGTGAACCTCAAGGTCAGCAGTTCGAAACCACCAGCAGTTCCGTGGGAAAAAGATGAGGCGTTCTGCTCCCGTAAAGATTTACAGCCTCGGAAACCCTGTGCAGGGTCGCTATGAATCGGAACCGACTCCACGGCATTTAGCAACAACAATATATATCTTTTTTTTTTTTTTTTTGGTGGTGGTGGAGACTATAAGAAATATTTTTTCTGAAGAATAAAACTTTGCCTTATATTTTGGCATATGCAGTATTTGTTTGCATGTCTGTCTCTGCAGTCCTATCCCATTTTCAGACAATCAGCTATTTATAGCAAGGACTGAGACTTACAGGAATAGAAATATAATTCTAATAAATACATTTACTAATTCTTGTATATCAGGGCATTTTGTTGCTTGACAGAGTTTACTGGTACAATATAAAAGAATTACCCTAGAGTCATTGAATTTAGCCAAATAATTTACTTTCTGAATTTATTTGTTCAAGGTGTCTAGCAAAGTAGACAAGGACTACAATGACCTTTTTGATGGAGATAATGAAAGCAGTGCTGGTGATTTTCTAAATGACAATGCAGTTGAGATCGGCTCTTTTTCAAAAGGGGTTATAAATGATGGCGAGGATGATGATGACCTCATGCTGGCTTCCAGTCGTCCTAGGCAGAGAAGTCACTTTCTAGAAGATGACGAAAACTCAGTTGGTATGACTATGACTGTATGCATGTGTTGTTCTACTCTCTTAATTAATATTTCTAATTTTATAAACAAGGTTTTATTTAAAGCAATTTTGAATATGTGAACTCCCCTAAAGCGGTACATATAGAGAAATGTATGGAATCCTGGTGTGGCACTGCACGTTAATGTGCTGGACTGCACGGTCAGTTCGAACCTCATGGTTGGTGGTTCAAGCTCACCGGACGGTCCTCAGAAAGCCTATACAGGGTCACTGTGAGTCAGAACCGACTCGACGGCACTTAACAACAACACAGGGAAATGTATAGCATAAACACTTATATTACAAAAGAAAGTCTCAACTCAGTGTCCTGGTGTGGCACTACAGAATAAAGCCTGGACTGCAAGGTCAGCAGTTGAAACCCACCAGCTGCTTCTTGGAAACCCTGTGCAGGGACACTATGAATTGAAACCGATTCAATGGCACTTAACAACTTAATACAACAACTACCTCAATAAGCTAGGAAATAAAGAAGAAATTAAATTCCAAACAAGCAGAAAGAAGGAAATAAACAAGCAGAATTGAATGACATTAACAACAGAAAATCTGTGAGGTCAAAAGCTGCTTATTTTAGAAGATCAATAAAATTGATAACTCTAGCCTGACAGATTAAGAAAGAAAAAGAATGAAAATATTTCATCACTATAAATCCTACAAACATGTGTTATTCAATATGGCAGCTACTAGCCACATGTGGCTGCTGAGCATTTGAAATATGGTTTATCCTGAGATGTGGTATAAGCATAAAATGCAACTAGATTTTGAAAAATCTGAAAAAAAAAGCAAAAATATCTTAGTCATGTTGATATTGAGTACATGTTGAAATGATAATACCTTTGATATGTTGAATTAAATGTAAAATATATAATTTCACCGATTTTAACATTTTTTAGTATAGCTACTAGAAAATTTAAAATTACGTATGTACTATCTACCTGTTTCTACAAGAATTACACTGTCGGTACTTAAAAGAATGTTGTAATTGTTGTTGTTAAGCGCCATCGAGTGAGTTCCGACCCATAGTGACCCTGTATAGGGCTTCTGAGGAGCGACTGGTGAGCTTGAACCTTCGCGGTTCAAACTGACTTTGCAGTCTGGTGCATTAACCCACAGCGCCACACGGTTGTAGTAACCTTATGCACAACACAATGAAACACTGCCTGGTCCTGTTCTATCCTTATAATTATTGTTACCCTTGAGCAATTCCTGCTGTCACTGTGCCAATCCATCTTGTTGGGGGTCTTCCTCTTTTTCATGGACACTCTACTTTACCAAGAAAGATGTCTTTCTCTAGGGACTTGCCCCTCCTGATAACATATCCAAAGTATGAGAGACGATGTGTTGTCCTGGTTGCTTTTCTTGCAACACAAATTGGTTTGTTATTTTGGCGGTCCATTGTACTTTTTAATATTCTTCTCTAACTCTATAACAAATGCATCATTTCTTCTATGGTTTTCCTTATTGACTAACTTTCCCATGCATATGAGACGATTGAAAATACCATGGCATGGGTCCAGGTGCACCTTAGTCCTCAAACTAACTGACATCTTTGTTCTTGAACACTTTACAGAGGTCTTGTGCAGCAGATTTGCCTAAGGCTGTATTTTGTTTCTTGACTGCTGCTTCCATGAGTGTTGAGGGCTTTTTCCGTGATAGACTTTTGCCTGGGGTTGCCTCTGGTGAGGCTCCTAAGGATGTGAACCGGTGGGAGGACCTGTTCCCATCTTCAGTCCACTTCCTGCTGGCCTGCTGTCTCAAAATATTTTTAAATGTATACACAGATTAAGGTTTAGTACAATTAAAAATTTTCACTTTACATGAGTGCCGAGTGGTTATGATACAGTGATGACAAATATAAAATTTGGTGTCACTGCCTAATTCACATTAAGATGATAACCATTTTGCCCACTACTACTTTTGCACCATCAGTGCAAGTGTAAGAGGCTAACTGCATGTTAATGTTAAAGCATGAATGGGAAAGGGTGATTGAGCCCATAATGCTTTTCTTTCTTCAGGCCACTGCTACTTCTGTTTATCTTACTGTAACCCTTGGCATTGTAGATGCTGCATTGATGAAAAATGGTTCTCGTCTTCTCAAAGACGAGGAAGAAGATGACCAGGTAGACAACATTCATAGTCTACCACTTATAACATCTCAAAGGCCATTTTACGATGGGCCTATGCCAACGCCACGGCAGAAACCATTCCAGTCAGGCTCTACACCCTCGCATCTCACTCACAGGTTCATGGTAAGTAAGCTTTGGATCAACGTTTACTTTTTTTACCTGTAGTTATATTTGTTTGATAAAAAATAATTTAAAAATTTTTGATCAACTGGCCTGGGGCATTTTGATTGATTACAATTTTATGACTGATTTACTTTATGGTTAACTCAAAGTTTCCATCTTATTTCAACTTTATTTTTGAAAACTGTGTTAAGTAAAATTTTGCTTTGACAATTATATGTAGTGAATTTAAATATGAGTATATTGAAACACCTGTTGGCTATATTTCTGAGTCTTATTTTTGTTGTTTTAGACTAGTCTAGATATAGATTGTGTTGATTCTTAAACACTAGTTAGAAGTTGTTTTTTTAAAAGGTAGCTCCTAGAATACAACGTTCTCGTTGTTAAGTGCCGTTGAGTTGGTTCTGACCCATAGCAACCCTAACTACAGTTTCCAAGGAGTGGCTGGTGAGCTTGAACTGCTGCTGGCCTTGGGGTTCAAACCAACTTTGCAGTCCAGCCCATTAACCCACAGCACTGCACCAGGACTCCACAGAATACAATGCTAGAAGATAAATTCTATTAAAAAATAAGACTTAAAAACTACCTTTTTCCCTTATCCTACTCTTTTGCTAAGGAGCTCTGGTAGCATAGTAATCATGATTTGGGCTGCTAACCTCAAGGTCAATAGTACAAAACTACCAGAAGGTCCTCAGGAGAAAGATGAGGCTTTCTGCTCCCGTAAATATTTACAGCCTTGGAAACGCTATGCAGGGTCACTATAACCAACACCACACTTTTGCTATAGGAGACCTGATGTGGCGCTGTGGAATAAAGAACTGTACTGTAAGGTTTATTGGTCCAGT
>NW_006408585.1:14554590-14556674 GCF_000296735.1 Chrysochloris asiatica
TTCTGAGGAGTAGCTGGTGGATTTGAACTGCTAACTGTTGTAGTCCAATGCTTATTCTCCAATGCCACACCAGGAATCCTTATAATGTACATTAGTGGAGGATAAGTTTTCTAAATGCTACCAATTTATGATATCTTAAAATATATATATTTGCTCCTATAATATAAACCTGGAGTCCTGTGTTTGGACGGACTGCAAGGTTGGTTTGTACCACAGGATTGGCAGTTCAAACTTACAAATCCCTCTATGACACGGTCTCTGCCACCACCTCTGCTTTTCTAGTTAGGATCTCATACTCTACTCATGCTCTTCCTATTTGATGGTCCTGGGATCATCTGTTCCTGAAATGAAAGATTAAATAACGCCTCCTTTTTAGTTACACATCTTCTAAAATTTCACTTTTGACCATTGCAATCTTGCTAACAATTACTCACAGTTGAAATCATAAAATCCTATCAGTATCATCTCTCACCCCCTCTTTCACTAGACCCATCTGGAACAGAGGGAAACTATTCAGTGGGGATTCTGCCTTATCCCCCTCATTCTGAAACTTAGTACACTCATGAAAACTGGGTAGCCAGCCAGTTCATGCCTTTATTGTCCCCCGAGTTTTGGTAGCCAATGTCATCCCTATCTGTTTCTCATCCTTACCAACCCAGTACACTGAGGAGACAGGCATGTTCCTTGATAGAAAGAATCTTCCATGCCATTTGGAATTTTGAGCAACTACATCTGGTAGCGTAGTGGTTACGAATCGGGCTGCGAACCGTAAGGTCAGCAGTTCGAAACTACCAGCGGTTCCGTGGGAGAAAGATGAGGCGTTCTGCTCCCGTAAAGATTAACAGCCTCGGAAACCCTGTGCAGGGTCGCTATGAGTTAGAACCGACTCCACGGCACATAACAACAACATCTAGCGTAGTGCTTACGAATTGGGCTGCAAACCTTAAGGCCAGCAGTTCGAAACTACCAGCCGCTCCGCGGGAGAAGATGAGGTGTTCTGCTCCCGTAAAGATTTACAGCCTCGGAAACCCTGTACAGGGTCGCTATGTGTCGGAACCGACTCTACGGCGCTTAGCAACAACGTCTATAAGCAAAAATTCAGTTCGTTTAAATTGTAGCATGAAATGTTTCTTTTGAAGAATTCAATAGTTCATTTGTTCAAAGGCTATTTGTCAAGTATTTTCTTTATGACGGTTATGTAGTTTATTTTTTAAAATTAAATGAGATAGCTTCATTTGCTAATAAATAAGTACATTTTTTTCTCATGAAAATAACAATTATTGTAGCTCTGATATTAGTATTAACTGTAATTATTTAGAGTTAGCTGAGCTATGGTTGGTCTTACAGTTTAAACTTTGTAGTATAGTATTTGCTCATTTGTTGATTGTAGGCATTTCCTGTTTTGCTCAGACTTGTATTTAATCTTACATGTTTGTAGGTATGGAATTCTGTTGGAATTATTCGCTGCTATAATGACGAGCAAGATAATGCCATAGATGTGGAGTTCCATGATACCTCCATACACCACGCAACACACTTATCAAATGCTTTGAACTATACGATAGCAGATCTTTCCCAGGAAGCTGTTTTGCTGGCATGTGAGAGCACTGATGAACTAGCAAGGTAAATTCAAGATTACTAGGAAGAATCTGGCTCTGTTGAATTGTTTGATATTGTTGAATTGTTTGATGGATTTAGTTATTAAAAATTATAAACAAAAAGTTAACAAGAGAAAATATCTTCTGTGGAATGAAATTTCAGAAAATGAGCTTAGTATAGATATTAGCAGCACTCATAATATTGCAGACTGCAGATGTCTGTTTTTTTCCCCAATTGTCCCTTTGATAATATGCATCATCTAACTGCATATCAAAATAATACATGAAATGTAATGCAAGAGATTGGACTATTTTTATATTGTTTTGTTTTTTGTTCCTGTTATACAAGTAATAGGCCTTCGGTGTAAAAGAAAAATATCCCTTTGCAATTAGTCCACCCCCAGTTCTGGGTAACTAGTAGTGATGTCTTTTCTGTTACTATAGATTAGATTTGAAACCTCTTTAGGGAACAAGAAAAAGACACCC
>NW_006408585.1:14557548-14561086 GCF_000296735.1 Chrysochloris asiatica
CAAGTGTGAGTGTTCTTGTGCACATGCCCTCTCTTCCCATCAACCGGCAGTTCCATTCTCCACTTGAGTCCTCCGTGGCCATGTCACTGACTCTGGGCCCAGGAGTCCTCAGGTCTCCTCGCACTGCTTGCCAACCAGGTCTCCAACTGGGTCCACAGAAGCCCTCTGAATATTGTAAGGCTTAGCTCGCCGCTTCATCGCTGCTTTTACCCCATTTCTCCCCAACGGTGATGCATGTGTTTACCAATCCGAGCATGCATTTCCACTGAGTCTCAGTTTTGTGTGTGTGTGTGTGGGGGGGGGCTACATTGGTGGGACCCAGAATATAAGACTTTTTTATAAATCTTTATTCATCAATTTGCTTTTTTTACTCATTGTATTTTTGGCTTCTTGTTTTTATAGCTAAATTTTGAGGCAAAATTATGATGGAAAGCAATGGATACAGAATCCAGATTTTTAAAAAAAAATAATAAAATATTATAGTCAGCTTTCTGTTACTCTAGCCAGGTTGCCCTCTCTTCATCTCTTCAACTGCTCCATAGTATTGATACATGTGATCATGGATTTTACTAACTCCCTAATGATTTCAAAGGATCTCTCGTACTGTAGTGGTTACTAGTAGGGCTTTTAACCTCAAGGTCAGCAGTTCGAAACTACCAGCCATTTTTTGGGAGAAAGATGAGACTTTCCTCCCGTAAAGATTAACAGCCTCGGAAACCCAATGTAGGGTCGACTCCTCAGCATACAACCACCACCAACCACTGATGATTTGAAGTTAAAATCTTTCTGATAGACTGTATTAGCTCGTTACTCTAAGTGTGAAATAAACTAAGGGCATAGGTCACCTAAGAACTTGTGTGAAATGCAGAATATTAGTCCTTCCCTATTCCTACTGAATCAGAATCTGCATTTTAACAGGATTTCCAGCTGATTAAGTACACATTAAAACCTGAGAAACTCTTTAGTAGGTCATTTTAATATTTTAATTGGTATCCTACTCTGCATATTTCAAAAACAGCTCAATATCTCAGTATTGTCAGTTTATTAAAATAACTATTGATTCAGTGTCTCAGGATATCTTACACCACTAGAGCATTTATTTTAATGTACAATTTTTTTTCCATGTACAATTTTGATTGTAGATGTTCTTTGTTTTCCTTAGATTATTTAACTGCTGTATATGTTTCCTTTTCATTTTAAAATTGAGTATTAATCACTACTGAGAAAGTTAGTACTGTCTGACTCCCAAATACTTATGATATATGTATTCCAAAATTTAATGAATTTGTGTTTAATAATAACTTGTATACAAAGAAAAAAGACAGGAAACATATTACAATGCTAGCAGTAGTTGGTAATCTCAGTAGTAGAATTATGTGTGATTCCCCCCCACACACTTTTTTTGTTCTTCTGTATTAAATAACATTGAGAGGAACCCTGTTGGTGCAGTGGTTAAGTGCTCATCTGCTAGCCAAAAGGTTAGCAGTTTGGGACCATGGGTGAAAGCTGTGGCAGTTGGCTTCAGTAAGGTTTACAGCCTTGGAAACCCTATGGGACAGTTCTGGCCTGTCCTGTAGGGTCACTGTGAGTCAGAGTCTGCTTGACAGCAGTGGATTTAGGTTGGATTGACTTATACTAACATGTTTTGCAATGAGAGAACTTGCTTCACATTTTAATATTTTCTTCCTTTGTAAAAATTTGATTGTCATTTTGAGTGCATATACAACAAAGGGTCACACACCACATATATATAGTGTTTTAGCCGTCTTTATTTCATGTATTATGTTGTGAGCCTTTTCTATATTGTTAAATAGTCTTCAGAAATATGACTACTAATGGTTCTAGTGTAGCTGCATAGTTATTTTCTTAAAACTATTTCTTGTACAATTAGTTTCTAACAGGGAATTTGGTTTTGTTAATGGATTGCATGATTAGTTACATATGTGTATAAATGTAAAACAGAGACCGTTTCTGTCTTTTCTTGTCACTTTAGCAAGCTTCACTGCCTGCACTTTAGTTCTTGGGATTCAAGCAAAGAGTGGACAGTGGATATGCCTCAGAACGAGGATGTTGAAGCCATATGTCTCGGTCATGGATGGGCTGCTGCTGCCACTAATGCCTTGCTACTCCGACTGTTTACCATTGGAGGTGTTCAGAAAGAGATCTTTAGCCTTCCTGGGCCGGTAGTGTCAATGGCAGGACATGGAGAACAGCTTCTCATTGTTTACCACAGGGGTAAATTATTACATCTTTGATCTTTGCAATTTTACCATTTCCTGAAATAAGATGGGCATTATATGACTTTTACATTTGTTTTAGCATTTGGATCAGTGTTAATTTTTGATTATACAGAATGTTGATGTTGCACTCACTGATAGCAATGAAAAGAAAACATTTTCTTTGTTAGAACTGTATTAGAATGTTCCAAGATTGTTATTGTTCAGTGCTGTCTATCTAGTTGGTTCCAATTCATCGCAACTCTATGTACAACAGAATGAAACACCACCTGATCCTGTGCCACCTTCACAGTTGCTGTTACGTTTAAGCCCATTGTTGATGCCGCTGTGCCAGTCCATCTCATTGGAGGTTTTCCTCTTTATCATTGATCTTCCAAGATAGAGTTTGGCTAATGACTTACATTCTAGATCTCCCTTTTGGTGAGCTTTATTAAAGAACTTTCAGAGTTGAAATACCTAAAAAGCTAAATTAACTTCTATTGTGAAGCACCAGAACTATGAGGGTAAGTCAAAAAGTAATGCTACAGAATCGTAGACACCTTTATTAAACATAAATCTCAAAAAGTGAAGCTACTGTACTTGGCATATCGTCCGTATACTTCTGAAGGCTGTGCTAACATCTCTAACCCTTCCCTAAGGAATTCCTTCCTTAAGGAAATGAAATTCTTCAGTTTACGCCACATCAAAAGGGCAATTTTGATTTCCTTGACGGACTCAAACCAGGTTTAAAATGTTTTTTGAGTTTGGGAAGCAAAGAGAAGTCTGAAGGAGCCAGATGAGGGCTGTAATGATGGAAGGAATGAGGTTTCTCGACAAAATTATTGTAAGATAGCCCTTGTTAAACTTATCCTGACGGAAAAAATGTTCTTGGTTCACCTTTCCTGGCTTTTTCTTACCAATGCAGTTTTCACTTTTCTTAAAACTTTTTCTAAATAAGCCCCGATGATTGTCCTTCCTTCCAGAAAAATTCTTCTCTGCCTTCAATTTTAGCTGGCCCAGAAAATTCCCTTGAAAGTCAATGTTTTGATTGCCCTTCTTTCTTGAAGGCACCATAAAGAGACTGTTGTTAAGTGCCATCGAGTCGGTTCCTACTCATAATAACTCTGTATTGGGTTTCCAAGGAGCGGCTGGTGAGTTTGAACCGCCAGCCCTTCGGTCCAGTGCTTTATCCCCCAGCGCCATACCATACTGTAACTTTTACATTTATTTTAGCATTTGGATCAGTGTTAATTTCTTATTCTACAGAATGTTGATGTTGTATTCATTGATAGCAATGAAAAGAAAGCTTTTTTTTTTTTTTT
>NW_006408585.1:14568476-14569573 GCF_000296735.1 Chrysochloris asiatica
TGGTTGTTTACAGCTGTTTCTCTTAATTTTGAGATGTGCCCCATCAGCAAATGAAGGTCCTGCTGGCTTTTCTGATAGGGTAGACAGCTAATAAACAAGTAAAATAGTAATCATAACTGTGGGTAAATGTCATTATTTAATCTGACCAGACCCATGATGGAGAACAACAAAGGGGACACTCCGGTTAGGGTGACCATGAATACTCTTTAAGGAGGTAGCATTTAAAATGAGCCCTGGAGACACAGGAGTTGGTTCGGGAAGAGTGGAATGAGAAGTAGGCCACACAGAGGAGACGGCATGTGCAAAGCCCTAAGGTTAGAAAGGAATTAGTGTGTTTAAAGAATTGAAAGAATGCAAACACGGCTAAGGCACATGAAGCTAGAAGTGATAGAGGACAAAACTCCAAGATAAACTCTTAAGGTTAGACACTGACTATGTTACAAGAAATGATAGAGAAGCTTAGATTTTATTTGAAGTGTGTGAGGGGTTTAGCCAAGGAAATAGTGTGATCACATCATTGGTTTCATTTCAGTGATTGCAATCCCCTCCATGTTCCATTAGTTATTCCATTTCCTCCTGTGGTTCCTTTTTCCATTCAACCTTCTTTTCCAACCCTTCTGAATATTGACCATTTCATGGTGTCTTTACCTCACTAGGGACTCCTGGTATAGTGCTGTAGTATCAGCACTGGGCTGCGACCCACAAAGTCGTCAGTCCAAACTCACCAGCTGCTCCTCAGAAACCCTACACAGGGTCTCTATGCGTCGAAACTGATTCGATGGCCCTTCACAACAACAATACTCCACCAATGTTGCTGTCCACCCTTTATGTCTACCTATTACTTGACTGAAAATTGAACCACAAGGGTGAGTTCGGTTCCTGACCTGAAGGGTGGTCAAGGGCCATGGGCTCAGGTTCCTCCCGTCTCTGACTAGTAAGCTGGTTCTTTTGTATACTTTCGGGTTTTATTCCACGTCGTCTCCCACTCTATCCAGGACTTTTGAATGTGATATTTTTCAGATCGGTTGGTAGTAGTAGCCAGGCACCATCTTTTGGTCTCAGAGTCATGGAAACTGATGTTCACGAGTTCCATTAGC
>NW_006408585.1:14569673-14575090 GCF_000296735.1 Chrysochloris asiatica
TTAGAGCATTCCAATTTAGTTGTTAGGTGCTATTTAGTTGGTTCCATACTAGGACAAGTGTATTACTGAGAGAACTTGTCTGCAGCCTTCCACTGATCTCAGAGTCAAAACACAATTTGTTGGAATACACGCGTGCACGTATAGACTAGAACCTTGTAGCAGTCCTTTTTTTACTTACCCTCATACTTTGTGCTTCTTTATTATGCTCTCTAGGTCAGGGGCCTTTAGTGTTTCAATTTCAATTTTCTTTAAATGATAGTTACACCTTTACATTGATTTTATGTTTCACAGGTCAAGAAAGTTAGACTGACTACCCTATGGATGTCATCAAGGCCCATTCTTTAAATACATCTCTGTGTCCATGACTTCTAAACTGATGCCATGAGCCCTGACCTCTCCCTGTGTCTTTAGACTTAGGAATCCAACTGCCCATTGGAAATCTCTTGGACACAATAGAAATAATTGATTTTTTTTTCCTTTCAAGCTTGTTTCTTGCTTACTAGTAAATAGCATGCTGTCCATCCAGTTTCTAGTTTTATCTTCTCCACTAACATTCTAATGCAACTCAGTTACCATCTCTTGGACATTTTTTAATAGCCTCCTAACTCTTCCTTGGAGTCCTAATGTGACACTGTAGGATAAGCACTGGACTGCTAACTGCAAGGTCAGCAGAGCAAACCCCCCAGCTGGGTCTCTATACAGGGTCTCTGAGTTGGAACCAACTTAATGGTGCTTAACAACCACAACTAGTCTTCAACTTCAGTTCTTGCTTGCCACAGTCCATTCTCCATACAGACTAGGTGATCTTTTAAAACAGAAACCAGATCACATTCCTCTTCAAATATTTTAACACTTAGCACTCACTCGTTTTCTTGTTTGTGTATTTGGGTTTGTTTGTCTTTATTCCATCTGAATATAAACTACAGGAGAACAGTCTACCACTCTGTCCCCAATGCCTAAGACATGTAGTAAGCTCTCTGCAAATATTGCTTGAGTGTTTGAATAATTACTTTGTACAGTCCATGTAAGATTATGTTGTACTTCTGATACCTGAATGGTGCTTCACTTTAGGTGGGTTACCCATAAATATAATGCTGCATAAGCTAGAATTTATCACAAAAGGAATTCAGTTCACAGGAAATAATTTAGACTACATAATAGCTGGATACTTTTTGATGTCTGACTTATATTTACATTTTCTCACCAGGTACAGGATTTGATGGGGATCAGTGCCTTGGAGTTCAGCTTCTAGAGCTGGGGAAAAAGAAAAAACAAATCCTGCATGGTGACCCTCTTCCTCTTACAAGGAAATCCTACCTTACATGGGTTGGATTTTCAATTGAAGGCAAGATAAATTTATTTATTTATATCAAAGACATTTTTTCCTAGGAAGAGAAGTGTTTCATTGTTTTATTTCTGTTTTCTTTAGAGCTAGATATTGTCCTCATTTTATGTTTAAATTTCTTTATTTTTCTACGTTGGCCAAGCTATGTATTATTAGGCAAGATAGCTATGGTTTTATTCATGAGAGTTTTTCTTTATGAGAATTCTGATTAGAAAACTTACTTTTCTGAAGGAAAAAAAAAGATAGATAGATAGATAGATAGATGCAGATACATAAGACATATATATACGCATTATATATATGTTAAGTGCCATCGAGTTGGTTCTGACTCACAGTATCCCTGTATAGGGTTTCCGAGGAGCAGCTAATGAGTTTGAGTGGCCAACCTTCCAATTCAAACCGACCTTGCGGTCCAGTGTGTATCTTACAATGCTGCATATATATGTATATGTATATATTTTTTTCTAAAAGTGTTGATGAGATAACAAGGAGAAAATTCAAATCAGTGATAAAGTGGCTTTTCTAGCACATTCTACAAAGAAGTCAGGAATTTTCTAGATCTGCCCTGTCCCCTGTGGTAGCCACTGGCCCGATTTGGCTATTGTATACTTGAAATCTGGCTAATCTGGATTGAGATGTGCTGAGAGTGTAAAATATACTCTGAATTTTAAAGATTTAGTTTGTGTTAAATATGTTACAAAAGTTAGTATCACCGTTTTTGCTTACTCTTCCAATGTGGCTCTCGTTGGCTGTTGATTTCCACTCATGACAACCCAAGTGTGCAGAGTAGAGCTGCACTTTGTAAGGTTTCAAGCCCTTGGCCTTTCAGAGGCTTTACATCTGAGGTGCCTCTGGGCAGGGCTTCAAACTGCCAAGCTTTTGGTTAATAGCCATGCACTTGATTATTTGCACCACCTAGAGTAGCATATGGGTAGGAGTCGGGCTGCTAACCTAAAGGTCAGTAGCTTGAACCTACCAGCTGTTGCACTGGGAAAAATGATGAGGTTTTTTGCTCCCGTAAAGATTTATAACCTTGGAAACCCTATGTAGAGCCACTATAATTCAGAACCGACTCCACGGCACACCACCACCTCTACCACCAGGGCCTCCTATTATGATTCTAGAAAATTAAAACTTATATTTGTGACTCAACATATTTCAACCGAATAGTGATATTGTAGAATCATTTGATAGTGGCATATGGCAGGTGAGAGGCACCCTGGTTGTATGGTAGTTAAAAAGCTAGACTACAAACAATTAGGTTGATCATTCAAACTCACCAGTTGCTTCATGGGAGAAAGATAATGTTAATCCGCTCTGTAAAGATCATAGCCTTAAACCCTATGGGGCAGTTCTGCTGTGTCCTGTAAGGTCACTGTAGGGCTTGTAAACCTGTCTGAAGAACGTAAATATTTCTATTATTGGAGATTTGTAGTTATATTACAGAGTCATGGTGTGGTGTTATAGGATAAGCCCGCAACCTCAATGTTGGTTTGAACCATAAGGTTGGTGGTTCAAACTCACCAGCCACTCCTTAGAAACCCTGTACAGAGTCGCTATGAGTCTGAGTAACAACTATATTACTGGAAACTCATTTGTCATTTAAAAATAATTAAATAGTTTCAGGTCATTAGGATATTAATGATCAATAGATCATTAGGATATTAATGATCATGTATTCTTTAGTGACCATTCTACACATTTTACACACGCCTACGTATCATGTCCACACTGAAGATACTGTTGTCTGCGGAGTGACAAGGGTGTGAAGCTACAGATAAGAGGAAGGGATAATTAGGTAGTTTGTTGTGCATTTCCTGAGGTGAGAGCATTTGTTGTTACGTGCTGTCGAGTTGGCTCTGACTCAGTGACCCTATCTGTGTATATACAACAGAACCAAAGAAACACTGTCAGGACCTGCTCCATTTGTACAATCGTTGTTTCTGTTGAGACATGATGCAGCCGTTGTTAATCCATCTTACTGAGCGTCTTTCTGTTTTTTTGCTGACCCTCTACTTTACTAAGCATGATGTCCTTTTCCAGGGACTGTACCCTCCTGATAACATATCCTAAGTATGTGAGATGAAGTCTCCCATCTAAGGAACATTCTAACTGTACTTTTTCCAAGAAAGATATGTTTATTCTTCTGACAGTCTACAGTACATTCTGTATTTTACGCCAGCACCTTAATTCAGACTTCGATTCTTTGTTCTTCCAGCTTTCATTGTCTAGCTTTCACATGCAGAGGAGGCAAACAAAAATACCATTACTTGGGTCAGTGGTTGGTTGTTGTGTCCTGTCAGGTCAATTCTGACTCACAGCCACCATGTACATGGTTTCCGAGGCTGTAAATCTTTATGGGAGCAGAAAGCCTCATCTTTCCCCCCAGAGCAACTGGTAGATTCAAACTACTGACTTTGAGGTTAGCAGCCCAGCTCTTAATCCACTCCCAGGCCTTCTTGGGTGAGAGTAGATGGGAAATAGGAAGCTTACCTCTTTTTCTTGGTAAGAATTGCTGGGGATAGAGCAGTGTCAAGGTCAAGATTGAGAAGGAGGAAGAAAAGGACCAGAGACAAATTTGCATCAAGTTCTGGTCCTTTATCCATCTGTCTTAATTAAGGAGCCTTCAGATTCAAGCTTACTCTATATTCATTTTTACTGAAATTGACTTTAAAGTTATTACTGAAGTATTCCACCAGGTGGCATAGTTTTCAATGAAATGGTCAGTTTTTTTCTCTTTATTTGAGTAATTTTTAGGTATAGTGGTTGTGTGCCATAGGGTTGGTTCCGACTCATAGCAACCCTGTATGGTGTTTCCAGGGTTATAAATCTTTACAGGAGCAGAAAGCTTCATCTGTCTCCCTTAGAGCAGCTGGTAGGTTTGAATTGCTGACCTTGCAGTTAGCAGCCCAACACCTAACTCACTACCAGAGCTCCTTAATTTTAGATGTATCACATGTAATTTTATTTCATATCCAGTTAGGTCTTACTCTATGCAATTTGGTGAAATTTTGTAGAAAATAATCTTGGATTTTGCCTTTTTGTTTTGTTTTTGCTTTGGAAATGAAAGTTGATTGGTAAGTATGTTGAAATAGAATTTATATTCAGGTGTGTAGGTATGTCTCCCAGTGGATTCTTTTCTCTTGGTCTATAGGTACCCCGTGCTACGCGGATTCAGAGGGCATTGTTCGCATGCTTAACAGGGGACTTGGTAACACATGGGTTCCTGTGTGTAACACAAGAGAACACTGCAAGGGCAAGTCTGATCACTACTGGGTGCTCGGTGTCCATGAAAACCCCCAGCAGCTCAGGTGGGCTATTAGAAAATTATGTCTGAAGTTAAATCTTTTTAAAAAGACTTTAAAATTCTCTGTACTGTGCTCTTATATTTGTTTGTCTTTCTTGTTGGTCCATCTACTTGCTTTTTATGTGCATCAAATTAAACATTTATGTTCACTTTGAAGCTTTCAATCTGTTGCTTGACTTGAATGTATTGGACAAAATAAAAAATTTTAAATTGATTAGTGTGATATTAGCATCGTTTTAGGCAGATGTTGAGTGAGTGGATGTTTTTGGTTAAGCATGGCATTTCACCTTTTATTTATAGTCGTTTCTTTTAAACTGATTTAGAATTCAATCTACCTAACTCACCTGCTTTTTGAGATTTTTAATTATTGTACCAGGAGGGGAGCAAGAAATGATTGGAATACGTAATTGACTACACATGTAGAATTCTCAGTCTGTTTTGCCTCATGTCAGTATTGTTTTAAATTTTTCCTTTATTATTTATTTTATACCTGACCTTTTCTTCTTTTTTTGGTCTAAAGATTGTCAACAGTATCATGTAAGTACATGGTGACTAAAGACACTACAGCTTTCGTGGAACTTGTAAACTGATAGAGTTCTTGTTGTTAGGTGCCATCAATTCAGTACCGACCCATAGCGACCTTATGCACAGCAGAACATAACACTTCCTGATCCTGGGACAACCTCATTATTGTTGCCACGCTTTACCCCATCCATGTTGCCACTTGGCCAATCCATCTCATTGGGGTCTTCCTCTTTTTCTCTG
>NW_006408585.1:14579675-14589562 GCF_000296735.1 Chrysochloris asiatica
CACAGCACCACACCAGGACACCATTTATACAAGTGATGGTGATTATGTGCCGTGGAGTCGGTTCCGACTCATAGCGACCCTGTACAGGGTTTCCGAGGCTGTAAATCTTTACAGGAGCAAAAAGCCTCATCTTCCTCCCAGGGAACGGCTGGTAGCTTCAAATTGCTGACCTTGAGGTTAGCAGCCTGACTTGTAACCACTACCCTACCAGAACTCCTTATTTATACAAATGGTGGTGGTAATGTGCTGTGGAGTCAGTTCCAATTCATAGAGACCCTGTGTATAGGGTTTCTGAGGCTGTAAATCTTTACAAGAGCAGAAGGTAGTTTCGAACTACTGAACTTGAAGTTAGCAGCCCGACTCGTACCCACTACGCTACTAGAGAGCCGGAAATTCCCTTTGGGATGTGTTAAGTTTGGATGCCTGTGAAACATTCAAATGAAGGTATTAAGAAGATACTGTCATGTAGAATTGAATTCAAAATGAAAATTTTGACTGCAGATACAAATTTGGAAGAAAAAGAATGTAGAAGGTGTTTAAAATAATAGTTAGAAATGAGGTCATTTAGAGAACGTAAGGGAAAAGAAAAAAGGCCTCAGGACTCAACCCTAAAAAACTCTAACATTTTTAGAGGTCAGATTTTGGAGCAGGAGCTTTTGAATGAGAAAAAAAGAATAGCTGTTGAAAGTACTGTAGATTACTAGAAGAACAAACAAATCTGTTAGAAGAAGTACAGGCATAATGCTCCTTAGAAGCCAGGATGGCATGAGTTCGTCTTTCCAACTTTGGACACGTTGTCAGGAGAAGGATATCATTTTTGGTAAAGTGGATGGTCAGAAAAAGAGGAAGACCCCCAACGTGATGAATTGGCAAAATGGTAGCAACAATGGGCTCAAATATAACCATTGTGAGGATGGCGTGGGACCATTCTGTTGTGCATAGGGTGGCTATGAGTGGGAACTGACTCTACAGCACCTAATGACAACAAGGCAAGTAAGAGAAGAGTCACCTGAACAGTAGTATATCAAAGAAACTGTATGTGAAGTTCAGCAGCTCATTTTAAATGTCTGAAAATCATTGATGTCACTTAAAGAAAGATAAATGAGTATTAAAACCGTAAGAGAATTCATTTTTATCTATCAGATTGGAAAATCTAAGTTTGATAATATCCTTGGTTGGTGAGACTGTAGTCAAGTAAAAGCTTTCATTCATTGCTGATGGGAGTATAAATTCGTACAATTCCTACTGTTGTTCTTGTTGAGTGTTGTCGAGTGTGTTCTGATTCATAGTGACCCTGCATAGGGTTTCTGAGGAGCAGCTGCTGAATTTGAACTGCCAACCTTGCAATTCCAATTGACCTTGCAGTCCAGTGCATTATCTCACAGCATAGGGTATTTTATCAAGAGCTACCAGAATTAGAAATGTGTGTGCCCTTTTATCCAGTAGTTCCGCTTTGAGGATTTATCGTACAGATAAAGTGTTGGTGTGTGCCATGTAGTTGATTTCAATTCTTAGCAACACTATAGGATGGGGTGTAACTGTTCCTTATGGTTTCCAAGGCTGTCATTTTTGTGGGAGCACAATGCCAGCTTTTTTCTTTCGAGTAATGAATGCTGAGTTCAACCTCCAACCTTTGGACTGGTAACCAAGTGCTTAATCATTGCACTACCCAGGCTCCTTTACAGATACACTAGCCTCTTGCTACTGATTCAAAGTTTTCTCCACAGACTAGCAGCACCAGTGTCATTGGAAGCTTGTTAGAAATGCTGATCCTGTCTTCATGCTGCTAGCACATGTGAAATTGATCCATGGACATGGTTTTGAACAGTAGGATTCTTCACACTAGCAAAAGATTGGAGACCTAAGTTTCCATTAGTAGAGGAATAGGGAAATATACTCTGCATACGTATATGTTGCAGGACTATGTAGTTTTTTTAAAAGGCAGATCATGTATCTGATAAGGGACTTCTATCAATAAATAAGTCCCTTATCAGAAATATGGTTTGCCTTTTCAAGGAGTCCTAGTGTGGCCCCATAGGATAACACTTGACCTCAGGGTTGGTTTTAACCACAAGGTCCGTGGTTCAAACTCACCAGCCACTCCTCAGAAACCCTATACAGGGCCTCTGAGAGTTGGAACCAAATCGATGGCATTTAACAACAACATCAATATATAAAGAGCTCTTCTTGTTAAGTGCACTTGAGTCTGTTCTAACCCATAGCAACCTGTATAGGGTTTCTAAGGAGCAGCTGGTAAGCTTGAACCGTCGACCTTGAAATTCAAATGGCTTTGCAGTCTGGTGCATTAACCCACAGTGCCATACCAAGACTCCTATTTTTAAGTATAAGAGCCCTTATAAATATCAAAACATTTCATTACCCCCAATAATAATAGCTGTTTAGTATTAGTTGGTAGAGAAGAATATTCTTGATAGCTAAAGCTTCTATAGACCTAAGAATTATATTTTAAAGTATCTTATCTGCATGCATGTAAAAATTCTTATACATGCTGTTGCTGTTGTTGTTGTTGATAAGTGCCGCTGAGTCAGTTCTCACTCTTAGCAATCTTCTATTGGGTCACCAGGGAGTGGCTGTTGAATTTGAACTGCCGGCTTTGCAATTCAGACCATCCTTGCAGTCCAGTGCATTATCCCGCAGCGCCACACCAAGTCCCCATACATGCAATAGAAGATTTTTTCGATCCCCTCTCAATACAGTTACCAGCGCCTGTCTTAGTTGCTGCTCCTGTAACAGAAATACCACATTAGGCTTTAACAATTGGGCATTTATTTTTTAACATTTGAGGAGGGTAGTAATCTGAATCTAGGGCACCAGCTCGAGGAGAAGACCCCCTTTGTTCTGGGTGAAAATCCTGCCTCAGCTTCTCTGACCCTGAAGTTTCTTGGTTCTGTGGTGATCCCATGTAGTTTCTGTCTTGCATCCTTTTGTATTTGTTGGTCTCTGTTCTTAAGTGTTCTTTTCATCTGAAAAACAAATAGGTTTCAGACATTCCTACACTGATATGGGCTCATTAATAAAGCAAAAAAAACCCTGTTTCCAAATGGGATTACATCCACAGGTGTAGGGGTTAGGACTCTAACCCATATTTTGAGGGGGCACAATTCAATCCCTAACAGTGCCTGTGTGAATTCATAGACACTTCGTTAACAGCTCAGCAGCTTCACAGGGGAAAAAGGCACTAGAATGGGAACTCCTGGTTTCTTTTGGTCCATTTCCTTACTTTTATTCCCAACTCTTCTCCCTAAGATTTACTTATGAGAAAATCAGGGTTTGAAAAGATTAAGTATCTTGTTTGGGATCATGTAGTTAGTGGCAACAATTTTTTCTGTTTTCTTTATTGAACTATAGGAGCAGTGAAGGTCAAGTTGATAAATAGATTGAAAGAATAAGCACATCTCACTGAAGGACCAGCTTATTGTAGGAGAGTAATTGAGTTACTGAGGAGAGTCTTATCAGCAAAAGCTGTGTTCAATATGTAAATAGTTTCAAAGCCAGGCATATACTTTGAAACACTCAAAAGATTTGCTGAGAAATCGCTTCATAAAAATTTACTTACTTGCGTATACTATGATACATTGAATGATTTCAGTATATTTTCCTCTTTTTCATGGCTTTATTCTGAAACAGTGAACTTGAAAAGAATGGTTTTTGAAGATTGGAAGCTATACTTATTAGTACATGTAGCTTTGCTTACCCAAGGGGCTTCAAAAATGTCATTGAGGAAGTCCTTTATATTTTAATTCCATTTTCCACAACCTTTTTGAAGTCCCCTTGTATTAGATGCATTTGAAGATGATTAATTTCCTTCTCATAAATTCTTTCACCTTACTTATTCAATCTGTATGTTGAGCAAATAATCCAAGAAGCTGAATCGTATGAAGAAGAGCATGGTATCAAGATTGGAGGCAGATACACTGATGATACAACCTTGCTTGATAAAAGCGAAGAGGACTTAAAATACTTAATGATTAAGATCAAAGACCACAGCCTTTGATATGTGTTGAACCTCAATATAAAGAAAACAAAAATCCTCACCACTGGACCATTAAATGACATCCATATAAATGGAGAAAAGATTGAAGTTGTCAAAGACTTCATTTGCTTGGATCAACCATCAATACTCATGGAAGCAGCAGTCAAGAAATCAAATGATGTATTGCATTAGGCAAATCTGCTGCACAGAACTGTCAGTTTGAGGACTAAGATTTGCCTGATCCAAGCATGGATTTTCAATAGCCTCATATGCATGTGAATAAGGAAGACCGTAGAAGAATTGATGCGTTTGAGTTATGTTGTTAGAGGAGAGTATTAAAAGTACCATGGACTGCCAAAAGAACAAACAAATCAATGTTGAAAGAAATACAGTCAGAATGCTCCTTAGTAGCCAGGATGGTGAAACTTTGTTTCCATACTTCCAACATATTACCAGGAGGGACCAGTCCCTTGAAACAGTAAAGTAGAGAACTAGCGAAAAAGAGGAAGACCCCCAACGAGATGCATTGACATGGCGGCAGTGGCAATGAGCTCAGGTGTGGTAACGATTGTGAAACTGGCACAGGACCTGTCAGTGTTTTGTTATGTTGTGTGTATAGGGTCATATGAGTCAGTACTGATTCGAGGACACCTAGCAACAACAACATACATTAAGGTGTTTGTTGTTGTTGTTAGGTGCCATTGAGTTGGCGCCAACCCATAGCAACCTTATGCACAGCAGAATGAAACACTGCCCAATCCTGGGCCAACCTCACTGCGTTGCCACGCTGGAGCCCTTTGATGCTGCCTCTTTGCCAATCCATCTCGCTGGGGGTCTTCCTCTTTTTGTCTGACCCTCCACCTTACCAAACATGATAACATGTGAAGATGAAATGAGTTAGTATGTAGAATGTACTTAGACAGTACCTGATATTTAATTAGTTTTAATAGTGTGGGAGAAAGATGAGACTTTCTACTTCCCTAAAGATTTACAGCCTTGGAAACTGTATACAGGGTCACTATGAATCTGAACCAACTCAATTATACACCACTACCACTACTTATTAATAGGAGTTTCTGGGTGTTCTAAATGGCTAATGGTTCATGGCCACTCAGAGATGTCTTGGAAGTCAGGCCTACTGATCTGTTCGAAAAGGTCACGGTTCTGAAAACTGGAACAGTCCTACTTTACATACCTGGATTCACCATGAGTTGGAATCAATTCAATGGCAACAAAAACTTATTAATAACAACAATTTTTTTTTGCCATCTTTGCTTAAAGACTTTTAGCTTTGCATTTAATGGTTAATGGTACGTCTTTCTTTAATCCCTTCATTTTAAATGCATTTTGTCACTTACACTCAGCAATATTTATGGTTTCTTTTTGATCAGAATTCTTTTAAAAAGTAATACATTTTATTTTTGAAAAATGATATTCATGTTAGTCCATATAAGTACGTGCTCTTAGTTATGCATATGAAAACTACCACTGATCTCTGGAGTCCTCACCCATGTTCTCCTCAAAAGGTACTTCAGTTTGGCAAACTGTGTTTATTATTTCCAATAGAGATCTTTTCATGATAACTACTAGTTAAGACATAACTGAGAGTTGACTAGTTTTGCTGTTCTTTGTCAAATTTGTTCTCCACGAACAGCAGTGGTTTAATTGCTTTCCCCCTTTTTTCGCCTTCTTAACTTCTTTTCTCTTTAGATTTTTAAAACTCTTTTAGAGTTGATTAATGCATTTGTAACTGTACTCACTTAGAAGGATTTGTTACCATACTGACAACCTGTGCTACATCACACCAAGATAAATATGGCATGGGCCAAGGATGTGTGTTGTTGTCAGGTGCCATCGAGTCGGAACCGACTCATAGCGACCCCATGCACAGCAGAACAAAACAATGTCCGATCCTGGGCCAACCTCACTACCGCTGCCACACTTGAGTCCATCAATGATGCCACCTGGCTGATCCATCTTGTTGGGGGTCTTCCTTTTTCTCTGACCCTCCACCCTACCCAGCATGACATCCTTCTCCAACGACTGTTTCCTCCGGACAATATGTCCAAAGTAGGAGAGATGAAGCTTAGCCATCTTGATCTCCAAGGAGCACTCTGGCTGCACTTCTTCCAAAACAGATCTATTGGTTCTTTTGGCAGTCCATGGCACTTTCAGTATTCTCCTCCAACACCACAACTCAAAGGCATCAATTCTTCTACGATCTTTCTTATTCACTGTCCAGCTTTCGCATCCATATGAGGCTATTGAAAACAATGGCCTGGGTCAGGAGCACCTTAGTCCTCAAGCTGACATCTCTGCTCGTCAATACTTTAATAAGTTCCTGTGCAGCAGATTTGCCCAGTGAAATACGTCGTCTGATCTCTTGACTGCTACTTCCACGAGTGTTGATAGTTGATCCAAGAAGAATGAAGTCCTTGACAACTTCAATCTTTTCTCCATTGATAAGAATGTTGTTTATTGGTCCAGTGGTGAGGATTTTTGTTTTCTTGACATTGAGATGTAATCCATATCGAAGGCTGTGCTCTTTAATCTTCATAAGTAAATGTTTCAAGTCCTCTTCACTTTCAGCGATCAAGGTTGTATCATCTGCATATCGCAGGTTGTTAATGAGTCTTCCTCCAATCCTGATGCCACGTTTTTCTTCATAGAACCCAGCTTCTCGTATTATTTGCTCAGCATACAGGTTGAATAAGTATGGTGAAAGAATACAACCCTGTCTCACACCTTTCCCAATTTTAAAACATTCAGTGTTCCCATGTTCTGTTCGAACAACTGCTTCTTGGTCTAGGTACAGATTTCTTAGAAGTACAATTAAGTGTTCTGGAATACTCATATGTCTCAATGTTGTCCATAGCTTGTCATGATCCACACAATCCAGGATGTGTAGGTCTGTGAAATTATTAGTATACTACTCCTGAGTCCTGGTGTGGCACTGTGGGTTAATGCGACAGGCTGAAAAGCTATTTGAACTGCAAGGTTGGCAGTTCAAGCTCACCAGCTGCTCCTCGGAAATGCTCCCAGGGTTGGTATGGGTCAGAACCGACTTGTTCGCACTTAACTACAACTCCCGAGTAGGGAGTCCTACTATGGTGCTGAGGGCTAATGCAGTAGACTACAAGGTTAGTTTGAACCACAAGGGCTGAGGTTCAAGTTCACTAGCCGCTCCACAGAAACCCTACACAGGGCCACTGTGAGTTGCAAGTGACTCCACGGCACTTAACAACAATTCCTGAGTAAGTGCTTTAAAGGAGGTCTGAACAAAGTCCCTTCTAGTGCAGAAGTGAGAAGCAGAACATCCCAGCTGGGAAGATAGTCTAGACATTGGCCCCAACTTTCTTCAGTGTGATGTTTTTCAACCCTTCCTTTTCTTTAACGAGAACAGATTTTGCAGTCTATTTAAGAAGGAATTGAAGTAATTTTGTGTCCTCCTTAAAGTGTGGTTTATTTTTTCCCATTTCCTACTCCAATTGGCTTAGCCACAAAGGTTCCAGGAAACTCACTCATAACAGGCAGAACTCCCCAAATTAGCAGTCAGCATGTTTTTTCCTTTTATTCTGTCATTATAGGGATATTTAACAGAGAAAAGATCTTTTTGGTTCAAGTCTCTACAGCTAAGAAAAGGATAAGAAATGTCAAGTGGTGCTCTTTGCTTTGATAGAAATGTGGCTTCAAAAGTAACAATGAACCCCAAGCACTATTTCCTTTTTCTTTGTGATAATTCTTTCCCCATTGTTAATGAGTCAAGTCTGACTCACAATGCCATGTGGGATAGAGTAGAACTGCCCTGTAGGATTTCCCAGGCTGGCATGTTTGTGAAAGCAAACTGCCACACCTTTCTTCCCACAGAGAAGCGGCTGGATTCAAATCGCCAAGCTTTCCACTAGCAGCCGAGTGCTAAACACTGTGTTGCCAGAGCACTTTACTGTGACTAAATCTGGAGACTTCGTATTTGAGCTATGAAATGTTTTCAAAGAAGAGTATAAATTATTTTATAGACAGAAATAACTCAGGCAATTAGCATTACTCCATTGTTCTTCCTACTTTTGTTAATGTTATATGTATGTTGTTGATTTCATTCTTGGTGCTTGTGCATGTTCTGTCTTCCATTCTACATGATAGGAAACAAATGATTTTTGTGTGTTGCTGTTGTTAAAGTGACATCAAGTTGGTTCCAACTCGTAGCAACCCTGTACAGTGTTTCCGAGGAGCGAGTGATGAGTTTGAACCACTGACCTTTCAGTGCAAACCAACTTTGTGGTCGAGTGCTTATCCTCAGTACCACACCAAGACTCCACTTTGTGTACAGGTATGAGAAATTTCCCGTGAGATTTTTCAGATGCAAGATACTGCTTGCCACGGCACGCTGTGGTGAAAAAAACACTGGTTTGTATGAAATCATATAAAGGGAGGCGGAAGAACAAAAATGAGATGGTATGTTTAAAAAGATTGGAACTCTAAAAATACATTGTGTTTTTATTGTATAATCACAAAAGAAGCAAAGAGATAGCCAGCCTTCACTAAAAGGGACCTCTGTGATTTGAAAAAGATGCCTGAAAATCCCCGTGTATAGGCATGTGTTGCTTAATGCACACGATGTGTTCTGTGAACTACCATTGTCTGATTTGGATGCTGTGCGAACACTTGTGTCTACAGGACACTAGCCTGGGGATGCCTGCTCCCAATGCAGACACCTCAGGTGAGCTCTCCAGCAGTCCTGCCCTCTTGGCTCCTTTGATGAAGCTGCAGGGAAAGCCAGCTCACCCTTGAACCTGTCCAGGGAAGGAATGAGATGGGCTGAGGGCACACATGCCAGCGCACTGGTACTCTATGGGACTACATCAGGCAAAATGCAGAGCCTAGACCCTCTGAGTCATGGAGTCAAAGAGGGTCAGAGTTAGGAGTTCGGCATGCTGGCAGTCAGATATCAGAGTACCTCGGTCCATAGACATATATGCATTCAGACATTCAAACAAAACATTTAGTGACATATAGTAGTATTTCATTTGTAATTAATATAGTGACTGTTTGATAATACTGGAAGATATTTATAAGTAAAGCTTTGAATGTGTCTGATTTCTTCGTAGCACTTTTCCCTTCAAGAATGTTGTTTGGTGTCACCAAATCAGTTCTGACTCAGTAACCCTATGCAGACATAATGAAACATGATCAGTCATACGGCATCCTCACAGTTGTTACGTTTGAGCCCATTGCTGCTACCACTGTGTCAGTCTATCAGGACTTCCTCTTTTTTACTGACCTTCCACTTTACCAAGCATTATGTCCTTCTCCAGGGACTTGTACCTCCTGATAACATGTCTGAAGTATGAGAGATGAAATCTTGCCTTCCTGGTTTCTAGAGAGCATTCTGGATGTTCTTCTTCCAAGATAGATTTATTTGTTCTTCTGGCAGTCCATGGCACTTTCAGTATTCTTCTCCAGCATCATAATTCAAATGCATTGATTCTTCTGTGGTCTCCCTTATTTGTTGTCCAAGTTTCACATGCATTTGAGGTAATTAAAAATACTATGGCTAGCGTAAGGCATACCCTAGTACTTAAGTGAACTCTTTGTTCTTTAACATTTTAAAGAGGTCTTTTGCACCAGATTTGCCAAATGCAATACATTTCTTTACTGCTGCTTCCATGAGTGTTAACTATGGATGTAAACAAAATGAAGTCTCTAAAAATTTCAGTCTTTTCTCTTATGATGTTATTTATTGGTTCAGATGTATTTTCTTTATGTTGAGGTACAATCCATACTGAAGCCTGTAGTCTTTGATCTTCATCAGTAACTATTTTAAGTCCTCTTCACTTCATTTGCTTATTGTAGGTTACATCATTTGCTTATTGTAGTTTTTAATGAGTCTTCTTCC
>NW_006408585.1:14590192-14615636 GCF_000296735.1 Chrysochloris asiatica
GACCCAGAGAGGGAGAGGGGCTGTGTGCTGACGACTGGGGGGCAGGCTTGCAGGGTATACCCTTTGGTTGGTTGATGATGCATGGAGGGGTATTGTAACCATGGCAATGAAATGATATGATAGATGAATGTAAAGCTAATGTTCTCCCATGTAAACTACAATAAAACATTAAAAAAAAAAAGGATACAACCCTGGCACACACCTTTACTGATTTTAAACCATTTAGTATCACATTGTTCTTCTCTAACAACTTATTCTTGGGTTATTTATCGGTTCCTAATGAGCACAATTAAATGTTCTGGAATACCCATTCTTCTCATTGTTATCCATAGTTTGTCATGATCTACACAATTGTAAGCCTTTGAGTCTATAAAGCACAAGTAAACATCTTTCTGGTATTCTCTGCTCTCAACCATGATCCACCTCACAGCAGCAGTGATATCCCTTGTTCTGAGTCCTGGTTTGAATTTCTGGCAGTTTCCTGTCAATGTAGTGCTTACAACTGTTTTTGAATTATCATCAGCAAAACTTCATTTGCATGTGTTATTAATAATACTGCTCAATTATTTCCACATTTCATTGGGTCACCTCTCTTTGGAATGGGCCCAAATATGGTTCTCTTTTCAATCAATTGGCCAGGTAGCTATCGTCCAGGTTTTTTGGCATAGATGAGTGAGCACCTCCAATGCTTCATTAGTTTGTTGAAAGATTTCAGTTTGTATTCTGTCAATTCCTGGAGCCTTGTTTTTCACCCATGCCTTCAGTGCTGTTTGGACTTCTTCCTTCAGTGCCGTTGGCTCTTGATCATAGCGCATAGAAAGATGAAGGTAATGGGATACCAGTCCATTTTAGATCGCCCTGCAGCACCATTAGCTCTTGATCTTGAAATGGTTGAGCATCACCTAGTTCTTTTTGGTTCAGTGACTCTGTATTCCTTCCATCTTCTTTTGATGTTTTTAGCATCATTCAACATTTTGCCCATGGTGGTGTTGGTGGTTATGTGCCACGGAGTCAGTTCCGACTCACAATGACCCTTGTATCAGGTTTCCAAGGCTGTAAATATTTACAGGAGCAGAAAGTGCCATCTTTTTCTCCTGCGGAACAGCTGGTAGTTTCAAACTGCTAATGGTGAGATTAGCAGCCTGAGTAATAACCACTGCTAAGTGGTTATGAATCGGGCTGCGAACCTTAAGGTCAGCGGTTCGAAACTACCAGCTGCTCCGCGGGAGAAAGATGAGGCTTTCTACTCCCGTAAAGATTTACACCCTCGGAAACCTTGTACAGGGTTGCTATGGGTCGGAAAGGACTCCACGGCACTTAACAACAACAACAACAACAACCCTTTAATACAGCAAGTCAGGGCTTGAATTTTTTCTTCTGTTCTTCAGCATGATAAATGCTGAGTGTGTACTTCCCTTCTGGTTTTCTAATGAACCTTTACGTGTTTCATTATAACATTTGACTTTGTCTTCACAAGCTGCCCTTTGAAATTTATTGTTCAGTTCTTTTGTTTCCTCATTCCTTCCAGTCACTTTAGCTTCTCTATGCTCAAGGGCAAGTGTCAGAGTCTCAACATCATGTTTGTCTTATCTTTCTTTAAGTCACCCTTTGCTTTTTTTGTGTATGAAGTTGTTGATGTCTTCCTAAATCTCTTCTGGTCTTCAGTCTTTCGTGTCTAATGTATCAAATCTGTTCTTTTTTTTTTTTTTTAATTTTTATTGTGAGTTATATATTAGTTTACATGGGTGAACATTATCTTTACATTCATCATATAGTATTTCGTTTCATTGCAATGATCACAATCCCCTGCATGCATCATCATACTACCAAAGCGTACAGCCCACACGCCTGCCCCCCAGCTGCCAGCACACAGCCCCTCTCCCTCCCTGAGTCCAGAGTCCCCAGCTGCTCCTTCTGTCCATCCCTTCTGTCTCTGCCTTCATCCCTAGAGTCACTGCTTCCTTTGACAGGATCTTGCACTTCACTTTTCTTCCTTGATGATTCCAGGGATCTCAGCTCCTGGACTGCAAAATCAGCCACTCCCCTCCTTTTGTTACCAAATATTTGCATTTACTTTTCCAACATTCACCAGCAGACCTGATAGCAATCATTTCCTATTGAGCCACAGGAGTCCTTTCCCCCCTCACCTTTTATCAACCTCATCCAGACAGGTTGGAAACCAATCAGTGGAGATTCTATCTTTCATCAAATCTTTTCTTGAGATGGTATCTAAATTCAGATGGGATATGCTCAAGGTCATATTTTGGCTCTTGTAGATTTGTTTTCATTTTTCTCAGTTTTAGTCCTAACTTGCATGTTCATGGTCTGTTCCACAGTCTGCACTTGACCTTGTTTTGGCTGATAATATTGAGCTTCTGCATTATCTCTTCCCACGGATATAGTCATATTGATTCCTTTGTATTCCATCTGGTGAGGTTCCCTTTTATGTTGTTGCAAAAAGGTATTTGCAGTGAGTAAGTTGCAGAATTCTATTAGTGAACTCGATTAGTAAAATGCGATCTCTAGCATTCTGTCACTAAAGCCATATTTTCCAACTACTGATCCCTTTATCTTTATTTTCAACTTTCACATTGCAATCATCAGTAATTACCATGTATCCCGATTGCATGTTTGATCAATTTCAGGCTGAAGACATTGTTAAAATTCTTCAATTTCATCATCACTGGCTTTAGTGGCTGGTATGTGAATTTAAATGATAGTAGTTTTAACTTGTCCACCTTGTCATATGACTATTGTCGTATCACAGACAGCATTCTTGAAATGTTATTTTTGATGGTGAATACAATGCCATTCCTCTTCAGGTTGTCATTCCTGGCATAGTAAGCCATATGATTATCCAATTCAAAATTGCCAATACCAGTCCATTTTAGCTCACTAGTGTCTAGGATATCGTTCTTTATGCATTCCACTTTTATTTTTATTGTGAATTGAATGAAGGTTTTACAGAGCAGATTGTCAATTTTATATTCAGCAAATCATATACTTGGTTTCATTGCAATGATTGCAGTCCCCTCCATGTACCAACAGTTAACAGTATTTATCTCTATTCACTTTAACTCTAGCCTTCCTCCCAGGGTCTCCTGTTACCTTCATCTTTCCTCTGCTAGCCTTGTTCTTGTTGTATATTGATTGCCCTGTCTCCCATGTTAACATGTGTCTACCCTTTAACCTCTACTCCTGGTATGGCACTGTAGGATCAGCACTGGACTGTGAATCACAAGGTCAGTAGTTTAAACTCACCAGCTGCTCCTCAGACCCTGTACAGGTCCGTATGGGTTGGAACCAACTCGATGACACTTAACAACAACCGTTGCGTCAGTTCTGGCCCATAGCAAAGCTGTATAAGGTTTCCTGAGGAGTGGCTGGTGAATTTGAATTGCTGCAGTCTAGCGGATTAACCCACAGCACCATACCAGGACTCCCAAAAACCTCCCCACCTCCCCCAACCAACCATCTTAGAATGTTTCTTTTTTTCAAGAAAACGTTTACTTCGTTTTTTTGTTTTTTTTTTTTACAATAGTGGTCTCATACAACATTTGTCATTTTGTGATTGACTAATTTCATTCAGCATAATGCTCTTCAAATTCCTCTGTGTTATGCGGTGTTTTGCTTAATATTCCGTTTTGTGTATATACCAGAAAGTATTTAACTATTCTTCTCTTGGTAGACATTTAGCCTGTGTCCACTTCTTGCTATTTTGAATAGTACTGCAATGAACATGGGTGTACATATATCCTATTTTAGCAGTTTTTATGATAGATATTTTACGAAGTTTTCCTCATGGGACTTTTCCTTTAATGACAGGTGCATTCCTTGTAAAGGTTCAAGGTTTCCTCCCACCCTTCCACGGCCTGCTGTAGCTATATTGTCCTTCAAGCTTCCTTACTGTCAGGTGGCAACAGAGAAGGGACAAATGGAGGTATGTGGTCATCTCACCTTGACATTCTGAATTTGTTAACACATTGCCGGCAATACAGGCATTTAAATATGCTTGTGATGGACAATGTTGAGTATTAGTCACTTGATAATTAAATAAATCATGGTTGTTGTAAGTAGGTGCTCTCAAGTTGGCTTCGACTTTTAGAAAACGTTTTAAACAAAAGAATTAAACACTGTCCAGTCCTGCACTGTCCTCACAGTTATTTTAGGTTTGAGCCCATTTTTATAGCAGTCCAGTGCTAACTCTACAGCGCCACACCAGGACTCCAGGCCGCACTAGGTGAGGCCTTCACTCTTAAGGTGGCAGCTGCCCTGAGAGCGAGTGCCTACGTGGATTGTGTTCCCTGGACACTTGCTTACCCACCTCCAGCCTTACCCCGCGTCTTCAGAAATTGTTTGAAATCTTGCAGTTTCTATCCTAAAAGTTCCAAGTTGCTGTTGTCAATTTGATCCCTTATACAGCCAAATGAGAAACAGTTCAGCTTCTAAAAATCTTCTTTACTGAATTTTTGAGTCTCACCTCTGATAGGTAGGAAACTTTAAAATGCTACATATTCCCCACCCCCACCCCCCCAAAAAAAAGCTAAAGAGGATAGAAAGAAACACTGTTAACTGATGATATATGGAGGGGATAATAATCAATGTAATGAAACAAGCTATATGAATGGTTGAATGTGAAGCTGATGATGTGCCCTGTAAACTTTCACTCAATCCAAAATAAAAACATTTAATTAAAAAAAAAAATGCTACATATCCTTTTTTTTGTTGTTTTTCATGGCAGTAAGATAAAGTCAAGCAATATGTCACATTGGAATTTTTTTTTTAAAAACTTTTTATTGTGAATTGGGTGAAGGTTTACAGACAAACCATCAGCTCTCCATTCAGCAAACTGTACACCTTGTTTCAGCTCAGTAATTACAATCCCCTCCCTGCAACATTTATCCTACTTCCTCCCTGTGGCTCCCCATTTATATCCTGTATTTCACAAATGAACAAGGCAAAAATACTTGATGTACACTTACAAAACAAAAAAAATTGACATCCATTTAAATGTCCAGAGGGCACGCACATTCTGCCAGCCAGCCTCCTGCCCACAGGCACCCAGCCACTGTCTCCACTGTCGCCACTGTCGCCACTTTAGGTAGGGATCTCATGCTCCACTCATGTCCTTCCTTCATGATGGTCCTGGGACCTTTTGTTCCTGAAATGAAAGATTTACTCTTCCTCCCTTTTTAGTTAATGTGTTTTCTACAATTACAGTTGTGACTATTGTAATCAATCCTGCTAACAGTTACTCATAATTGAGTCATAAAATCCTATCACCATCGTCCCCACCCCCTTTCACCAGATCCATCTGGAAAAGAGGGAAACTATTCAGTGAGGATTCTGCCTTACTCCCCTCGTTCTGCAACTCAGCACACTCTTGAAAGTTTGTAAGCCAGCCACTTCATGCCTTTGTTACCCCACCCACCCATGTTTGATAGCCACTGTCTAAATTTCTCATCCCTGTCAACCCAGTACACTGAGGAAACAAGCTTGTTCCTTGATAGGAAGAATCCTTCCATTCTGGTTGGAATTTTGAGTCACTGTATTCATAGACAAAAGTCTAGTTTGTCAAATTGTAGCATTTTGTACTTGTTCTTAGTATCAAACATCTTTATCTTCCTTGGTTCAAGCTCTGGTTAGCTAGCCATCCAAACTAGGTCAGATGGGTACTAACTTCAAGTTTGGGAGTTCACGCATACCTCCCTGCACTTCAGACTAGCTATCTAGTTCACTCTCAGCCCTGACTGCCCATGGGCTCAGGAGTTCACACATCTTCCCTGAGTTCACTCTCAGGAGTTCACTCTCAGCCCTGACTGCCCATGGGCTCAGGAGTTCACACAACTTCAGACCAGCTAGCCTTTCCTCTTCTCTCTTATCTCAACGTCAATGGGTGCCAGTCACATTGGAATTTAAATGGTAGGATAAACTATGTTGTTGTTAAGTGCCAAGTCTGTTCCAACTCATAGTGGTTGGCCCTGAATAGGGTTTCCAAGGAGCAGCTGGTGAGTTTGAACTGCATACTTTTCCAGTGCTCATCCTACAGCGTCACACCAGGACTCTGGAAATAAGCTTTAGAAGTTGTATTTTAGAAAATAAACTATAACAAATGTGTTAAGGTAAATATTGAACACTTTCATAATAAAAGGATAATAATTGACTCTAAGCAATTTTTCCCCATTTTTATAGGAACAATTTTGGCGTTCAGTTATGTTTCACAACTACCTTGACTATTTAGCTAAAAATGATTATGAATTTGAAGAGAACATTAAAGATGAAGGAATCAGAGAACAACAGGAGCTTTTATTGAAAATGCTTGCGGTGAGTAAAATTGGTATACTGAAAATTAATAGTAAGTGGTTTTCTGTAGGTTGCATTTCTTAGACGGTCGGTAAATTAGCACTGTTTCCAAAGATTAAAATTCTTAAGTTATATCCTCTAGGGGTTATTTTTCTTTCACTTCAGAACCAAATTGTTTAATTTTACTTTTGCCGATGTGTTCTTTTACTGGTTTAGTTGAGCTAAACTGTCATTTGGTTTTAAGAAGACTTCAGGAGATATTTTTGGTTTAAGGATTAAAGGATATCTCAGGACAGTAGTTTGAGGGGCCCTCTACCCTACATGATTCAAGAAAGTTTAGAGTCCATGAAATTTGAAATTTTGTTCTGCACGTTTCCTTTTTTGGTCAGTATTTTCCTGTGGAATCTTTGATCAAAATGTTCAGTAAGGGTAGCCAGACACTATCCAGTGTGGTTCTTTGGTTTTCTCTGGTCCTCTGGTCCAGTCTGGTCCTCTGGTCCTATCAGAATCAGTTACCTACACCATCCATATCTTCCTATTCCTGATTTCAGTAGACTTTCCTTAAAAATTTCTTTTTTTTTCCAATTGATACTGCACTTACATTTTTAAAAATATTACTTTGTTTCTAGGGTCATATGGGAGACATACATTTTCTGGTACTGTCTTCCTTTTGGTTTTTCTAGGACCCTAAAGACTTCTGATAAGAGATAGCTAAAGTCAGTGATTCTCAGCCTAGTTGTCCATGGAATCCCCTAAAAAGGAATTCTGCTGTAATTGAATTGAATTAGGACCAGACAGTTGTTGAGTTCCCCAGGTGGTTCGGAAGTGCTATCAGATGGAAAACCTTTTTCCTGACTCAGACCCACTGCCACTGAGTCACTCCCAATATACAGGGTCCCAGTAGGACAGAGTAAAATTCCCCCATAGGGTTTCCTAGGCTGTAAATCTTTCCAGAAGCACATTGCTTCATTGTTCTGTGGAATGGCTGGTAAGTTCCAATTGATGACCTTTTGGTTAGCAGTCAAGTGCTTAACTGTGGCTCTAGGAAGTGGTGCTTAAAAGTGTGGCCCTTCCAACTTCCAACACCACAGCCTACCCACCAGCAGCATCAGTGTCACCTGGGACCTGGCTAGAAGTGAATGTTCTCAGGCATTACCCCAGGTGGCTTAATGGAACCCACAGCTGATTCTGATGCACAACAAAGTTTGAGAATCACCGCTCTAACTGCCACCCCTATTAAACTTGGTGGAAAATGTTTGAATACAGGTTGTTTTTATACCTCTCAGGCAGGCAGTCTTAAGCATTATGATCACGTTTTTCCTTTGTCTACCTTTTGTCATCCTTTGTGTGACATTAGGCAGCTGTGTGTAGTAAAGTGTTTATAGCTAGTGACCAGGTTTGATGCTTTGTATATTTTGATGTATATATATATATATATATATATATATATTTGTAGCAGGTTATCTTTAAGTGCATATGTATATATCCTCATTCTAGGTTGGTGTATGGAGAAGAGTATATCCTTTCTTCTTAGACTGTAAGCCCCTTTTGAGCATCGATCCTGTCTTGTTCACTGTTGAATGCCAGGCACTCATCCAGTTTCTCCTACATAGTAAATAAACAAAAAACAATAACAGCACAAAAAAAAAACCATTGACATTGACTTGATTTTGACTCAAGATAACCTTGTGTTACCGAATAAAACTATTCCATAATGTTTTCTTGGCTATAATTTAAGTGGACTCAGATCCCCAGATTTCTTATGTGCTACCACTGATTGGGTTTGAACTGCTAATCTTTAGATTAGTAGTTGAGCACAAACAGTTTGAGCCATATAGGGACAATAATACTCGTATGTGGCCTCGTATGTGTAAGAATAGAGTTGTGCCCTATTGGGTTTTCATGGCTACATCTCTGGATGGGTTGAAAACAGCAACCCTCCCATTCGTGGTCCAGCATTTAACTGTTCACGTCACCCAAGGCCCCCTTAATATTTAACACATACACAATATTTCTTGAGACGGAATTTCCAGACTTTTCATTTTAATGTTGGGGGTGGGAGAAGGAGATTCGGAGGGGGAAATGATATCTAAGACCACAGAGCTAATTATAACCCTAGTTTACAAAAGCTGTGGGTCATTTGTTGTTGTTAGGTGCCTTCGAGTTAATTCCGACTGACAGCAACCCTGTGTACAACAGAACCAAATGCTGCCCAGTCCTGTGCCATCCTCACAATTGTTACGTTTGAAACCATTGTTGCTGCCACTCTGTCAGTCCTTGTGGTTGGGGTTCTTCCTCTTTTTCACTGACCTTCCAGTTTACTAAGCATGATGTCATCCTCCAAAGACTGATCCCTCTTGATAACATGTCCAAAGTATGAGAGACAAGGGCTTGCCATACTCATTTCTAAGGTGCTTTCTGGTTGCATTTTTTGTAAGACTGATTTGTTTGTTCTTCTGGCAGTCCATGGTTCTTTTAATATTCTCCAACACTATAGTTCAAATAAGGAGCTCTGGTAGCGTAATGGTTACGAATTGGGCTGTGAGCCACAAGGTCAACAGTTCGAAATTACCAGCTGTTCCGTGGGAGAAAGATGAGGCTTTCTGTTCCCGTAAAGATTTACAGCCTTGGAAACCCTATGCTGGGTCGCTGTGAGTCGGAACCAACTCCACGGCACATAAAAACAACAACAACAACACAGTTCAAATGCATCAACTCTTCTGCGGTCTTTATTCATTGTCCAACTTCTACATACATATGAGGCTATTGAAAATAACAGGACTTGGGTCAGACTCACCTAAAGTTCTTAAACTGATATCTTTGCCTTTTAATACTTTTTCAGCAGACTTGCCTAATGTTTGATTTCCTGGCTGATGCCATGAGTGTCGATTGTGGATCCAAGCAAAATGTAGTTTTGACAAACTAAGGCTTTTCTCCATTGATCAGGATGTTATTTGTTGGCTCTTTTGTGAGGATTTTTCATTTTCTTCTCCTTGTGGAGCAATCTATACTGAAGGCTGTAGTCTTTGGTGTTCATCAATAACTATTTTAAGTCCTCTTCACTTTCAGCAAGCAAGGTTATATCATTTGCATATTGTTGGTTGCTAATGAGTCTTCTCCAGTCCTGATGCCATGTTCTTTTTCATATAATGTAGCTTCTCAGATTATTTGCTCAGCACACAGATTGAATGATTATGGTGAAAGAATACCACCCTGGCATATATCTTTCCTGATTTTAAACCATTCAGTATCCCCTTGTGCTGCTCTAATGACTGCCTTTTGGTTTCTGTACAGGTTCCTCATGAGCACAATTGAGTGTTCTGAAGAGCCATTCTTCATAGTGTTATCCATAGTTTGTCATGATCTATACAGTTGAAAGCCTTTGCATAGTCAATAAAACACAAGTAAACATCTTTCTAGTATGTTCTGCTTTCAGCCAAGACTGTCTGATGTCAGCAGTGATATCCCTAGACCCATGTCGTCTTCTGAATCTAGCTGAATATCTGGCAGCTGTACTGTTGCTACTGTCTTTCAAATATATTCAGCAAAATTTTACTTGCATGTGATATTAATGATATTGTTTGATTTACATAGTCCATTGAGTCACCTCTCGTTGGAATGGGCATAAATGTGGATGTCTAGTGCTTCATCAGTTTGTTGAAACATTTCAATTTGTATTCCATCAGTTCCTGGAGTCCAGTTTTCACCAGTACCTTCAGTGCAGCTTGGTGGTGTCTTCCTTCAGTACCTTTGGTTATTGATCATGTGCTATCTCTTTAAATGGTTGAGCATCAGTGAGTTCTTTTTGGTACAGTGACTTCCATCTTCCTTGATGCTTTCTGCATCATTCAGTATTTTGCCCATGGAGTCCTTCAATATTGCAAGTCAGGGCTTGAGTTTTTTCTCCAGTTTGTTCAGCTTGAGAAACGCTGGGTGTGTTCTTCCCTTTTGGTTTTCTGAATCCAGGTCTTTGCACAATTTATACTTTGTCTTCTTGAGCTGTCTTTTGAAGTTTCCTGTTCAATTACTTTCTTCCTCAATTCTTCTAATTACTTTAGTTTCTGTATGCACAAGAGCAAATTTGAGCATCTCTTCTGGCATCCATTTTTGTCATTTCTTCTTTTTTTTTTTTTAAATTGTGAACTGAGTGAAAGTTTACATAGCAAATCATTTGCTTTACATTCAACAAATCATATTTTGTTTCATTGCAGTGATTACAATCTCTTCCATGTACTATCATTTACCAGTATTTACCTATTCCTCTTTTTAAAAGTTTTTATTGTGAATTGAGTGATAGTTCAAATGGGAGAACATCGGTTTTACACTCATCGTATCATTGCAATGATTACATTCTCCTCTGTGCATCATGATTCAACAGTGTTTGCTTCTATTCCCTCTGTTTTGTTTTTTTGGGTGGGATGTACACAAAAACACTTAGAAATACATTTTCATTTAAACAACCAAAGGGTACATTCTGCAAGCCTGCCTCCTGGCTGCCAGCACCTGGCCGCCAGCACTCAGTCTTTCTCTTTCCAGGAGTCTAGAGTCCTCAGCTGCTCTCTCTCTCCATGTCCTCATCTCTGATTCCACCTCTGGTGTCGCTGCTTCTCTTGATAGGCCCCCACATTCTGCTCATACTCTTCTCCTTTGATGGTCCTAGGGTTCTCTGTTCCTGGACTGTAAGATTAACTATGCCCCCGTTTACATTACAGAGCTTCTATCTTTACAGTTGTGACAGTCGCAATCAGTCATGATCACAATTACTGACTATTGAATCATAAGAATCTTATCCCCATCTCTTTTCACCAGACCCAAGATGAAAACTATGCAGTGGGGACTCTACCTTCCCCCGCATACTCTTAAACTAAACTCCCTCTTGGAAACTTGTAAGTCAGTCACTTCGTGCTTTTATAGCCCCCCTCCCCCCCATTTTAGGTAGCCAATGTATAAGTTGCCCATCCTACCAACCCTGTATACAGAGGGGATAGGATTGATACTTGATGTGAAGACTCCTTCCCTCTCAGTTGGTATTTTGAGCTAATACATCCATAAGTATAGGTTGAGTTTTGTCATTTCTTTTTCTTCCTGCTGATGCCCTTGATGTCATCCTATAACTCTTCTGTTCTTCGTCATTAATGTCTAATGCATCAAATGTATTCTTGAGATGGTCTCTAAATTCAAGTGAGATATCCTCAAGGTCATATTTTGGCTCTTGTGGACTGGTTTAGATTTCTTCAGCTTCAGCCTGAATTTTCATATGAGCAATTTGGTCTGTTCCACAGGTTGCTCCAGCATTGTTTTTGCTGATGATATTGAGCATTTCCATGATTTCTTCCCACAGATGTAGTCAACCAGATTTCTGTGTGTTCCTTTTGCTGAGGTCCATGTGTAGAGTTGCCTTTTGTGAATTATGGATAAGTCATTGTTGTTGCTGTTGTTAAGTGCAGTCGATTCGGTTCTGACCTATAGTGACCCTGTATAGTGTTTCCAAGGAGCAGCTGGTGAATTTGAAGCACCGACTTTGTGGTTCAAACTGACCTTGTGATCCAGTGCATTACCCCACAGCTCCATACCAGGACTCCAAATAAGTGATTGGTCTTGTAAAATTCTATCATAAGGGCACACCGGAAGTGCTGGGAGACCAACAAGGAGTGTGGGATCTTCCAGCGACCCAGAGTCATGACTGACAGAAGAAATGAAATGTAGTGTGAGGGACCATGTGACTATGAAAGAGTTCCAAGAGGTGAAGTTCTTCCTTGAAGTCATCCCAGTGATGACTACTGCAGAGTAGTTAATACTGTGCCAAAGAAACCACCACTATTTGTCAGCTCTGATGAAGGAAGCACCAATAGCTATTATAGTCATGTTGATTACCAAGAATATGACAAGGGCTGCAGTTTTTCTCATGATCAGAGAAGTGATGTACCTCTTAGGGGAGATGAGTCTGGTTTTAGATGGCCAAGAGATGATTATTACTCCGAATACAGGGATGTGAGAGATTACCAGAAACATTTTCTACTCTTCCCATTATGTCAGAGACTGGTCTCCTTATAAAAGGGACACTCCTTTTTTGAGAAAATCTCGTAGGCCCAAAGGATTCTCTACATGGCCCATCTGTCTCCAGTGTCAGCAGTAAAAGCTACTCTCCAGAAATAAGCAAAACATACTCTTTCCATTAATCTTATCATAGAAAGTAAAGAAAGAAATGTCCAGCCTTTGAAAACTTCAAGAGATGCTTCTCCTTTAAGTTCTTCAGCAGTGTCCTCATCAAAAGGGTTAGCTAAGCGTGGTAGGCTGGCTGAAAGGGAATTTGCTGAGAATGCAAGTAAGTGGACTGCCGAAAAGCTATTGAAGGCAGAGGAGGATAACGTACCTGAAATTTCTGCAGCACCATTGGTCACCAACCAGCCAGGAGAATCGGAGTCAAATGCAACAGATGGCATGGTTAGCTGACTATCTGAAGACAGTCAGTCAGCTAGCTGGTCCCTTTAAAGCAATAGCATCAAAACCCTAAGAGATTGAACAGATTTAGCAACAAGACTGTGAAATGTTCAGGATGGTTGTGAAAATACTGATTGAAAAAAAGATCCATTAGAAAAACCTGTACAGTTTACCTTGAGGCAGAATTTACACAAAATAGGTAAGTGGTATGTTGAAGAACCCAAGCATTTTTATTGCAGAGTATGACCCCTCTAGTCAAGATTTTGGAGAGCCTTTGTAGAAGATGTCTTACTCAGGCAAAAGAGTGTTTCTAGATTTAAAAATTTTTTTCTTTCCTTGGATTGTGTAAATCCTTACTATATAGAATTTTTGTGAAGAAGAGGGATACTTTATGATAGTAAAGGCCTTATTTACAATATCAAATAAGCTTCTTAAAGTAGTTTAAGATATTTTCATTAGAGTTTTTCTGTCTACATGTAGAGCCTCCTAATCTGATTTCCCCTCCCGCTTTCTTCCTCCTAAAATGATGTGTTAATTAAATTTTCAAGCTTTGACAAAAGCAGTCCCAGAGATCAGCATTCTATACTGATTCATGCTCTGTAGTCTTAGGAGATCCTTGGCCACAATAGTGTAATTTACAAGTTGGAGAGCATTCTGCTTAGACATTTCATAATGTGAAAATGTTAGAAATCTGAGCTGTGATTTTATTGACTTTGTAACTGAATATGTTAATGTGTATTGTCCAAGTAAACAGAGACTTGGTTATCTTAGAGAATATTTGGTTTTAGAATAATTCTCATTCAATGATAAAGTTAGAACACTTAGATCTCTAAAAGATACTTCAGGATAAAATCCATCCCCCCAAACTGAATGTATTCAGTGTCTTATATGAAAATAATCCTGACTACTTTCACTGATATGTGAATCTTGCACAATATCATACACAAGACTAACAGAAAAGGGGCAATTTGAGATGAAAGATGAGACATATTTTAAAACAAAAATTAAATTGTTTACAGGTTATTCATTTGTTCATCCTCTTTGTAGTCTGGTGGTTTCCTGTTTTGCTATGCCTGTGAGAGGTTCTTAGCCCTTTGGAAGTGTTCTTTAAAGAAACAAACCTGAGCGGGACATAAACCCAGTGTAGTTTACCCCTTGATCAGCAGTCATATAAACAGCCTGTCCTGAGCAAGCTGTCCAAGGCATGGGTTAGTCAGGAATCTAACTGGAGTGATTAAAATATTTGGTTCTGATTACTTCCAGCATCCCAGTGGCACTGAGCCAAAATGTATAATTTTGTAGCATTAATTAATGAAGAAACTAAAAATCATGTTAGCTGTTACTACCCAATTTCATTAACCTCTTGTCCTCCTTCCATTTCACACTTGAATTCTGGCATTATTTTTAGTAACCTCTGGCACTGTGGGTTAATGCGCCAGACTGCAAAGCCATTTGAACTGCAAGGTCGGTGGTTCAGGCTCACCAGCTGCTCCTCAGAAACCCTGTACAGGGTCGTATGGGTCGGAATCGACTCAACAGCACTTAACAACAACAACAATAATTAATTGACAGTATCTAAAGTACTATTCCAGAGTAGGAAAAAAGTAATTAAAGTAAAAATTACAGTATCATAATTTGCGGCACCGTGGGTTAATGTGCCAGACTGCAAAGCCATTTGAACTGCAGGTCAGCAGTTCAAGCTCACTAGCTACTCCTTGGAAACTCTGTACAGGGTCGCTATGTGTTGGTTATTGTTAAGTACTCGACAGCACTTAACAACAACAATTTTAACAGATCCTAGGGTAGTGGTTACAAATCGGGCTGCTAACCTAAGGGTCAGCAGTTCGAAACTACCAGCAGTTCGGCAGGAGAAAGATGAGGCTTTCTGCTCCTGTAAAGATTTACAGTCTCAGAAACCCTGTATAGGGTTGCTATGAGTTGGAACCAACTCCACGGCACATAACAACAACAACAACATCATTGTTATTATTGTCTGATCAGCTCTAACCCATAGCGACCCTGTACAGTGTTTTCAAGGAGCTCTGATGATAACGATTATTTGGTTAATTTTCTAAATTAGACCAACTTGAATTTTTATTTTTGCCATTTAGATGCTCTATTCATCTAGCTCTTGTAAAGCATAAGTCAAAATGAAATTCCCTATATCATCTTTGACATTCTTCCCAAGATGAATTTTGTCACCTACATTACACTAAGAAAATACTTCCTCACTCTTTCCTGCCAGTGTTTTTCTCCTCCTTAACTATTCTAATTTCAGGATTCAGCTCCCTAGTCAACATGTAAGTTTAAAAATAAATTTTGAGAAACTATCATAGAAGTAAAGGAGATGCTCACTTTGTTAAAATTTATTAGGGAAGATTTCTTAATAACAAATGCATTTAAATGTAGCATCAACAGATAATTTCTTCTCTCACCCTACCGTAGACTTGTCAGTGTTAATTCAATTATTTTTTTTTTATTATTGTTATTTTATTTTTTAGCTTTTTGAAATCTAATTTTTGTATAGATGAGTTCAGATGTGGACCTGAATGTGTTTTGCAAAATGTTCTTCATTAAAGGAATTTGTTTATAAATGATCCTTTTTTTTTTAAGAACTAAGTTTTTTTATTGTCTTATTTCTGGCATTTGAAATATTCTTCAGTGACATCTTGGCTTCAGATTTTTTTGCCGTGGTCCTTAACAACCACACAACTACAACCCACCATTTTTCAAGGTTTTCCTTCTGTGTCAATTTTGCAGAGGTCTACCCATTCCCTTAACTTAGTGTTGTCATCAACCTTAAACAAGTTGAATTGGTGTTCAGCACATTGGGCTTCTACTAACTTGACACACATGGGTTCATCACAGTTGGATGGAAGCACACAATGATGGGCTTGACGCTTGTCCAAAGCTTTGGCAGCTTCACGAATTCCACATTCTTGGCCATCATTGTTGAGGGTGTCTTCTGCAGCTCTTGTAAAGCAGTGTTAGTGTCCATTACACCTCCAGCAGCAATGCCTTCCTCAGCAATGGCGATGGGTTATGGGGGGAGCCAAATCTTGAACGCCTCTACCTCCCACAGTTCAGTGGAGACAGGGAAAGACCCATTGTTTTTTCAGATAAAATTTTCATTGTCTTCCCAGAAAGCCTTGATGATCAACAATGAAAAGTCGATATTGTGAAGCTTTTTGTGAATTTTAAAAGTGCAAAATAAAACAACTAGATTTAAAAAAATATTTATCTCCAGCTTCATTTCTTTCACCAGGATCATATTTCTCAACTACTGCCCCTTCCTCTTTGTTTCTTACATTTGTTTGCAATCACCAGTAATTATCGATGCATGTTGATTGCATGTTTGATTAATTTCAGACTGAAGAAGTTGGTGGTAGTTATGTGCTGTGGAGTCAGTTCCGACTCAGCGACCCTGTGATAGGGTTTCTGAGGCTGTAAATCTGTGGGAGCAGAAAGCCTCATCTTTCTCCCGTCTGACGGCTGGTAGTTTCGATCTGCTGACCTTGAGGTTAGCGGCTCAACTCGTAACCACTACGCTGCCAGAGCTCCTTGAAGAAGCTGGTATAAATCTTCAATTTCATCCTCACTCACCTTTGTGGTGGTTGTTTAAATATGAATAGTAATGGTATTAATTGGTCTTCCTTGTTGTTGTTAAATGCCTTCAAGTCGATTCCAACTCATAGTGACCCTGTGTGGTTTCAGAGGCTTTTATATCTTTGCAGGCGAAGAAAGCTTCATCTTTCTCCCATGGAGCAGCTGGTGGACTTAAACCACAGATATTGTTTGAAGTCCAGTGCTTATTGTATGAAACCATCATGCTCCCTGGTTTTCCTTGTTGTTAAGTGCCATTGAGTTGGTTCTGACTCATATAATGACCCTGTATAGGGTTTCTGAGGAGCGCCTGGTGACTTTGAACCGCTGACCTTGCATTTCAAACTGACCTTTTGGCCCACTACTTATTCTACAGTGCCACACCTTGACTTCTTGTAGTCGTATCCTATCCTATCACAGACAACACTGTACTTCAAGGTGGATCTTGAAATGTTCTTTTTGACAATAAATGTGACACCATTCCAATTCAATTTGATGTTCTTGGCATAGTAAACCATGTCACATTAAAAGTTTCAATACCAGCTCATTTCAGCATTCCATTCCATTTCTGACAACTTCTGACTTTCCTAGATTCCTACTTCATACATCCCACGTTCTGATTGTTAGTGAATGTTTGCGGCTGTTTCTCTTCATTTTGAGTTGTGTCCCATCACCAAATGAAAGTCCCCAAAACTTAACTCTATCCATGTCATTTAGGTCAACCTCTACTTTGAGGAGACAGCTTGCCCCCAGTTGTATTTTGAGTGCCTTCCAACCTGAGGCACTCCTCTTCCAGCCTTCTGTCTGACAGTGTTCTGCTGCAATTCAGAAGTGGTCCACCTCTCCTTTCTAGTCTTAGTCCGGAAGCTCCGCTGAAACCTGCCCACTGTGGGTGAGTCTTGCTGCCATTTAAAATACCATTGGCATAGCTTCCAGCATCACAGTAACACACAAGCCACCACAGTAGTCAGACTGGCAGACGAATCGTGGGTCATTACTGTTAACATTATGCAATAGTGTCTTTAGTTTGATACTGAAAGGTTTTTAATTACCTTATTGTGGAATCACTTTTGTTTCTTTTCTAAAGCATTGTTTGTGATCCAGGAACTAGCAACCTTTATATTTCTTGCAGCACACATGAAGAAACATGTTCAATTTCTTTACTATCATATTTAGCCTTAGGGTTTTACTTTGGAGTAGTGTTTCTCTACTGGGTAAGGTAGCTTTGGGGATCTGTCAGTTCTTTAACATACCTTGCCCCCAAGCAAATGTCTGGAGTTCACCCTAGCCAATATGAGAACCATGCCTGTAATTCACTGAAGCCAGTTTGAGAAGCAAACAATCCTTTCTTTTCTCTCTTCTTTGGATAGAGTAGCACCCTAATAGAAAAGTATTGTTTATGAACAAGAAGTACTAGAAAATTTAGCAAAGAAATACAAGTGAATATCTAAAGCATCCTTGCTGGTTGCTCAAATGTGCTGTTTACATAACAATAGTAATCCTTCTACCCTTTGAGTTATGACTTAGAGACTTGGAAGTATCAGTTTCCCTCTTTTTTTTTCATTGGGTTGCTAAACTTCATACCTAAAGGAAAATCATGTTGTCTATGAGATTTTAATGACTATCCTTTGTTTCGTATTATATATTGACTGTACACCTTCTCCCCTGTCATTTCACTTAATAGCAGTTGGTGTGCCAATTCTGGGAAAAACATTAACTGATTTTTTTGTTTTTTACAGCTTATTTGTTTTTGAAATTTCCTAACCTATGTCTTTTTTTGTGTGTGTGTGTGGGGGGGGGCTATGTAGAAACAAATTTGAAAGAACCACCTTTGAATTTAAGAAAATCTTTTGCTTTAATTGCTGTTAATTACGTGAAACGATTTGCTATGTTTCATTGACTCTACTATTGGAGTCCTTGCGGGGGGGAGGGGTACAAAGAGTTAATGCATTCAGCTACTAATCAAAAGGTTAAAGGCTTGAGTCTACTCAGAGGCACCTTGGAAGAAAGATGTGGCAATCTTCTTCTAAAAATGCAGCCATTGTAAGCCGTATGGAGCACAGTTCTACTCACCATGAATTAGGATTGACTCTATGGCAACTGGTTTGTGAGCTGAGACAGAAGGAAGTGCTGCCAACTTAATGCTGCCCCATCACCAGTTGTGCGACACAGCCAATTTTCCATTTTAGAGATGTTAAAATATGTCAAAACGTGCCTCTTAGAATTGACTATGTAAAATATCTACAAAACGTTTTTTGTTTTGTTTTTCAGAGTTTTGCCACTAGTGTCAACCTTTTATTTTTCATATATTTTTGCTTAGTAAGATTTGATTTTTTGTGTTTTTTTTCCCCCTTATCCTTATTTGGTTAGCTTTCTTGTAAACTGGAGCGAGAATTTCGATGTGTGGAACTTGCTGATCTGATGACTCCAAATGCTCTGAATTTAGCCATTAGATATGCATCTGGTTCTCGGAAGTTAATATTGGCCCAAAGGCTTAGTGAACTCGCTGTGGAGAAAGCAGCAGAAATGGCTGTGGTCCAGGAGGAAGAAGAGGATGTTGGAAGAAAACGGAATGCGGGGTAAGAAAAACAATATGCCCTCAATATTAAACTGGTCTTTGCATTGCTCTTTATTGAATATTTCTATTATCTTTTAGTCACTGTAATACCACCTCAGAGTGGAGCCAGTCAAGGGTTAGAAATCAAGTTGAAGAAGCAGAGGACAGTGGAGAAGCTGATGAAGTAGAAGAAAACCCAGAAATACGTAAGCATAGTGAGATAACATTTTCAAGGCAATAAATGAGAGGTGCCACGCTGTGGCTTTCCCTGTTTTACCTGATGAAAATTCGAATACCCATAGTTTTTGAAACCCCTTTGCCTGTCTGTTGAATATAAAAGATAACTTCGTCCTCCCATTTACATTATGCTGTTTTTATTATTCTTTAGGACAGAACTTGTTTTCCAAAAGTGCAAATTCCTCAGATGCGCCAGCTGTTAAGTCAGGTGAGAAATAATTATAAATTTGTAACACCACGGAAATTTTACAAGTAATCTTTCAAGTGGTGTTGTTGCTGTTGTTGTTAAGTGCTGTTGAGTCAGTTCTGACTCGTAGTGACCCTGTCTAGGGTTTCCGAGGACTGGCTGGTGATACATGTGCTCACATACATCTGTTACTTAAATCAGAGATGTTTGTGAACCTGTGGTCATTTAGCAAATGTATGAAGTCCTTGTGCTAGGTAGGATCCAGAACGCAGCAGACTTGCCAGGTTGATCCCTGCCCTAATGCCATTTCAGCCCATCAGGGAGGACAGATAGCACATATGTAACTGTCAAGTTCCTGAGCGTCACTAAGGAGACACACTGTGTGCTGGAGAAACAGTTGAAAGTAGCTGTCTTTGGGACGTGGGCTGGGGGGATAGAGAAAATTGAAGCAGGTGGTTTCTCATTTTTTTTTTTTTTTTACTTGTTATATATTTTTCTTCTTAAATTATGTCCATATACAAGAGAGTTCATATTACTTTGGTAGAAATGAATTTTTAAAACATACACCACATACTTACTACCATAGAGTCGGTTCTGATTCATATCAAGCCTGTATAGGGTTTCCTTTGTCTTTCTCCTTTACAGGGCTTGAACTGCTGACCTTGTGGTTCTCAGTCCAGTATTTATCCTACAGAGTATTACAAGAACATAAATCAGATGGCTGTAAACAAGTCAGTGGTCAGGGGTGGGTAGAGACCATAGATAAAACCTCTTAGAAAAGCAAGAGTTTGAAGGAAAGGCCTGAAGTATAAGAGCCAGGGAGCAGTGGTAGGTGAGAGTAGGGACAGGGGAAAGCACTAGGGCTTAGGTAACGGCATGTGTAAAGACTGTAATGGAAGAGGGCAAAGGGAAAGTACTGCTGGCTGCTTTTTGATAACCAAATCTTGCAGAATTGTGTCAGCTTATTTAGGGTTTCATAGTGATCTTTATTATAAGATCACTGGGAATCTGTTGTTTTTAAGTAGGGGCATAACATGACATTAGCATATGCGAAGAATGGATATATTGGGACATTTCCGCCAGTCCAGGTGAGATTGAATAACTAGACTAGACTGGTGGTATTGAGGGTAGAGAATGGAAAGGATTGAAAAAGTGTTTCTGAAGAAAATGTAGTGTATAGGTGTTCAGGCATGAAGAATGACTGTTTCCTAGCTTGAATTATGAGTCAATGATGACAGTGCTGTTGATTGAATCAGGAAGCACTGAAGTAGGTTTTGATAGGAAGATGAATTTCTAATTCACTGGAATTTTGTATATAGACAGTTAGATGTTTGAATTAAGAACTCAGAAAGGGAACTTGAGTTGGAAATAGATAATGAAAATTACTGACATAAGTGTAGCAATTAAAACTGTGGGTTTGGGTCAGTGAGCATTGACGGGATGTAGCCCTTTAAACATCAGATAGAGGAAGAGTGGAACCATCCTTGTACAATAAGACCAAGGGCTCAGAGAAGAAAGAGGTGAGCCAAGAGAATGTGGTATCTCAGAAGTCAAGGAAGGAGAGAGTATCAAGAAAGTGGGGCAGTCAACCATGTGGAATGTTTTCAATGATAGCAGGAAAGTATCCACCAGATTTTGCCATTATAGGGGTTATGAAGGGCCCTAGAACAAATTCTGTACAATAATAGGGGTAGAATCCATTTTACACTAGATGGAGGAGCATATGGGCAGTGAGGAAGTGGGAACATCAGTGTAGAGAGCTCTTCAGAAATTGGCTGTATAGGGGAGGTGAGAGAAAATGGTATGTGGGTTGGAGAGGATTTGTCTTTTGTTTGGTTTTGAGAGAGAGAGACTTAGATCCATGAAAAAGAAGTCCAAGATGGGAGGGGGAATCACTGATGGCTCAGGTTTCTTGAGAAGGCAGGGGGAGGTAGGATCCAGAGTTCTAAGAGTGGGATTCATTACTCTTCCATGGTAACAGGAGAAAGGGTAGATCTACATGGACGTTGTTTGTATGTTTCATAGTGCTAAATTGAAATAGTTCCTGTCTAATAACTTATATTTTGTCTTCAAAGTAGAAAGAAGGTCACCTGTAATTGTGCATTGTTTTAAAGTTGGGAAGTCCATTTGTTTTCCTGCAGTCTATATGAAAGTCTCCCATCTACTGTTACAAAATAAGAGTCATCTGGTTTTTTATCAATATTAAATTAAGCAAGGGTTTCTTTCTGTTTGTGAAAGGTGCAGTTATCTCTAGCAGCCAAGGACGAGCAAACCCGTTTAAGGTAATCCTTTCCAGCAATACTTTCTGTTATTTAAAGACATATTCAGAGAGAGGAGTATTTCCAAAGGAGCCTCCTGGAGACATTAAAGACTAAAGTAGATAGTTGAGGGGGAAAAAAGGAGAAAGCAGCATTTGGTCACGCTTGGACTAAAAATTATACTTTATACTTATCGTCTACGTACCTGTGGTTTTGAAACATACTGGGGTTTTATTGTGAGGGATGTGGTATTTTGGGAATATGTACATCAGTCTTAATTTGTTGTTGTTGTTGTTTTTAAGTGCTGTCAACTCGGTTCCAACCCATAGCAACCCTAAGCAGGGTTTCCTGAGGCTGTAAATCTTTACAGGAGCAGATAGCCTCATCTTTCTTCCACGGAGCAGTTGGTAGTTTTGAACTGCTGACCTTGTGGTTTGCAGCCCGATTCATAACCACTACGGTACTAGAGCTCCTTTTAGACCATACCAAATATAGTACTTGTATTTCCAAAGGCGAAACTAATAACAGCTTCAAATTTTAAAGACAAAATAAGTATCTCTTGGGTTTGGTTTGTGGGTTTTTTTGTTGTTTTTTTTTCAAACATAAATTGCTAAGACTAGTTTTCTCTTTAGGTGTCAGCCAATTCTAAAGAATCAGCCATTTCGACAAATGCAGCACGTTCAACTAATATTTTAGACAATATGAACAAATCATCTAAGAAATCCATTGCACTTAATCGAGCTGCAAATAATGAAAAGTCTCCAGTTATAAAGCCTCTAATTCCAAAGCCAAAGTCTAAGCAGGTACTCTTTCAAGTCTCCACATCCTCAGTAAACAATGTATGATCTGTTTGTTTTGTTTCAGTTTGTTCACTGTTTCAGGCATAGGAGAGGATATGCTAGTTGTTTAGAGTGGATTGTTTAGTAGAACAGTGGTTCTCAATTCTGTCTTTGCTTCAGAATCCTTTGGTTGCTTTAAAAAGTTTGTTGTTGTTTGTTGCCATTAAGTCAGTTTTGACTTCCTCACAAGTTTTCGTATAATCGAACAGAACACTGTCCGACCCTGCTGCGACCCTGCTACATCCTCACAGTCGTTTTGCTTGTGTGATCGTTGTTGATCCTGCTCTCTGAGAGTCTTCCTCCTTTTCGCTGATACTTTACTTCTCCAAGCATGATACCTTTCAGGATTTAAAATAAGGATTTAAAAATGTATATACCCTTATTTCTGCAGGTCACCTTTCAGTCAAATAACAGATTCGCTTATAAAATAAACAGTATCACTCATGAGTAATATTGTTTATTTGATATGCTCCCTTAAACAGTCAACATTTACTCAAAAGCAAAGATGAGAAGGCACGGGGCTTGGGGAAAGCTAGATAAATGGAAACAGAACAAACAGAATGGAAATAATATGAATGCTGATGCATGTGAAAATCATAACCAATGGCATGGAACAATTTGTATAGAAATTGTTAATGGGAAACCTAATCTACTGTGTAAGCATTCACCTAAAACACAATAAAGTATTTTTTAAAAACAGATACAATGGCAAACATATATACCCTATGGACTCAGACATTTATCTCTATTTTAAAAAAAAAAAAAATCCCCAGATTGCTCTGATGCATATTCTTGTTTAATAATGATGGACTCTAATCTTTCCTTGTTCTGCATTCTGATTTACATTGGGAAAATACAGAATGTGAAGTATAGCTCTTTGGTTTTTGTGGGAGAGTACATATTTATTTCAACTGAGAACCTCAGGACTTCACACATTAGTATAAGAATTTTAAATAATTATAAATCTATCTTCACATTTTTCAAAACCTCCTTGTAACTTATAAAATCTCAGTAGGTCTTGTTCTAGTGTTCATGTTTGGTTTTACAGGTCTCTGCAGCCTCCTATTTCCAAAAAACACCTTTCCAACCTGATAAGACTGATGAAATAAAAGAAGAAAAACCAAAAAGTGTATCATCTGAGACCCCAGCTGTGTGTCCTCAAAACACTGAAAACCAAAGGTCTGTACATGAAGAAATTGAGTATTCTTACTATGTTGTGCACTGATAAAATGCATACGGTAGCCGCAATACAAAATCATACAACTTGATTATAAATAACACATTGACACTGGTAGTGGGAGTTCAGAGAACTTGTCAAGGTGCATTCTGGCTGTACTTCTTCCAACACAGATTGGTTTGTTCTTTTGGCAGCCCATGACACTTTTAATATTCTCCTCCAACACCATAACTCAAATGTATCAATTCTTCTACAGTCTTCCTTATTCACTGTCCAGCTTTCTCATTCATATGAGGTTATTGAACATACCATGGCTTGGGTCAGGTGCACCTTTGTCCTCAAGCTGACATCTTTGCTCTTCAACATTTTTTAAAGAGGCCTTGTGCAGCAGATTTTCCTAATGCAAGACATCATTTGATTTCTTGACTGCTGCTTCCGTGAGTGTTGTTTGTTGATCTGAGCAAAATGAACTCTTTGATAATTTCAATTTTTTCCTCCAGTTTATCTTTATGTTATTTATTGGTACAGTGGTGAGGATTTTTGTTTTCTTTATGTTAAGATGCAATCTATGCCAAAGACTTTGGTCTTTGATCTTCAGCAGTATTTTAACTCCTCTTCGCTTTCAGCAAGCAAGGTTGTATCATCTGCATACCACAAGTTGTTAATGAGTCTTCTACCTCCAGTCCTGATGCCATGTTCTTCTTCATATAACCCAGCTTCTCAGATTATTTGCTCAGCATACAGATTAAATAATTATAGTGAAAGAATACGACCTTGGCATACACCTTTACTAATTTTAAACCATTCATTGTTCCCTTGTTCTGTTTGAATGACTGACTCTTGGTCTATGTAGAGGGTCCTCATGAGTACAATTAAGTGTTCCAGATTACCCATTCTCCTCAATGTTGTCGCTAGCTTGTCATGATCCACATAATCAAAAGCCTTTGTGTAGTTAATAATTGTACAGGTAAACATTTTTCTGATATTCTCTGCTTTCAGCCAAGTTCCATCTGATGTTAGCAGTGATATCCCCATTCCACGTCCTCGTCTGAATTCGGCTTGAACCCCTGGCAGTTCCCTGTCAGTATACTGTTGCAGCCATTTTTTAAATTATTGTTAGCAAAATTTTACTTGCGTGCAACATTCGTGATATTATCCAATGATATCTGCATTCCATTGGGTTACCTCTCTTTTTGAATTCAGCACAAATATCGATCTCTTCCAATCAGTTGGCCGGGTAACTGTTTCCCAAATTTCTTGGCATAGATGAGTGAGTACCCCCAGTGGCACATCAGTTTGTTGAAAGATTTCATTTTATATTCAATCAATTTCCCAAGTCGTCTTCTTTGGCAAAACTTTCAGTATACCTTGAACTTCTTCCTTCAGTATCATTGGCTTTTGATCATTATGTTTATTTCTTTTTGGTACAGTGTCTCTATGTATTCTTTTCATCTTCTTTTGATGTTCTCTGCATCATTTAATATTTTGCACATAGAATCCTTCAGTATTTCAAGTCAAGACTTGGATTTTTTCTTCAGTTCTTTCCCTTTTGGTTTTCTAACTCCTGGTCTTTGCACATTTCATTATAATATTTGACTTTGTGAAATTTTGTATTCAGCATTTTTACCTCCTCATATTAGAGAGCAAGCTTCAATCTTTTCTGACATCCATTTTGGTATTTTCCTTCTTTCTTGGCTTCTTAACTACCTTTACATTCTTTCTGTATGATGTTCTAGATGTCATCCCACAAATCTGGTCTTTAGTCATTAGTGTCTAGTTCATTAAAGCTGTTCCAGAGGTGGTCTCTGTTGGGGACCCGCCTCGACATAGGGGTTCGGTTCA
>NW_006408585.1:14616886-14627386 GCF_000296735.1 Chrysochloris asiatica
CCCAGTCATATTTTGAGTACCTTCCAACCTGAGGGCCTCATCTTCCAGCACTATATCTAACAATATTCTGGTCTTCATCATGTTTCGATATTCAATATTCTGGTGATATCTGACAGTATTCCACTGATATTCGTAAGATCTTCAGTGCCTAAATGTTCAGAAGTTGTCCGTCTCTCCTTGTTCCTAGTCTGTCTTAGTTGGGAAGCTCAGCTTAAACTTGTGCATGTATTTAAAATACTGGTGGCATAGATTCCAGAATCACAGCAGCATGAGAGCCACCAACCACAGTTCAACAAATTGATAGACAAGTGGTATAACAAATTTTTACACAAGGATAAATCAAAAAGTATTGCTATAAAATCAGAGAAACCTTTATTAAATAAAAATACCAAAATGTGAAGCTGTTGTTTCTAGACATGTACTCCATCTAGGTCTATATTCTTCTGAAGATGGAGTTTCCATCTCTCTGACTCTCCCCCAAAGAATTCTTAGCTCTTTGATTTTGTTGTTTAGAGCCATCCATTGGGTTCTGACCCTACAGTGTTTCTGAAGAGTGACAGATGGATTTGAACCCCTTACCTTGCAGTTTGCAGTCCAGTCCATACCCTACAGCGCCACACCAAGTCCCCCCTTTTTGTTTTATACCATGTCAAATGAATGTCTTGGTAGCTTCGAGTTTTGTTCGTTTTAAAATTTTCTTTGAATAAGTTGTGTTCCTTTTTAATGTTCTTTGAGTTTGTAGAACAAATAAAGGTCTGTGAGGAGGCAAGACCAGGGTTATATGGTGAATGGGGTAAGGTTTCCCCCTAGGACAGCCATGCTACCCTTAAATATATGAACTTGTCACAATGGAGAAAAAGATCCCTGACCTTTTTCACACCAGTTCGGTTTTCACTTTTCTTAAGACTTCTTTCTTCTAAGGCCCCAGGGTCATCCTCTGTCCCTTGAGAAACTCTATCATGATTATCCCTTAGAAATCCCAAAGTAAACAGTCACTATAACTTTCTAAGCTAACCTTTATGCTTTGAATTTAACTGACCCAGAAGATCCCCTCAGAAGCCACTGTTTTGAATGGACTGTTTTTGAAGGCACCCTAATGAGACAAGTGTGTTACTGAGCGAACTCATCTGCAGCCATCCACTGATCAATCACAGAGACATGTTTAAATATGCTTTGTTTGAAATAAATCCATGTGTGTGAATTGGAACCCTGGTAGCAATACTTTTTGACTTACCCTTGTATATTTGTCCAGAATTATTCTAAACATACACAAACAAATATATCTGTTTGTTATTCTATCCTTTTTTTTTTCTTTGAAGTTTCATGTAACTCATAGGGACCCTATATAGGGTTTCCAAGGAGAAGCTGATAGGTTTGAACCATTGACCTTGTGGCTAGTGCTTAGCCTACCATGCTACATCAGGATATATTGTTCTATAGCCTTTTTCATTTCTAATTTAGTAGATTTTGCAGATTATTTCATATTATTACATAAAGAACTTTTTAAATCTTTTTACATTGCATACAATGGGCTTTTCGTTGTTATTAAGTGCCATCAAGTGGGTTCCAACTTAGAGGGACCTTATACAGGGTTTCCAAGGAGCAGCTGGTGGATTTGAACTGCCAACTTTGCAATTCAAACTGACCTGTGGTCCAGTGTTTATGCTACAGTGCCACACCAGGACTCCATACAGTGGACGTACTATATCCATTGTAGATACCATAATTGATTTACTTCTCTACCATGAGCAAAGTTGGTTGCCATAAAAAAAGAACAAGTTAGTTGCTGGTCTTTTGCTAGTACATCTGTGAATAAGTCTATATGCATGTCAATTCTCACATACGCAAATATTGTTTCTAGTAGAAAATTAGAAAACGCCTTAAAATTATAAAGACAAAAATCACTTACAGGTAGAATTCTCTTTCTAATCCTTTTCAATGTATTTAAGATTATTACTTAATGACGCTTATGTTGTTATTGTTGCTGTTAAGTGCCATTGAGTCGGTTCTGACAGTGACCCTGTTTAGGGTTTCCAAGGCTTTAAATCTTTGCAGGAGCCGAAAACCTCATCCTTCTCTGGTGGAGTGACTGGTGGCCTCTAACTGCGGACCTTGTGGTTTGCAGTCCAGTGCTTACTGTATGGAGGCACTGTTTAGAATTGAGATATAATTTTATACCTTCAAAATATTATCATAACCATTTTCCTCTGGTGTATACACCATATAGTTCTTGTGTGGATGTAGACAAGTTATTGAAGGTCACCTCAGCCACAGTGTAATAAGAAGCAACATAACTGGTGGGTCAGTCTGGGGCTCTGGAATCAAATTACCTGGCTGTTGGATCCCAGGTCTGGTTCTTTCTATGTGGTATTGAGTTAGTTATTTCTTCTGTCTGACCCTCAATTTTCTCATCTATGGAGTAGAGCTACTAATTGTACATACCTCAGAGGGTTGTTGCACATTAAATTAGGATACATGTAGAGTTTAAAGCTAACTGCACAGTATGTGCTAAGGATTTACATGAAATTTTCTCTTGCATTTAAAGACAATCTGTGTCAAAAATGAAATTGAATAAAATTTGTAGACATGCTATGTCGGTGCTTCATGTAATAGTGATACTGGAAAGACTCGTACTCACAGGTTATCTGTGAGAGGTGAAGTGATGGGTAAGAAGATCTATCAGGTTCCAAATAGCTGGTTTGGGAAACAGAGACACACATGAAAGTGAACAGTGAATAAGAGAGACTGAAGAAGATTAGTGAAGAACAAACATCTGTTTTGAATGAAGTACAGCCAGAATGCTCCTTAGAAGCTAGGGTGGTGAGGCTTCAGCTCTCATTCTTTGGACATATTCTCAGGAGGGATCAGTCCCTGGAGAAGAACATCGTGCTTTGTAAAGAGGAAGACTCTCAGAAATGGGTTGACACAGTGGCAGCAGCAGTGGGCTTAAACAGGAGAATTGCTAGGATGACTCAGGACCGGGCACTGTTTTGTTGTGCATGGGTCACTCTGAGTCAGAACCCACTCCATGGCACCTCACAAGAACACTTGGAAGGACTTTACTGAACCAGCGGGGCCAAATGATGTTACAGATCCTCAGCCTGTCCACATTTAGGGCAGCGTGCATGGTTACTACCTGGGGAAAACACTAATGTGGGTAATCCTTTTGAATGGATCCTGCTGTCTCCAGGCAATTTTAAGTTCACTTCTTGTTGTGTGCTGTAGAGTTGGTTCTGGTTCATAGCGACATTCTATAGGGTTTCTGAGGATCGGCAAATGGGTTTGAATCGTTTTGTGATTAGCAGTCCAATGCGTATCCTACAGTGCCACACCAGTACTCCCCTTCTCTTCCCTTATCAGCTGTCTTGTTATCTAGCATTTGGCACTTATGACAATAGTGAGAAATCTACTATCTAACTATTTTGCTCATTAACGATGTATGTCTGGCAGTAATGAATCCTGTAGTAAGAGTAATGCTGACTGTGGTGGTTAAGGTTATGTGTCAGCTTGACTGACTCATGATTCTCAGTGCTTTGTCAGTTCTGTAATGAGATCAATTGGCAGTTGTGTGATTTCATAGTCTGATATGGTCATTCTTTGTTTTTGCATACCACTAATTTTTGCATGACAACCTAGTCTTTGGAACCTAACCATGTTGATAAGTGAGGAGTGGATGTAATATGAATACATTACATAAATAAAATGGTGTGGTACTGTAGGATAAGCACTGAACTGCTAACCACAAGGTTGATGACTCGAACCCATTAGCTCCTTCTCAGAAATCTGTACAGGGTTGCTAAGAATTGGAGCTAACTCAACGGCATTGTACATCAGCAACAATATTTCATATGTTGTTGTTAGGTGCCGTGGAGTCGGTTCTGACTCATAATGACCCTGTACAAGGTTTCCGAGGCTATAAATCTTTATGGGAGCAGAACGCCTCATCTTTCTCCCACGGAACAGCTAGTAGTTTAGAACTGCTGACCTTGTGGTTCACAGCCCAATTTGTAACCACTACACTACCAGAGCTCCTTATATTTTATATTGTTGTTGTTGTTGTTATGTGCCGTGGAGTCGGTTCCAACTCATAGCGACCCTGCATTGGGTTTCCGAGGCTGTTAATCTTTATATAGTTATATAAAAATTATTAATTACTGACTTGAAAAATCATTTAAAATGATGTCTTAAGTATAAAGTTTTCCCCTTTAATTACTATTTTAGGCCAAAGACTGGGTTCCAGATGTGGCTGGAAGAAAACAGAAGCAATATATTGTCTGACAATCCTGGATTTTCAGATGAGGCAGACATAATAAAAGAAGGAATGCTTCGATTTAGAGTGTTGTCTGCTGAAGAAAGGAAGGTAAGGACCATTGTGCTGACATCTGAAGACTCCCCATAAAAGCTTTATTAGTTATAAATCAAAAGTTAGTACATATAATGAGTATTGATAAAATTAACTTACATTTTTAGAGTTCTACTTTAGAATCCTTAAAAGCAAAATGTTTTAAACTGCTGTCTACTTACACCAAAACCCCCAAAACCAAACCCACTGCCAGTGAGTTGATTCCAACACATAATGGCTCTTTATAAGAATCTTGGTGTGGTGCTGTAGGATAAACACTAGACCACAGGTTGGTTTGAACCACCAACCTTTTGATTAGAACAGTGACTTGTGCCTGTTGTTCCTCTTGTGACTTTTTTTGCCTTGTGAAGACCCTCCACAGCAGCCTTCTGTTGTAAGGGGACCCTCAGACTTCATTTCCCCAGGCTGCCACTGGTCTGCTTGGACCCAAGTGACTCAGATACTTGTTTTGATAAACTAGCTCTTAGGAATAAAGTTAATGACATAATGAGGAAGCTAAAACTGGCCACACCACCTTTGGATCATTTAGAGCTCATTTACAACTGTGTTTTTCCTTCTTCATAAGTATTTATAAAAGGATCAAAATTAGAAAAAGAATGAGATAAAATGGTATCTGAATAAGATCTTATGCTACAAAAAAGGAAGAGATTAGGCAAAAGTTTTGAAAACTTAAAAATGCAAACCTTAGACATTTGCTGAGCTCTTATCTGTTAATGTGGAACTTCTCTTCTGCAATAAATAAATGTCAAGGGAAACAAAGTAGGAGGAGAAACTATTATAGATTAAAGGAGATTTGAGAGGCAGCCGAAATGAGTGAACTTTGGCTCTTGTTGAGTAAATAAAAGCCAATCCTAAAAGAATATATACTATGTGATTCATTTATATTATTTTCCTGAAATGACAAAATGATAGTGTTGGGGAACAGATGAGTGAGTGGTTGGCAGGGGTGCCTCCAGGGTCAGGGGTGGTTATAAAAAAGAACAACATACGATGTATCCTTGTGGTCGTGGACTATTTTGTATCTTGATTGTGGTCATAAGTACACAGACCTACAGTAGCACTAAATATACACAGAAACATACACACAAATGAGTAGAAATAAATCTGGGGGACTCTGAATAAGATCCATGGATTGTATTGATAGCAGTGTCCTGACTGATACTGTATTGTGGATTTACAAGATGTTACCACTGGGCAAGACTGGGTAAAGGGTGCATGGGATATTTCTGTATCATTTACTACAGCAGCATATAAATCTGAAATTACCTCAAAATAAAGATTTTCATATATAAAAAAATTATCTGTTTGCCCACTGCTCCAAGGGAGAAAGATGAGGCTTTCTGCTCCCTCAAAAGTCTCAGAAACCGTCTACAGGGTCACTATCGACTTGACGGGACTCAGCAACAACAAAGTACTTTATAACTTAATCTGGTAAACACAAGCAGTGCTTTGACTGAAATATTATAAAGATAGAATGTAAATATTTTAATGTGCTCTTCAGTTAAGTAATAAAAGATTGGCTAGCAGTGAGAACCCTTAATGATTAATTTAACAATTCAAGGGCTAATTATTCTGAGTTTTATACAAGAATGTTAGCTGAAAAAATAAGTCATTTCCTTTCTACTTACTTCTGTTATTGCGTAAAATCTCTCTCCTCACCTCAACATTTTCACAAAGGCATGGACCGACAAGGCCAAAGGAGGACCTGCCAGTGACGAAGCTGAAGCAAAAAAGCGAAAACGTGTAGTCAGTGAAAACAGTGAAACAGAAAACCAGAAAGAAGAAGCAAAGAAGAATCTGAATTTGCCTAAAAAGCAAAAACCTTTAGATATTTCTACGAATCAGAAACTGTCAGCTTTTGCATTTAAGCAGGAGTGAAGAAAAGAAGCGGTCTGAGGAAAGTAAGGGGCTTGTTAGTCATCTTTGATGAATCTGAGTTGTTTCGTTTTGTGTTTCAGGAAACTTGTTATATGTTTTTAAGAGTTTAAAGGTAACTGTCTTTATAAGATAACATTATGATTATACTCATATAAGTGACAGGGCAGGTGTAAAATCTGCCCTCTCTGCACATTACTCTGTCCCTAAATGAAGGGCCATTTGGAAACACTGTGATTATGGTCACTGACTTAAGGTCACTGGCATGTCCCAATGGAAGACAGTTTGATTTTGTTTCTTACATTTCATATCATCAGTCTTAAAACCTCTGTGGCCTTCATTTACTGTCTAGTACTTCCTTGTTTATCTTATTTCATAACTGGTAAGTACCCCATCTATTTTCTTCCCAAGTATGTTACCATAGACTTTTCTCTGTGTCTTGACTGATTTTGTGAGACCATGTTTTATTATGGGTCCCGAAACATGTAAATAATTTTATAGGTGAGACTTTTTCTTTTGTATGTTTTGGAAATTGATTCATATATGGTTTCCAGTTGTCTGTTTGTATAGCCTGTTTGTTTGTTTTTTAAAATAAACTTTTGACATTTACATATTTGGATTATTACGGTTTTAATATGATATTTCCATACCTGAAATGTTTCTAGAAATAAAATGTATAGTTACTCCCATAATTCCACTGCTACCACCACCCTCATCCACTCTCCAGCATGCATATGCTAGATGGCAAAGAATTGGCAACATGCTCTGATGCTCTGGTTATCAGCATCCGCAGTACGTCTGAGCACGTCTTTGAAGACTTGATAAGAACGTAGTAAAGAAGCTAAGGAAAATATTTAGCTCCTTTTTAAAATTTAAAAAAAAAATTAATAAACAAGATTTAATCAATTATTTCATACATTTGTGGTTAGTATACCAAGCAGAGACTAATTAAAAATTCATTCCCAATAGGGCCAAGTACTAGAGGGTGGGCTTGGGGAGTAAAAAAAAATCAATTGTCTTAAAACTAAGGGTAGTTTAATAGGTTGAAAGGAACGAATACATTGGAAATTTAGATGTACAGAGATCCAAGGATAGTCCTTATCCTGAGATGATTAAGGGTAGAAAGGAGTGCATTTCTGGTAGTGTAGTGGTTATGAATCAGGCTGTCAACCGCAAGGTCAGCAGTTCGAAACTACCAGCTGTTCCGCGGGAGAAAGATGAGGCTTTCTGTTCTCGTAAAGATTTGTAGCCTCGGAAATCTTTAGGGTCGCTATGAGTCAGAACCAACTCCATGGCACCTAACGACAACAATTGAGCAGCATTGTAGTATTGTACTTAGGAGCACAGATTCCAGAGCCAGATGTTCGACTATCAGCTCCAATTGATTGATTTTAGGCAAATTCCAGCCTTCATCCATTCATCTGGAACAATGGGTGTAATAGTAATACCTACTTCATAAGGTTGCTTTGAGAATTATGTGAGATAATAGTGCTTAGATCCTGGCACCTAGTAATGTTTTATATAAGTGTTAGCTTATATGTTATTATTAAGATGTTGACTTTCTTACAGGGTTTGGTTCTTTTTGTTGTTGTTAAGTGCTATCGACTTGGTTCCAACCCGTAGTGACCCTGGATAGGGTTTCTAAGGAGCAGCTGGCGAGCTTGAACCGCAGACCTTGTGGTTCAAAATGATATTGCAGTCCAACACATTAACCCACAGCGCCACACCAGGACTCCATTACTATATAAATTAATTTTTATTTCAAGATTTTGAAGTAAAGGTTTTTACTTTGTATGTTTGTAGACATGCATTTTGTTTTTATTTTTCTCAGTTTGTTTGTAGTACATTGTGTATAATACTTACATCCTTGAGTGTTAAATTTCAAATCCATAGGAACTTGATAATACCAAGGATTTACAAAAGACTTTATTGTATGAAGGAAGGTTTTTATATTGAGCTGGTTTAAATTACAGATCTGATCTTTGAAGCTTAAGAATTATCCTTATTCCCTTGCTATGTAAAATTTAATCTCCTTTTTATGCTATTTTCAAAGAATTGGGAATGTAATGGAAATAAAATTAATATATTAGCTTTCATCATGAGATCAATAATATAGCCTATTACAAGGTTATTCTGTACTGTTGAAAGTTGCTTTATGCTGAATTTCATTGTCTAAAAGCAGTGATTTCTCAGAAGGTAGTTACTTTACACTCCCGGGCATCATCCATTTATTCCAGAGTAAAGCTTGGCCTTATGCCTGGCAGCTCTGGAGACCATGATAATCCTCAGCCTCTCGTATCTGTGCAGCATCCTGTGGTGTGAGCCACTCTTACTAACATGGAACAGACATCAGGTGATCCCATTGGACTAAAGGATGAAGCTCATCCATGTAGAAAGCATGCTAATAGATGACTGTGTGTTTTCTGGGCCTTTTTGTTTTCTAACAGTTATTATAATTTTCCCCGGGTTTTATTTAGAAAATGGTTAAGCCTCCAGAAAGTGTTTCAGAGTAAAGTGCACACGTATATACCAACCATCAAGATTGACTGCTGACATTGTGGCACATTTGCTTTGTAAACTTTTTTCCTGAACCCTTTGAAACAGGCAGTATGACACTTGAGCTGTCATTATTTCAGCATGTATCCTTTGTGATTAAATAAAGGAAAGTCACCGACCAACCTCACTGTGAACACAGATGCAAAGTCCTAACCAAAAATTTAGTAGAGCAGATCCAACAGTGTATAAACTAGGTGCTATTTAACTATCCTACTGAGTTAGCTAAGAAGGCAAAGTTGGTTTAACATTAGAAAAGTGATTATTGCTAACAAAAGGACAACTGATTAAAGAACAAATTTAAAAGATTGTCATTTAATATGTATCTTGTTCAAAGGGATTTGTGCCATTATGTTTTTTCTGTCACTTTATGGAATTAATTGTGTGTGTCACTGGGTCATGTCTCCCAAGGACTCCTCACACACAACGGTATTGCAATGAGGAGGATAATAATATAAGCATACATTTAAACTTCTGTAAAATTTGTCAGAAAGGGGATATATTATTGTTCTTTTAATTGTAAATAGGACTCTAGCTTCTGCTTTCTCCTTGTATGTTTCTCTGTTGGGATTTGCGTGTGTCACCAAGAGACTGGGGTCCTTGAGAGCAGGACCCATGTTGGTGAGGTGATTCACATAGTGATACAATACCAGCTGTAGACCTGGTGTGAACGCAAGGGCTATGTGGTCTCTGACTTTCCATTCCTTCTGACCCTGGGATGCAGAAGACAGTCATTTCCTTCTCACACTGTCTTCTTAGAGAACCTGCACAGACCACGCCCACCAAAGGAAGCCCTGGTGGCCACAGCTGACCTGGATGCAGGGCGGGGCCCTGAATCAGCATCTGTTAATCTGAGTAAATGAACCACAAGGTCATAAAAGGTCAGTGCTACAGTCATGGCCTGCAAAGTTAAGTTACAGAGAAGTGAGTACACGTGAGAATGTGAGAAACCAATTTTAAAAACAACAACCAAAAAGAAAAAAACAGTTGTCACATTAACATTACATTGCACTTCTTTTTTTTTTTTTTTTTTTTAATATCAGGTTTTTCTTGTGGATTGAGTGAAAGTTTACAGGGCAGATAATCAGTTTTACATTCAACAAATCATACACCTTGTTTCATTACAATGGTTATAATCCCCTCCATGCACCATCAGTTAACAGTATTTCTCTCTATTCACTATAGCTTTTTATAATAATTTATACCTCTAAAGGGCACATTCTGCAAGTCAGCCTCCTGGCCACCAGCATTAGTCACTCTCTTATCATGAATCTAGAGTCCTCAGCCGCTCCACCTCTCCATTACCCCATCTCTGCCTCCATCTCTGGTGCTGCTGCTTCTCTGGATAAGGTCCCGCACTCTGCTTGTGCGCTTCTCTCTCGATGGACCTAGGGTCCTCTGTTTCTGGACTGTAAGATTAACTACTCCGCTGTTTTAGTTACAAAACTTCTATCTTTACAATTGTGACAGTCGCAATTAGTCATAATATAACTATTTTTCACTATTGAATCATACGAATCTTATCCCCATCTCTTTTCACCAGACCCCTCTAGACAGATGACAGCAATTCAGTGGGGACTCTTTCTTTTCCCCCATACTCTTAAACTAAACTCCTTCTTGAAACCTTGTAAGCCAGTCACTTCGTGCCTTTATTTCCCCCTCATTTTAGGTAGCCAATGTCTAAGTTGCCCATCCCTATCTACCCTGTG
>NW_006408585.1:14627907-14628461 GCF_000296735.1 Chrysochloris asiatica
TCCTCAGGTCTCACCACACTTTGGACCAACCAGCCCTTCCTCTTCTTTCTCTCATCTCCAGGTAAACGGGATTCAATGGACTGGGGTTGAACTCAACCCATTTCTTCATTGATGCCTTTCCGTCTCTTCCACTCACCAGTAAACCAATGTGGTTGCCAGCAAGCTTACATGCTTGTTTGTGTATTCCCTTTAAGTTTCAGTCCTAGAGGGGAGTTTGTCCTGAAGGCACTTGATTGCTAGCCTTGATGTCTTCCCGGCGATACAGCTTGCTTATTCTTGTAGTAGCCATTCATGCTGACATTTTTGTTTTGGGTTTTTCCTGATGATCTTTCTTTGAAGATGTATCTTCTGTCACTGTAGCAGTTCCAGTCAGCCTTTGCCTTTTTAGTGGAAATGTCTCACCTCATAAAGTTCTGGATGGCACTCAGGATTCCACCTAAGGTCTTATACTCTGTAAAAGCTTTGCACGAGGCCTATTTCACTGGGCAAGTTGTAGAACCCCTTTTAGGTATTCCAGTCAGTTATAGGCTGAAGATGGGCTTACAAGTTTTCTC
>NW_006408585.1:14629587-14644033 GCF_000296735.1 Chrysochloris asiatica
CTTAATACTCAGATGGGTATGTATTTTGGTATTTTTTATGCTTTCTGATTGCCTCCAGGTAGATGTGATCAGGAAATGGGCTTCCATTTTCATTCTTCTTGAGAAATTTCAAGATACCACTGTTGGTCGTTTTGATGTAATTTAAGATTTAATTTTTGGCTTAGTTCCTTTTTTGTCTGCCTGTCCCATTCTACCATCTCCGTTCTGGCCTTTTTTCTGATTATAATCAGTTCAGGGCCGGCTGTGGCCATTTGGTTTTAATTGGAAGCTGTCTCTTTAAATGTCAAGATCTGTGCTCATGCGTAGTAGAACCCTCTGAGGGTGGGGCTGGGTGTCCACTAGCTCAGGCACCCCTATAGTCACCAGAATGGAGGTGTGCAGACAGCCAGGGACCAATGAACAGCTACCAAAAGAAAAGAATGTTCACACCTTTATCTCCGTGGTTCTGTCAGGTGTCTGTGGCCGCTCTGATCCTTACCCCGCTTGGTCTCCCCCAAAATGGCGGTTCCTGGAGCAGCTGAGCGTCTTGAACTAGAAAGCAATGAATTTCTTGCTTCTGTTACAAATTCCCCAGCTGTAAGCCTTCCAACCTTCTAAATATTCCTTTATATGTGGTTCAGAATTCTGGGACCATCCCCTGAGCCTACTTGGTCCTGTATTCTGTATTGGTGCTGATGGAGCTCCTTATTGCACTTCCACCCAAACTGCTATCTTGTTTGTTCTCCACAATTGCTTTTGTAATGCAAAGGAAAAACCCTACAGAACGAAATGGAGAACAGATACTCATTTTGGAAGAATAATGCCAAAGAAAATACATTGCCCAGGGTTGGAATCTGTCCTGTAAAAACAGCTGGATTGGAATTGATAAGCTTTCTTCTTGAGAGGGAGGAGTTCATGTGGTTCAGTGAGATAGATACCTTTCATAACATTGGTTTCCTTCTCAAATGTTATAGCAGTTGATAAAAAATATATATGTAAGTGTTCATTTTAATAGTATCTAGAATGTATGAAGATGTAAATATTTTTTTTAAATCCAACTAGAAAATGGAAAAAAAAAAAAACAAGCACAGATTAAGGATATGTTCTTATAGATGGCAAATAAACATATCTAACGATGCTCTTTACCATTCTTTACCCACCAAAGAAAGGCAAAACCACAGTGAGATTTCACTGAACAGCTATCAGATAACTAAAATGACAAACACAGTAACAATGCTTGTGAGGGCTCAGAGAAACTCTCACTCACACACTGGTACGAACATAAGGTGGTGCAGACACTAGGGAATAGTTTGGCAGCTTCTGTCAGAGCTCAAAATGAATTTATATCACCCGGCAGTTACCACCTTCGCATTTATAGCCAAGAAACAAAACTTATTTCCACACAGAAACCTCTATACAGCAGTTCACAGCAGCCTAATTTTTAATAGCCCCAGCTATGACAATTCTCCAGATGCCCATCAGTGGGTGAATGTTTAAACAAATGGGCACATCTGTACTGTGACATACTACTCAGCAGTGAAAAGGAAAGAAAAAAATTTCATTCATGCAACAACTTCAATGGATCTCAAGGAAATTATGCTCAGTGAAAAAAGTCAGTCTCAAAGGATCCATACTAGAGGATTCCATTTATCTAACATCTGTAAAATAATAATAGAGAATGGATGAATGGAGGGGAGGTTGTGCGTATAGCTAGAAAGGGAATCCGGGCAGGGGGGCGGGGATGTTAAATGGTACAGCTGTGTAGTTGATAGTGGTGGTTATGCAAGGCTACGTTATAAAATTGCATAGATCTGTGTTGTCCTGGTGTAGTGCTGTGGGCTAATGTGTCAGACTGCAAAGTCATTTGAACTGCAAGGTCAGTTGTTCAAGCTCACCAGCTGCATCTTGGAAACCCTATACAGGGTCACTTTGGGTTGGAATCGACTCGATGGCACTTAACAACAACAACAATGTTGTGAAGTGCAGTTGACTTGGTTCCGACCCATAGCGACCCTGTATAGGGTTTCCAAGGAGCAGCCATTGCCGAACTTGCAGTTCAAACGACTTTGCAGTCTGGCTCATTAACTCACAATGCCACACCAGGACTCTTCTCTCTATATATTTGTGTGTGTGTATATATCTGTTGTTGTTAAGTGCCGTTGAGTCGATTCCAACCCATAGAGATCCTGTATAGGGTTTCCAAGGAGCAGCTGGTGAGCTTGAACCACTGACTTTGCAGTTCAAATGGCTTTGCAGTTTGGTGCATTAACCCACAGCGCCACACTAAGACTCCATATAGAGCTATACACACACAAATGCTTATATAACAAAAAGCTCTATGGATTGTGGTCAGTTGCTTGGTTTTGATACTGTATTATAGTAGTATAAAAAGCTAAAATTGGAGGCTTTCAAATAACTAGCCTAGCAATAAAGAACCCTAACATGCATTTGTAGGTAATGAGCTAATTTATATTCCTGGCTCTCCAACAGGGTTAGAAACTCTTCAAGAGCAGATACTGTGCTGTTTTTTGTATCATCAGAACCTGACACAGTGCTCCACATAAAATGGGTAATTAATCAACCCTCTTTGTTTCACGTAAATAAAGGTACACAAACTTTTTAAAGATGAAATGGATACTATCATGCATCCATTTATCCTTTTAGCAAAACAGAATGGTCTAGGTTGTTAATGAGTGATAAAGTATTACCTGTTAAATGACTAAATGAATGAAAATACCACATTTCCCTCTTTTACCTTTGAAATCTGTAGGTATTGATTTTTTTAAATGTTTTATTGTGAATTATGTGATAGTTTACATGGGAGAACATTAGCTTTACATTCATCCTATCATATCGTTTCATTTCCACGGTTACAATCCCCTCCATGCATCATCAACCAACCAAAGGGTACACCCTGCAAGCCTGCCCCGCCACTACCCCCGCCAGTCGTCAGCACACAACCCCTCTCCCTCTCTGGGTCCAAAGTCCCCAGCCGCACCATCTCTCCACGTCATCATCTCTGCCTCCATCTCTGGCATCACTGCTTCTCTGGGCAGGGCCTCACACTCTGCTCTTCTCCCTGATGGTCCCAGGGATCTCCGCTCCTGAAACTTCAAAGTCAACCACTCCCCTCCTTTTGCTGCAAAACATCTACCTTTACATTTCCAGCGCTCAGTCAGTCCTGTTAGTAATTATTCACTATTGTACCATAAGAGTCCAATCTCCATCTCCTTTCATCAGTCTTGCCCAGATAGATTGGATACTATTCAGTGGAGATTCTACCTTCCTCCGCACCCTCTGGATCTAGGCTACCTCTGGAAAGCTTGTAAACCAGTCACTTCTTGCCTTTGCAGCCCACCACTTTGGTAGCATAGTGGTTACGAATCAGGCTGCGAACCTGAAGTCCTCAGTTCTAAACTACCAGCTGATCCGCGGGAGAAAGATGAGGCTTTCTGCTCCCGTAAAGATTTACAGTCTTGGAAACCCCGTATAGGGTCGCTATGGGTCGGAACTGACTCAACGGCACTTAACAACAACATGTCCAAGTTACCCATCCCTGTCTACCCTGTGTATTGAAAGCGTGGGAATGATCCTCACTGTAAAGATTTGTTCCCTCTTTTGAGCTACTGCATGCATAAGTGTACTACATCAAGTTCATCAAATTGTATCAGATTACTCTTTTTTTCCTCTTCTTTCTTCTAGTTGAGTTCTGATCATCCAGCCATCATAGCCAGGTCAAGTGGGTATCTGCAAGTGTGGGTGTTCTTGTGCACATGCCCTCACTTCTTATCAGCGGGATGCTTCACTCTTCACTCTAGTTCTCTGTGGCTCTGTCACTGACTTTGGGCCCAGGAGTCCCCACGTCTTGCCATACTGCTGGCCAACCAGATCTCCACCCGGGTTCACAGGAGTCAATCGAACGTGGTAAGATTTGCAGCTTCTTTGTTGTTTTTCCCTCACTTCCCCTTATTGGTGACCAACGTGGTCGCCAGTTATGGATTCTTACTTAAGTTTGAGAAAATCCATCTAGGAATTCATCAACAGACAACTCAGAATCTGAGATTTCACTTACGTGAGAAACCCCACCATCACCCTTAAGCCTAGTGTACTGGTATCTATCTATTTTTAATTAGCTTCCAATTCATCTATTCATTTTGAAATGACTTTTTCTGTCATTTTTTGTTCTTTGCACTGTCGATAGAAAATGAAAACTTCTGAATTCTCAACTTTTTCTATGAAAACTTTAAATAGATGATAAAGGTGGTCTCTTCAGTCTTTTATATTGGACAATGCATTTAAAAATGTAAAAATAACGTGTTTTTTTTTTTTTTTTAAACCGTTGCATCATCATCCTAGGCAATTCTATAATTTTTCCATTTTTTTATCATTTGTCCTTTTTTTAAAAACATTGCTGGGAAAAATTAAAGAGTATGATAAAGTAGGGAGTCCTGGTATGGATAAGTACTGGATTGCTAACCTAGAGGTCAGCAATTGAAACTCACTAGCCACTCCTTGGAAACCCTATACAAGGTCACTGAGTCAGAACCTATTAGACAACACTTGACCACAACTGTAAAGTAATCCTTTAAATGATGAAACAACAAAACATGAAATAGGCAAAATAATACCAGTAAGATCCCATAACATGAGTGTATCAGATTCATAAAAGCACCAATGGACACGTAATCAAAATATATAATGAGTTACAGTTATTAAAAAATAAATTTTCTGTTTGTTCTTTGGAGGATCTCTATGAAAGAATTGAAGTCATGAAATCACAATCTTTACAAATAGTTAGAAATGCTCCACAGGAAACTGAAATTGAGTTCAGTAGAGCCTGATGATGATGGTATACCACAGGTTAATAGAGTTTTTGCTCATTTATTTTCATTAACAAGATGATGGAGACAGCACTGTAGGTTGCCTACCTAACAACCATTTCCCTTTTACTTAGTTTAATGGAATCCTAATTTTGTAAAAGCAAAGTAGTTGGTTTAAGCCAATTATGGTAAACCCGTTCCTCTTTGCCAGTAATGGGTGTATGGATGACCATGTTCTACCCAATGAGATAAGGAGAAATCTACAGGCTACCAGGAAAGTTTTCCTTCCTAACAAAGAAATACAAGTCAGAAAAATAAAGGGTTTTGATCTCACTTGTCCTCCCCATGTTTGAACCCTTTATGCTTGAAGCTCTAGCAGCCCTCCTCGTACCACGAGTGGAGGCACTGACAACATGCTGACAATGACTACAGAGAAAGTTGGGAAGAGTCTGAGTCCTTGAGGAGAATCACTCTCAATGTCCAAACCACCCCCCAGATCACTGAAATCAAATCTCATCCAGGTTACTCCGATGTGGCAGCCAATTTTGAAAGACATTAGATTTGTTGTTGTTGTTGTTGTTAGATGCCATCGAGTCGGTACCTACTCATACCGACCCTATGTACGTACAACAGAACAAAACACTGCCTGATCCTGGGCCAACCTCACTATTGTTGCCACGTTTGAGTCCATCAATGCTGCCACTTGGCCAATCCATCTCGTTGGGGGTCTTCCTCTTTTTCTCTGACCCTCCACCTTACCAAACATGATAGCCTTCTCCAGCGACTGGTCCAGGCCACTTTTATTTAGTTGGATATTCTGTTTTAGGCAGGAAAAAAAACCCTCCATAGTTACATTTTTTTTTCTTCTAAAATTTATTGTTGAGAATAGACACAACAGAACTTACACCAACTCAACAGTTTCTACTTGTAGAATTCAGTGACTGATACAATTTTTAAGTTTTTTTTGTGTATTGACTGAAAGTTTACAGGGAAGATCATATATTTTACATTCAACAAATCATATACTTTGTTTCATTACAATGACTGTGATCCCCTCCATGTACCATCAGTTACCAGTATTTTTCTCTATTCATTTCAGCTCTTTTTTTTTTTTTTTTGAACACTCGGGCATATATAATAATTTACACCAGCAAAGGGCACATTCTGCAAGCCTGCCTCCTGGCCGCCAGATCTCAGTCCCTCTCTTTCTATGAATCTAGAGTCCTCAGCTGCTTGCCCTCTCCATGACCCCATATCTGGTGTTTCTGCTTCTCTGGATAAGGTCCTCCATTTTGCTTGTGCTCTTCTCCTTTGATGGTCCAAGGGTCCTCTACTTCCCTATCTAATTTTTTGAGTTGCTATTGTCAATTGATCCCACATATAGGTGGTGTTGTGGTTTAGGCATTGGACTGCTAACTACAAAAACAGCGCTTCACCCAACTCACCTGTGACTCCATTGGAGAAAAATGAGGCTGTCTGCTCCCATATAGATAGTTTTGGAAACCATTTATAGGGTTGCTATGAGTCATTTTGCAGGTAGTTCAAGAGTCTTCCTCCACTCCTAATGCCATGTTCGTTATATAATCTAGCTTCTAGGATTATTTGTTGTGCATGCACAGTGAATGAGTATGGTGAAAGGATACATCCCTGATGGACACCTTTTCTAATTTTAAACCATTCATTGTCCACTTGTACTTCTTGAACAACTGTATTTTGGTCTATGTACAAGTTTCTCATGAACACAATGAAATATTCTGAAATACCCAGCCTTCGCAATGTTGTTAAGTGTCATGGAGTCGGTTCTGACTCCTAGCTACCCTATATAAGGTTTCCAAGGAGCAACTGATAGGTTTGAACTGCTGACTTTGTGGTTAATAGTCCAGTGCTTATCCTACACCAGCTCTCCTTGCGCTTTATTGACTATGCAAAGGCATTCGACTATATGGATCATGGTATGGTGCTGTAGGGAAAGCAGTGGACTGCTTACCACAGGATTGGTGGTTCAAACTCATCAACTGCTCCTTGGAAACACTATGAGTCAGAACCAACTCGATGGCACTTCATCACAACTAATCCCTTTCTGGTATTCTGTGCTTTCAAGATCCATCTGATGTCAGCGATGATAATCCCTCATTCCACATCTTCTTCTGTATCTGGCTTGAATTTCTGGATGCTCCCTGTCAATATATTGCTTCAACTGATTTTGAATCATCTTGAAGAAAATTTTACTTGCATGTTATATTAATGATATTATTCTATGATTTCCGCATTTTGGAATGTACACAGATATGGATCTTTCCAGTTACTTTGCCAGGTTGACTAGTGAGTGCATCCAGTGCAGCATCAGTTGGTTTAAACATTTCAATTTTGTCAATTCCTGGAGCTTTGTTTATCACCATTGCATTCAATGCTGCTTGGACTTCTTTAATACTCAATCTGTATGCTAAACAAATAATCCAAGAAGCTGCATAATATGACGATGTGGCATCAGGATTGGAGGAAGACTCATTAACAACCTGCAATATGCAGATGACTAAGCTGCTCCTGACCCAAGCCATGGTATTTTCAGTAGCCTCAAAGGCATGTGAAAGTTGGACAATGAATAAGGAAGACCATAGAAGAGTTGATGCATTTGAATTAAGATAATGGTGAAGAATACTAAAAGTACCATGGACTGCTAGAAGAACAGATAAATCAGTATTGGAAGAAATACAGCCAGAATGCTCCTTAGAAGTCACCATGGCCAGACTTCGTCTCTCATACTTAGAACATGGTATCAGGAGGGACCAGTTCCTGGAGAAGAACATCATGCTTGGTAAAGTGGAGGGTCAGCCAGAAAGAGGAAGGCCACTAACAAGATGGACTGGCACAGTAGCAACCACAGTAGGCTAAAGTTTAATATTTGTGAGGATGGCACAGAGCTGGGCAGTGTTTTGTTTTGTTGTGCATACAGTTGCTTTGAGTTGGAATCAAGTGGATGGCAATGGGTTTTTGTTTTTTATAATAATTCTTAAGAGAACATAATGCTCGAGGCAGACCATTTTTTACTAGTTAAATTTAATGTAATTTGCATTATAACAATTTCTGATTGAAAATATCTATTTTCAGCCAGATAAAACTCAAAGCCCCAAAATTGTGAGATCAGAACCAGTTTGTTTTCTCATCAGCTTTGGTTCATCAGTATGTGAAACATTCATAACATTGCAGTTTATTTCCACAAATACTTGGATGACTAGCTGGGACAAATGCACAGTAGCAGTTGTGATACTAAAAATAAAAATGCACCCTAAACAATAAAGAAACATGGATTTTCATGTCTTGCCTGAGCTGTTTCATTCCCTTTGTCTCTATTGTAATACCCAACTTTATTTATTTATATATTTTTTAAGACTAGTATCTCTGGCAGAATGGTGGTCTTTAGACCTATGTGTAGTAGCATCTCTGAATTTTTCAGGTGCTGAAGGGCATCAAGAGAGTCCTGCAAGAGGAATTTACTCCAACAGGACCATAAACTCTGTTAACCCTTCTCGCACGTATACTCTTAATGAAAGGATAGCTGCACAACACAGTCAAGTAAATAAGCAAATTAAAAAATGGCTTGGCAACATTTTCTATTACTTTAGTGTATTTCAACCTTTCTTTGAAGATCTGGGAATCACTTGCTGAATTACTGGCCACACAAATTGTTTTCCTTTGTCTCTGTAGAAATCACAGTAAGTAATTAAAAATCTGAAAAATGAAAAGTGAAAAGTAAAACACATAAAGTCAATGATAAAGTGGAAGGGGGCAGGCGGAGCATCCAAGAATACTCACTGCCAGCCAGTCGACTCTATAAGATCATTACATTTAGGGAGATAAGAAGAAGTTCAGTGCTTCTCAAACATTAATGGTCATATAAATCAGGAATCTTGTTAAAATGCAGATTATGATTCAGTAGGTTTGAGGTGAGGCCTGAGATTCTGCATTTTCAACAAGATCCCAAGTGATGCTACTGTGGCAAGTCTTGTCCATGGACCACATGTTGAGCAAGGGAGGATACATGCAGAGAAGGCTTTGGCCAAGGACAGGCTGTGATAGTTAAGGTTTTGTGTCAACTTGACTGAGCCAAGATTCTCAATAGTTTGGCTCTTGAGATGTATCTATCCCCCATAATGTGATAAACCAATAAGAGGATTAAGACTGAGATGTTAAGTGCTGCTGAGTCTGTTCCAACTCATAGTGACTCTCTATATAGCTTTCCAGCACCTGGTGGGTTTGAACCTTATGGTTAGCAGTCCTGATTATCCTGTAGTGCCACACTTAGTGTGACATCCACCACCATGATCCAATTTATGGGAGATTCCCAAGGGTGGGGCATGTGGTTGCCTTTTGTTTTACAAGAGATAAAAATAGACTTGAACAGAGAAGAGGGGGCTTACTACCACCAAGATAGAAGAGCCAGGAGCGGAGTGCATCCTTTGAACCTGGGGTTGCTGTACTGTGAAGCTCCTAGATCCAGAAGAAGATTGATGCCAAGACATGTGGAGAATTCCAAAGAATGCTGGGCCTACTGATGTGAAGAGGAAGCAAGGACCTTTCTCCAGACCCAGTGCTCTGAATTTGGACTTGTAGCCTGTGGCTGTCGGGTAAACACTGGAAAGCTAATTGTGTCAACCACAAGGTTGTCAGCTCAAACCCACCAACTGCTCTTGGGAATCCTATACAGGGTCACGATGAGTCAGAACCAACTCAATAGTACACAACAAGCTTCCTAAACTGAGACCAGAGTTAGCCAAACTTACACTTTTTTTTATAAAAGAAAAATCTAGAGTTTATAAGAAATCTCATGGTTTTGTTTAATTCTTGGCAGCTAAGTCAAGTGAAGATTCTGCTCTAAAGAACCTAAGCAAATTTTCTAGAAAGAACTAGAGTAGTGTATTCTAACATTTCAGAAGTTCCTGCATGCTCAGAAAGCCAGACATGGAGGAAGCACACTGAAGACAGGAAGCATGGCTTACTGAGGCTTTGAGGATTAGGTAGAATAGAGAACTTGAAACAACATGAAGATATGAATAAGGGATTTGGGTAGGTAAAAGGAGAAATCAGTTTGACATCGTCCACTGAATGAAACGTGGTCATGACCCTGGCCCCGAGGAGAAGGAAATCTGTCAGGTGTTGGCTCTGCCTGACTCAGTCACAGAGCCATGGAAATGTCACTTCCTCTCTTTTTCCGTCTTGTAAAATGAACTCAGGCAAATGATGAATTTTTTTTTTTTAAGTTTTTATTGTGGAATGAGTGATAGTTTACATGGGAGAACATCAGTTTTACACTCATTTCATTGCAATGATTACAAAAATGATGAATTTTTGAATAGTGGTTTTAGAACAGAGTGAAAGTGTTATTAATGTATAATAGTCTATACACACACACATGCACAGTTTTGTTAAGTGCTGTCAAGTTGGCTCTGACTAATATAATAGCCCTGTGTAGCGTTTCCAAGGAGTGGTAGGTAGGTTTGAACTATCGAACTTTCGGTTAGCAGTTCAGTGCTTATCCTATAGTGCCACATCAGGACTGTTGGACTATTTGTGTGTGTGTGTGTATATATATATGTGTGTGTGTTGTTAAGTGCCATTGAGTCGGTTCTGACTCACAGCGAACCAGCATAGGTTTTCTGAGGAGCAGCTATAGGGGGTCACTATGGGTCGCAACCAACTCGACGACACAACAACATATATATACTTGACAGAGTCAAATATAATAAATGTGCAAAGACCTGAATTTAGAAAACCAAAAGGGAAGAACATGCTCAGTATTTCCCAAGCTGAAAGTACTGAAGAAAAAATTCAAGCCTTTACTTAAAATATTGAAGTTCAAACCCATGACCCTATACAGGGTCTCTATGCGTCAAAACTGACTCGACGACACTTAACAACAATAACAAGTGACAGCATCAGTGGGCTCAAGTGTGGCAACAATTTGTGAGGTTGGCCCAGGACCGGGCAGTGTTTCTTTCTGTTGTGTTTTGTTCACTATGAGTTGGTAACGACTCGATGGCACCTAACAACAAAACATATAATATGCATGTATGTTGTTGTGGATGTGTGCCACTGATCCGGTTCTGACTCATAGCGACCATGTATAGGGTTTCCGAGACTGTAAATCCTTACGGGAGCAGATAGCCTCTTTAATTGAAGTGATACACATATGGTCAAGAATGAAATTGAAAAAAATTAAATGTCGAAAAAAATCCACAGTTCCATTCTTGTCTCTGTTACTCTGAGACAATGTTTTTTTAACTAACCTATCTGCAATTGCATCCTCCATATCTGTAAATAATATGCTTCTACATCACCTAACAACAACAACAATTGCTATTTCTTGGAGTCCTGGTGTGGCGCTGTGGAATAAAGCACTGAACTGCAAGGTCAGTTTGAACCACAAGGTCAGCAGTTCAAAGTCGCCAGCCGCTTCTTAGAAACCCTATACAGGGTCACAATGAGTCAGAACGCACTCAAAAACAACTATTTATTGGAGTTCTGGTGTAGCATTGTAAGATAAGCACTGAACTACCAACCACAATGTTGGTGGTTCAAACCCACCAGCCACACCTCAGAAGGATCTCAATGAATCAGAACCAACTTGATGGCATTTAACAACAGCTATTTCTTTAAGAACAAACAAACCAACAAACAAAACTTCGTGAATTGAGTAAAAGTTTACGGAGCAGATCATTAGTTTTATATTCAGCAAATCACGTCCTTTGTTTCATTTCAGTGATTGCAGTCCCCTCCATGTGCCGTCAGTTAAGGATAAATTTACCTCTATTTCCTTGATCTCTTGCACTCCTCCCTGTGTCTCCTGCTGCCTTCATCTTTCCTCTGCCAATATCCCTCTTGTATATTGCCTGCCCTGTAACCCATGTTAATATGTGTCTTCCTATTGTTGTTAGGAGCTCTGGTAGTGTAGTGGTTATGAATCGGGCTGCGAACCTCAAGGTCAGCAGTTTGAAACTACCAGCTGTTCTGTGGGAGATAGATAAGGCTTTCTGTTCCCGTAAAGATTTACAGCCTCAGAAACCCTGTACAGGGTCACTATGAATCCATGGTATACAATCACCACCACCTACTTATTGTTAAGTGCTGTCGAGTCGGTTCTGACTCATAGCAACCCTGTGTAGGGTTTCTGAGGACTGGCTGGTGAGTTTGAACCACCAACCTTGTGGTTCAAACCAGTTTTGCAGTCAAGTGCATTATGAAGCTGCAGTGCCACACCACGACTTCCTATGTTGTTGTTGTTGAGTGCCGATGAGTCGGTTCCAACCCATAGCGACCCTGTATAGGGTTTCCGAGGAGCAGCTGGTGAGCTTGAACCGCCAACCTTGCAGTTCAAACAGCTTTGCAGTCTGGCACATTAACCCACAGTGCCACACCAGGACTCCATCACAGCCTGTGAATAATTCCCTCTCCTCAACATCCACCCCCCTAACCATCATAGAAATGTTTCATTTATCAAGAAAATATTTTCTTAACTTTTTACAACAGTGGTCTCATACAATATTTCTCCTTTTGTGATTGACTAATTTCACTCAGGATAATGTCCTCCAGGTTCATCCATGTTGTGAGGTATCGTGCAGATTCATTGAACAACTGCTAATTCTTACTGATCAACTTTGAACATTTACCTTCTTGCTATGAAAGATAAGAATTTGTGCACTTTATACCATTTCCCCACTGCTCCCCTCAGTGTCTTTAATCAACATACTTGGGTCTCGAGGTTTGTCCTGATGTTGTTGTTAAGTGCTGTGGAATCAGTTCTGATTCATAGCGACCCTGTATAGGGTTTCCAAGGAGCGGCTGGTGAGCTTGAACCGACGACTTTGTGGTTCAAACTGACTTTGTGGTCCAGTGCACTATCCCACTGCGCCACATAAAAATTGACTCTACCTCCTCCTATTTTGTAAGCAGATGACATTAGTGCTCTAAATCCTTACCTTCATTCCTTCCTTTAGTGACTCTTCCTTTCTACTTTTACAAGGGTACATCAAAAAGTATTGCTACTTAAAATATTAATAATAATAATAATAAAGTATTGCTACTTGAATTCCAGTTCATATATTGTTATTGTTGTTGCTGGTAAGTGCCGTTGAGCTGGTTCTGACTCATAGTGATCCTGTATAGGGTTTCCAAGGAGCGACTGGTGAGCTTGAACCACTGACTTTGTGTTTCAAATGACCTTGCAGTCCAGCACATTAGCCCACAGCACTGCACCAGAACTCCATACATACATGGGCTTATTCCAAGCAAAACATGTTTGAACATGTCTCTGTTTCTGTGATCAGTGAATGGCTGCAGACAAGTACTCTCAGTCATGACATTTGTCTTACTCTTGTTTGTTGTTAAGTGAGGTTGAGTTGGTTTTGACTCAGAGCCACTTTGTATAAGGTTTCTGAGGAGGGAATGATGAGTTTGAATTGCTAACCTTGCAGCCCAGTGCTTATCGTACAGTGCCACACTAGGATTTCATTACTCTAGTCAGAGTGCTTCAAAAAAAAAAAAGCCAATCACAAAGGTGACTTCAAAGGGGACCTGCTGGGCCAGTTACATTTAAGGCAGGTCAGCTCAAAAGGTCATGGCAACTGTTTTGGGGGATTCGGTTGTGCATAAGGTCGCTATGAGTTGGAACCAACACAACGCCATCTAACAACTAACAACAAAAGGGAAAATTTGACAAATTTTTCTCAAAAGCTACGGGCCCATCATGGGGCCTTATGAGAAAGAAGTTTTAAGAATAATGAAAATTGCATTGGTGAGAAAAGAACAGGAAAGTTACTCCGATGAATTTGTTCCCCATTAGAACAATGCCCCTGCTCATTCTTCAAGGGTAGCAAGGGCTGTCGCCTCTGAGAATTTCATTGGGAAACTTTACCGCATCCACCCTTCAGACTTCTTTGTGTTCTCCAAACTCAGAAAACATTGAAAAGGAACATGATTCGAGTCTCGAGAAGGCCAATACTGCCATTTGGACCTGGTGTAAATCAGAGTGCACAGTATGTTTCAGGAGAGGATTAGAAAGACATAAACACAACCCTCAGAAATGTAAATAGACCTAGATGGAGGATATGTTGAGAAACAACTGCTTCACAGTTTGATATTTTGTTTAATAAAGGTGTCTGTGATTCTGTAGCAATACTTTTTGATTTACCCTTGTGTATTAGCTGCTCTGTGGTAGAAAGATGTGGCTGTCTGCAGGGTCTGGTTGTAAAGAAGACATTTTAAACTCAGAGTTCGATTGATTTAAAAGAGAGAGAAAGAGAATGAAGCCAACATGGTAAAAAGTTAACATTTGGCGAATCTGGTTGAAGGGTTTGGGAATTCTTTGTTGGTTGGTTGGCTTTACAGAGCACATGATATCATTTTTTATTATTGTTCTATCTCTCTAACAATAACCATAAATACATATAGATGATACTGGTCAGTCATATAATCTGACTCTGATTTTAGGGCTCATTTTTCTAGGCTCTTTTCACAATGACATTGATAAGAGATTTCAGAGTTTTCAAGGTATTGTTTTACTTAATACATATAATAGCTGGTGAAAATGAGATAAGGAATTATGTTACAGATAACACATCAAAGTTACATAGAAGGCTCTGTGACAAAAAAAA
>NW_006408585.1:14644209-14653648 GCF_000296735.1 Chrysochloris asiatica
TTTTTTAAATACTGAAAAATCTAGGTTTGTTTTCCTTTAGGGATAATATACTTGAGCATCTTTGAAAAATAGCTTACAGTAAGTTCCAAATGTGGGGTACATTGCATACATTTTTTTAATTTAGGGCTAAAAAAATGAAAATGCCCTGCTTTTCGCAGAAAACCGTCTGTGCGGGATCTGGTGGAGTTTAACGGTTTGTTCAGTGGTTGAGAGGAGCAAGTGGCCTGGGGCGCAGAGCTCACAGAGGCAACGAGAGCTGCTGTGTATCTCTCTGTGACTCTGCTTGGGGAGGACTTGGCAGTTCCTGACAAAGGCAACCTTGGAGATTATACCAGGAAATTAAAAAAGAACATTTCCTATCAGCTATACCTAACATGTAGTCCTGGTGTGGCGCTGTGGGTTAATGCGTCAGACTATAAAGCCATTTGAACTGCAAGGTAGGCGCTTCAAGCTTACCTACTGCTCCTTGGAAACCCTATAGAGGGTCGCTATGGATAGGAATCGACTGACGACAGCACTTGAAAACAACATACCTAACATATTTCTTTAGACTGCTCCCTACACATTGGGCTAGATAACAATCTAATTTGAAATCTATTAGTAAAACTCCTGCACTTCTTTTTGTATTTGCTTTGACTAGAAATGAATTTTATGCCCAACACTTCATTTTTCAATAGCATTTACTGACTTCTTAGGATGTGAGAGGCACCAAGATCTTTATCTTCTTGAACTGGGCTTTATTATTCTCCTCATCATAAACTTATCTTTTCTATTTGATGTATTGACCCAAAGTGTGTATCACTTTGATTAATTATAAATGTAAATATGCATATGTGTGTATATATGAGGATATGTTGAAAAGTATTGCTATATTGTCATAGAAATCTTCAATAAGCAAAAATAGCAAAATGTGAGGCTACTGTTTCTCAGCATATCCTCCATTTAGGTCTGTATACATCTCTGAAGACTGTGTTTCCATTTCTCAAACCCTTTCCTGAATCATTCTGTACTCTCCGATTCAGACCAGGGCAAAATGGCAGTTTCCGTATCCTTGAGGGACTCAAATCATGTTCCTCTTCAGTGTTCTCTCATTTGGGAAACCAAAAGAAGCCTCAAGGGGCAAGAGCAGCACCGAAGGATGTCTGAGGTGACGTTTCCCAATGAAATTCTCATAGGAGAGCCCTTGCTACCCTCGAAGAATGAGCAGGTGCATTGTTATGATGGAAAAAATATTCCCCAGAGCTACTTTCCCACGCTTTTGTCACCAATGAAGTTTTCATTGTTCTTAGAACTTATTTCTCATAACCCTCATGATTGTCCTGGGCACAGGCACATACACATGCTCACAAACACACCCACATGAGTATATAAGCGTATGTTGTTGTTATTAAGTGTCATCGAATTAGTTCTAACCCATAGCAACTTTGCATAGGGTTTCCAAGGAGCAGCTGGTGGTTAGCTTAAACCAGTGACCTTGCAGTTCAATCGGCTTTGCAGTCTGATGCATTAGCCCACAGCGCCACACCAAGCTGTAAATCAAAGATGCTGAGTTCAGAGACGCTAAATAACTTGTTCATATGAGAAGACTTGGCAATCTACTCCTGTCAATATTACAGCCTAAAATCTTTATGGGGCAATTCTGCTCTGTTACGTGGAACACTAACAACAACACTAAATAACTTGCCCAAGGTCACATCATTTGTGATGTTTCTGTGTCTTTGTGCATGTACTTATAGAGTGCTATACTTTAGATTTCTATCTAAGTCCAGCATAAATGTGATGGTGGTAGTTATTCAGTACCGTCGAGTCGGTTCTGGCTCATAGTGATACCGTATAGGGTTTTCAAGCAGCAGATGGTGGGTTTGAACTAGCATAAACGTAAATAGCTTAAAAACAAAAAATGCTCTGCTTATCTACAAACTGGTACCCATGTAAGACTCTGACAAAGGGCAGTCTAAAGTGACTGTCCTTGAGTAATAGTCAATGATGAAGAAAACCTCTTACTAATGTGGTTCAGTGAATTACATGATATGGCTCTTAGAGTCAGAGTCTTTGTAATTCCTACCAAACAACTGGGTAGTGGTGGTGGTTTTGTGCTGTGGAGTCGGTTCTGACTCACAGCAGCCTAGCATAGGCTTTCTGAAACTAATTCTTTCTCCTGCGGAGCTGCTGGTAGTTTCGAACCGCTAACCATGATTAGCTGTTCATAGCTACTCATCAGATTTAATATATCTGTATTAGGTTTCATCACGATGGGAATAAGAACATCCCAACTACTAAGCCTCTGGAAATCCTGGCCTACTTAAGTTGACACAAAACCATAGCAATTATGTGTGGGGACTGGTCAGTTTTGCTATTCTGCTAAGTCTAAAAGGGGCCATCGCAGAAGTGGAAGGAGTTGATTTCACTACCATCAAGAAAGAAGAGCCAAGAGTGGAGCTTATCTTTGGATTTGGAGATCCTTGAGCTTCACTGAAACTCCTCGACCTGGGACCATAGAGGCAGCAGCTCCAAGAGCACAATACAGAGAGATGGGCTGCCTGACCCACAGAGGGAGGAAGCTGAGTGCCTTCGAGCAGCAGGCTTGCTTACGGAAAGAGGCCCTTCCTGGGCATTTGTCTGGAGAGCTAGAGCTGAGTACCCTTAGTCTGAGGCTTCTGGTGTCATGTAGTGCCTTTGGGCATTTATTGGCAGAGCTCAAAGAGCTTTGTAACTTTGCCAGAGCAGGACAGAGGCCAAGGGGCAGAGAGAGGCCTACCTGTGGGCAAGGCTGAGAAAGTCATTTCTGGCTGAAAAACTGTATCCTGAGCATTTCTGATCCTAAATTGTAACCTATGAACTCCCCTAATAAGTCCCATAATCATGAGTATTGTTTGTGAGTTCTGTGTGTCTGCGGCACCAGATTATGGAATCCAGCAGACGAGGAGAGAGTGCCTTGTGGAGGGATGACTGTTGAAGAAGGGTGAGGCAGTTCTGACCTCTGCCTCGTAGACACTGGCCTTGGGTTGATGCTGAGTTTGACTCTCCTTCCCCTTCGTGAAGTCCGAGATGCTCAGACACTGACCTCGTGCCATTTTTACAGCTAGTAAGAGGCTTTGTGAAATGAACTGGATGATAAGAAGTCATTTCTTAAAACTGGTAAGGAAAATTTTGTTGTTGCAAGGACAAATTCTTATAACAATGGTAAATGATTAAAGCAGGTTACCAGTGGAACACAACTATGTAAAGAAAAACACAACCATTTTTACACAGGAAACTAATTAAACAGAAATGATGATGTGGTTATAACATTGGGAGGTGGGACTATGGGAGGTTTTAATCCTTTAAAAATAATCATTGTTCTTTTGCAAATAAGAATATTTCATTGTCAAACATATGATAACTGTGCTTAACCCATTAAAGGGTCTAAAAGTAAATGTCTTGTCTGCAAGGATTCAGACAAACTAGATTTTGTTTAAAAATCAGATTTGGAAGGGCCAGGGGAATTTAAAGTGAAGAATATTTACACTTAAAACATGCGAAATTCATATACTGTTTGCTAAATGGTTTGGCAATAACTTGACTGTCATTTTGTGTTAAAGGTGCTTACCAGTCTGTTCCCAGGGGGAAGAAAGAGAAAATGTCAGGGTAGACCATTGTGCAGGAAAATCAGATTATTTCCTGGGTTTTTCTTGATCATTAACAGTGCTTGCTGATTATTAACTGAGGGACTAATCCTTTCCTTTGGGTCAAAAAACTCTGGAAATAAATCTGCTGTTTGGATGGCACAAAAAAATATCTACCTACTTGTCTTCATAGATATTGATGGCTCTTTGCTCAGTATGGTAAAAGCCCAGGAGAAAGGCAGTGTAGAAACATAACATTTGTTTATTTCCCTTAAAGCAGGCATAAAACTAATATTTATGGAAGATTGCAAAGAGCCACTCAATGCAGGAGCCAGGTGACCATAAATGACAGAGGAAATTTACCTGAATTGGTTTAAGATGTGTGTTGCTGGGAAACTGTGCCCAGGGGCAAATAATTATATTGATTCCCAGGAAATGGTGACACTAAGTAAGTGAACAGACAGGTGCAGCCACACAAACACCATTTAGGCTTTTTTCCCCCTTTGTGCTTGTTTTTATTAAACCTGTGAAAAAAGATTTTGAGTAAAGAGTAAAGGATAAGGACATCTGTTTGCTGTGATCATAATATGACTTATGGCACATTTACCAGGTTCTCTGCATGTGTTATTTCTAATCTTCAAACCAGCTTTTCCTTTTTTGCAAGTCAGAAAGTTGCAGTCCAAGAGAAGTATTTCCCCCAAGACCACACAGTAAAGAGCAGAGCTAGGATTTGGAGTTCAGGTCTGTGAGACTTTAGTTGCTGAGTGATCCTCTCCTTGTGGTCAGACGAGAATTTTAAAATGAAGCAAACAAAACAGTCTTTGTGGGCCCGTGCTTACCATGAGGTTAGAATTTCATTTGTGGGAATTGAATGCATTTTTGCCAGTACACGTTTTGTTTTTGTTATTTTCATGCTACATATCAGAAAACAATAAAAATATTTAGGGACAAGACCATAGCTGGGAGGCAAAACAGTGAGTGTGTAGGCCTTCCAGAGATGATGGTGGGTTGGAAGCGAGATGTGAACACTCCTCCAGGCTACTGCTGCTCCTGGGGCAGGTGCTATACCTGACACAGAAACTGCTGATAACTTGATTGTGCTGTGGGTTCTAATGGTGCCTTTGGCCCATTTTGGGCTTTGAAGTTCAAGCTTCTCACTTGCTGAACAGATTGTTAATATTGTGTAAGAAAAATCAGTTTCCTCCTAACTTCTCAATGTCTTCCATGACACCTTGAATATAAAGTGCTGTTAACCCAGCAAGTGGCTATTTCATTAGAAATAATTTCTCTTGTCCCTTCCCCCACAAATCATCCCTTTTTATTTATTTAATCATCACCATTGTATGGTGATCTGTGCTTTTCAGCTGATAACAGAGATCAAATAGTGCTTTTCTTCCCTGGGTAAGCCCCACTGAGTTCAGGTTAATTTTCAGATGTTGATTAAAGATATGTTTTGCTCTTCTATAGCTGCCTTTTGTGTGTTTTTGTTGTTAAATGTCTTCAAGTCAGTTCTGACTCATAATCACCCTATATGGGGTTTCCAAGGAGCGGCTTGAACCACCAACCTTGCAGTTCAAACTGACCTTGCAGTCCAGCACATAAGCTTGCAGTGCCATACCAGGACTCCTGTGTGTGTTAAACATATAGATAGCAGAACATGTGCCATGTCTGCAATCTTCACATTAACAGTATAACTGCCTATTTAAAATTTTTTTCAGTCATTAATATTTTAGTTTAATTCTGACTCACTGTTGTTTTTGTTGTCAACTGCCTTAGAGTCAGTTGTGATTCTTAGCAACCCTGTATAGCAGGGTGGGGAACCTTTTTCTTCCAAAATTTGTAACATCATTCTCGGACCATACAAAATTATCAAATTACAAATTAGGCTGCTATATTTGGGCAAACATTTAATTAATTCACCTCTAATGTGATGGGTGGAACTTCCGTTGCCTTCGTAGGGTTAGACTAAATGAATGTCCAGGACTGAACGTTCCCTACCCCTGCTATATAGGGTTTCTGAGGTATGACTGGTGGGTTTGAACCACTGACCTTGAGGTTAGCAGTCCAGTGCTTATCCTACAATGCCACACCAGGACTCCTCTGATTCATTGTTGCTGTTAAGTGCCGTCGAGTCGATTCCAACCCATAGTGACCCTGTATAGGGTTTCTGAGGAACAGCTGGTGAACTTGAACTGCCAACCTTGCAGTTCAAACGGCTTTGCAGTCTGGGGCATTAACTTACAGTGCCACATGAGGAGTCAATGTGGGACGACTGGATGGGGGAATGAGAGGGCACTGAAGAGAGAAAAGTAACCATATTTCTAGGTGTCTCTTATCCCAGCTTATGGGGCCTTCAAATTGTTGACATCCAAATAAATGCAGACCCAAATCATTAAAACCTGATCCCTAAACAGATTGAAAAGCTAGGGCAATAAAAGAAAATGCTGAAAACAAATGCTTTGTTTTAAATGTTGTCTTCTGTGCATTGCAAAAACACAGGACCACTAATCAGGATTTGATTAGATTAGCACAGCTTGGTCCCAGTTTTCAATGGGAAATTTTATTTTTTTATGAGCGGAAACTCAACTTTAAAAGGGACACGTGCAGACTTAAGTGATGGATGGATCACAGACTCGGAGGATTTCAGAACCTGGGAAATAAGAGAAGTGCAATGTGACAGCAAAATTGATCTCCTCCTATAGGCAGCCTGATAGGGCTTGTATATCTTCCAGATGCTTCCTTCTCTGATGCTGACAACAGTATTGCTCGCATCCCCATTTGCACAGTTAATGACATGGTATAGAAGTACATATTCTTAGAACTTTTAAAATGGGGAGTTCATTCTTATCAATTTCTCAATTGCACATCTTTCAACAGGCTTTCACGTCCAGAAGGGACCGATAACCAGTAATAACCGTCAGAGCATCCAGGATCTGTCAGCTGCAGAGCAATATATAATTTCTTTCTACTTTAACAAAATTCAAGTAAACTTATATACAGAAAAACATACACTGAATAACCAAGGTCAACAGGTGGTCATTCATACAGACTAAGGGTATGCAGAAAGGTGTGTGGCTGGGTTGTATCTTTTTACCACACTTATTCGATATCCTGAATAAATAAAATGAGAAACTGAATTATTTGAAGAAGAATATAGATAGCATCAGAATTGGAGGAAGAATCATTAACAAACTGGTATGTAGATGACACAATCTTGCTTGCTGAAAATGAAGAGGACTTGAAACACTTACTGATGAAAATCAAAGACTACAGTCTTTAGTATGGATTGCACCTCAATGTAAAGAAAATCCTCACAAATGGACTAATAAATAACATCATGACAAATGGAGAAAAGATTTAAGTTGTCAAAGACTTCAATTTGCTTGGATCCATAATCAATGCTCTTGAAAGTTTCAGTAAAGAAATCAAACAATATATTGCATTAGGCAAATTTGCACAAGCTTCTTTAAAGCGTTAAAGAGCAAAGATGTCAGTTTGAGGACTAAAGTGAGCCTGACCCAAGCCATGATAGTTCCAATCACATCATATGCATGAGAAAATTGGGCAATGTGTGAGGAAGACCATCAAAGAACCAATGCATTGAATTATAGTGTTTGCGAAGAATATTGGAAGTGTCTTGGAAGGCCAGAAGAACAAACTTGATCTCTTGTACTTTGGTCATGTTATCAGGAGGTACCAGTTGCTGGAGAAGGACATCATGCTGAGGACACACTGATTTTTACTGCATGTGTTAGGTGGGCCAGGTCTAGTCTCAGCCAGTTCTGTGATCCCAGCCTCCTGCTTTTCTTAATTAACAGGAATTTGGCTATTAGGCTACTAAGGGAACCACTTAAAGCATTAAGTTGTTGTCGTTGTTAAGTGCCATTCAGTTGGTTCTGACCCATAGTGACCCTGTGTAGGGTTTCCGAGGAGCAGCTGGTGAGCTTGAACTGCCTATTTTGTAGTTCAAACCATTTCATTAACCCACAGCGCCACACCAGGACTTGGTCTTATTTTAACAGGTGTCGAAGATAGTGACTAATTTGCAGACCATACTCCCAAGAAAACTAAGGGTGTTGACTTGAGTCCTCTAGTAAGGCAGGGACTCAAAATATACCCCACCTTAATTCTGCCTCATTCATTAACATAAAAGACAGTTCACTCCAAAATGGAACTCTAACCACAAACATAGAAGCTAGTATTTACAATACATCACAAAACAGAACTAAGGCTCAAAGTGTCCTGGTGTGGTGCTGTGGGTTAATGAACCAGACTACAAAGCTATTTGAACTGCAAGGTTGGTGGTTCAAGCGCACCAGCTGCTCCTTGGAAACCCTATACAGGGTCACTATGGGTCAGAACCGACTCAATGGCACTTCACAACAACAACAACAACAACTGAAAGGTTGACAGTTAACTATACCACACTCTGTTACAATAAAAGTGTCTTGATTTTGCTTTTAAAAACCATAAAGTCTAACATTTTTCATTCCTCTGGGGAACATGCCTCCTGAGACCGTGAGGCCTGAATCCAGGAATGGCCTTTTTCCATGTTATCGTTGTTGTTACGGGCCATTGAATCAGTTCCTATTCACAGCAACCCTGTATAAGGTTTCTGAGGAGGGTCTGGTGGGTTTGAACTGCCAATCTTTTAGTTAGCAGTCCAGTGCTTATCCTACAGCACCACACCAGAATTCCTTCCAGTAGGACAGAATAAACAGCTTGATAAGGTGAAGACATTAAAATTCAAACTTATAAAGCAATAATAATGATCACAGAAGCCCAAAAGTTGGAGTGGCAATGATGAAGAATGAAGAAAAATATCCTAGAATAGCATTAAAGCCAGAAGACCTGAATTAGTCCTGGCTCGGAAGTATACTAATTTCATGACCTCAGACAAGTCCCCTAGCCTTTCCAGGCTCTCTGATTGCCCACCTACTGAACTGTTATAACAATAACCCTATGTTCTAGGGTTGTGAGGATGAAGCTAGCAATAAAGTTCTTAGAACAAGAGTGTTAGCTATCATTAATGTCTTTTAGCTTTGTGTAGGGCTAGCTTAACTTGTAGAGTCCAAACCAAATAGTTAAACAATCTATTCATTGCTTATTTTCCTGGAGTAAGGTATATTAATTAATTGACATTTGTTGTTGTTGTTAAGTGTTGTCTAGTCAATTCTGACTCATAGCAATTCTATATAAGGTTTCCCAGGAGCTGTTGGTGTGTTTGAACTGCCAACCTTGCAGGTCAAACCGATTTGGTGGTCCAACGCTTTACTCTATATTTAAGTTATAGTAAAATCAACAAAAACAGGTTCTTATCTATGCACATTCTGAAGTGAAACAAGCATATGCGGATTCATTTTTTTCCACTTAATTATTCAGTAATTATTAAACAATTTCCATACACGAGGTACTGTGCAAAGTACATGGAATTGTCAATCCATTTTTCTCATTGTCATCCCAACAGAACAAGGGGGTACTGTATGGTTTGACATCAGCTAAAGTATGTGCCAGGGTTGTGTTCTTCCACCATATGTATTCAGTTTATATTGTTGTTAGGTGAAGTAGAGTAGGTTCCGACTCACAGCAACCCTTTGCACAGCTAAATGAAACACTGCCTGATCCTACGTCATCCTCACAATTCTTGTTATATGTGAGCCCATGGTTGCTGCCACTGTGTCAATCCATCTTGTTGGGAGTCTTCCTCTTTTTGCTGACCCTCTACTTCACCAAACACGATGTACTTCTCCAGGGACTGCGCCCTCCTAACAATGTATCGAAAGTACAAGAGACAATTGTTCACCATCTTCATTTCTAAGAAGCTTTCTGGCTGT
>NW_006408585.1:14654748-14655866 GCF_000296735.1 Chrysochloris asiatica
TTTTTTCCCTACTTAAAATAGTCTGTTTTATCTTGTAATTTACTTGACTTCCTTGCCATGTGGACATTCTGTATCTATACTATTCCTTCTTTTTGCTTTGTAGTTGACTCCATTATACAATAATCTCTGGGTCCCTATTTTCAGTCTTGTTGATTTGTTTTACTTTAAATACAAAGTAAAGGAGTTCTGGTAGCGTAGTGGTTACCAGTTGACCTGCTAACCTCAAGGCCAGCAGTTTGAAACTATCAGCTATTCCACAGGAAAAAGATGAGGCTTTCTGCTCCTGTGAAGATTTATAGCCTTGGAAACCCTATACAGGGTTTGAACCGACTTTAGAAGTTGGAACCGACTCCAGGGCACATAACCACCACCACAACCATATCTAGATTGAGTTCTGGGTGGTTCTGTCATGTATGGTAATCTCTGGTTGTTGTCTACTGTTGTTGGTACTCACTCCAAAGAACACCCATTAGCATTTTTGTAAATTTGGTCTGGTCACTACAAATTCCTTTAAATACTATTGGTTAAGAAATATCCCAATTCCACCATCATATTTGAGGGACAGTTTTGCTGGGTATATGAATCTTGGTTGGCAATTTTTTCTTTCAGAGTTTTGTAAATGTCATCCCATTACTTTCTAGTCTGCATGATTTCTGCTGAAAAAAATAGAGTTTAGTTTTATTGGTTCTCCTTTGTAGATAATGTTTCATTTTTTTTCTGAGCTGCTCTCAGCATTTTTCCATTTGTCTTTGATTTGGGAAAGTTTGATTGTGGTATGTCTTGGTGATTTTTTGGGGGGATCTATCCTATTTGGGGTTTGTTCAGCTTCTACTATGATTATCTTCTCGTTTTTCATGATGTTAGGGAAGTTTTCTTCCAACAACTCTTTGACAATTTTTTCTGTGCTTTTTATTGTCTCTTTCTGTTCTGGAATTCCAATTGCTTGTAGGTTTGTTCCGCTTCATGATATCCTACATAACTCTTAGGCTCTCTTAAGATTTTTTCATTCTTTCTTCTTCTTGTTCTTCTAGCATACTAGTATTCAGAGATTTATCTTCAAGTTCACTAATTTGGGCTTCCATTGCTTTGAATCTTCTTCTTTGCCCTTTCAATGTACT
>NW_006408585.1:14669824-14670562 GCF_000296735.1 Chrysochloris asiatica
ATCTAGACAAGATGAAAACTATTCAGTGGGGACTCTATTTTCCCCCATACACTCTTAAACTAAACTTCCACTTGAGACCTTGTAAGTCAGTCACTTGGTGCCTTTATCACCCCCTCATTTTAGGTAGCCAATGTCTAAGTTGCCCGTCCCCATCTGTGTGAAGGATTTTATGGACAAAATATTGAAAGATGCAGGAATAATAAAAATAACATGGACAAAATCACTGTATCAAAAGGTATTGGTCGACATTCAACCATCTCAGGAGGTAGCATGTGATCTAGAACCAATTATATTGAGGGAAGAAGCCACCAATGGGGTGGGGGGGAAACACTCCAGGAATAAACAGCATACCAATTGAAATGTTTCAGAAAACTAATGCAGTGCTGGAAGCACTCAGTTATCTATGCCAAGGAATTTGGAAGACAGCTACCTGGCCAACTGACTGGAAGAGATCCATGTTTGTGCCCATTTCAAAGAGAGGTAACAAAAAAATGTACAGTTTATTGAACAAAATCATTAATGCTACATGCAAGATAATTTAAAAATAGTTGCAGCAGTACATTAACAGAAAGCTGCCAGAAATTAAAGCTGAATTCAGAAGAGGATGTGGAACAAGGGATATCACTGCTGATGTTAAATGGATCTTGGCTTAAAGCAGAAAATACCCAAAAGATATTTTTTTCTGTATTACTGACTGTGCAAAAGCATTCAACTATGTGGATCATAACCAAATGTGTC
>NW_006408585.1:14671402-14677877 GCF_000296735.1 Chrysochloris asiatica
CCCTAGCGGGCCTCGAACCTCTGATTAGTCTTACACGGTCTGCAACACAACTGTGGGTAACTTTGTGGAGAATAGGAACTCCAAAACACTTAATAGTGCTCATGTCCTTTTACCATATTTATTCAATCTTTATGCTGAGTAGATAATCTGAGAAAATGGATTACATGAAGAAGTCAGCATCAAGATTAAAGGAAGGCTCATTAGCAGCCTGCAATATGCAGGTGACACAATCTTGCTTGCTGAAAGTACAGAAGACTTGAAGCGATTACTGATGAAGATGAAAGACCACAGCCTTCAATATGGATTACACCTCAATGTAAAGAAAAAACACTCCTCAGAATGGACCAATAAGCAACATAATGATAAATGGAGAAAAAAAAATACAGTTCTCAAGGCTTTCACTTTACTTGGAATGACAGTCAACATGCATGGGGACAGCAGTCAAAAAATCAAGTGACCAACATACTGCATGAGAGAAATCTGCGGCAAAAGGCCTCTCTAAAGTGTTCAAGAGCAAAGACGTCTGTTTCAGCCTAAAAGTGCCTAACTCAAGCCATGGTGTTTTCAATCACCTCATATGCATGTGGAAGTTGGACAATGATTAAAGAAGAATGAAGAAAAATCAATTTATGGGAAGTATAGTATTGGCAAGGAATATTGAATATACTTGGACAGCTGAAAGAGTGAAAAAATTTGTCTTGAAAGAAGTACAGTTGGAATGTTCCCTAGGATCGAGGATGGACTCTGTCCTGCATGCTTGGTAAAACAGAGAGTCAGGAGAAAAAGAGGGAACCCCTCAATAAGATGGCTTGGACACAGTGGCTGTAACAATGGGCTCAGTCATAGGAATGAATGTGAGGATGGTGCAGGACAGGGCAGTGTTTCATCCTGTTCTCCATAAGGCTGCTATAAGTCAGAACTGAGTCCACATCACCTAACAACATACCATTCAGGAACCAGGTTCCCTCTTTCTTCCTACCCTGCTATCAGAGTGATGATTGAGTTATTGCAAAGAACATTCTGATCAAATGCCATGCCTTTGCTAACAGCCTGCCCTCTGCTCAAATACTTCTGTGAAATTAGTTTCCCAATTGTGTTTATTCCACTTAAAACCCCAACCAAATCCATTGCCATTGAGTTGATTCTGACTCATAGTGACCCTATAGGACTCGCAGTGACCCTATAGGACAGGGTAGAACCATGGCTGTTGTCATTAAGGACACAGACGGCCACATCTTTTTCTCATGATTCATAGCCAAACACTTAGCCACTGGGTATCACATTTTGATTCAGGAATTGTGTTTGACTGCTAGTGACAGGGACTCAAAAATGAATAGCTCCATGGAATTTTATTTTTCTCATGCAGTGGGAAATCTGGAGGGAGACTTTGCTGTATCATCAGGGACTTTGTTTCTACTCAGCTATCCTGAGTGTGTGCTTGTGCCTTCTGATGCACCTATAACTGTGGTCTTTGCACTCCTGGCAAATAAAAGAATGTGAAGGGTATAAGAGACCCCTGTCAGCTAAGGAAAATCTGCTTTCTTTTAAAGGTCTTTCTCAGAAGTGTCACACAGCAAGTTTTACTTCACTGAACACAATCACATGGTCGTGGAAGCTGAGGACATTTGGAAAACATGTAGGTTTTTCTTTTTTTAAGCCATGTTAAGGGTCACTGCCTCACTGAACCAAGTCATAAATCTTTAAGTAATAAAAGAATGGGAGAGAGGATATTGGTTAGGCATCTAACAGTGACTGCCAGAGACCAAACTCCATGCAGTACAGTGCTTCATCATCTTATGTGGCATGTCTATAATGAGATATCATGACTAGCCTTCAAGCACCAACCTTGATCCTGCCAACACTGACCATTGCAGATTCACGTATATTTTTCTACACACCTCTTCTGAAAAGGAAGAAATTTTCCATTTATATACAATTCTTTCACTGGTTGCTTACCAAGTTACAAGGATTTTTTTTTTTTTCTTTTTAAGTATTAAAATGGTTTCAGATCCATCACTGTCATGAATGATGTTCCTATTTTCTAGAAGTCAAACATTTGAACAGCTTTAACCATGGCATCAGAAAAACTACAATTACATTCAGGAAAGAATTGCTTGATGTGAGACATTAAAATGCAGTTCCCCAGGCAACTGAGAGGGAGATATATTCAATAACAACAGAGTTTCCATGAATTGCTAAGATCGTACAGACTTTGCAACACCTTTTTCTTATTTTCCTTTGATGGTTAAATTACCCCTTGAGAGCATCTGCCAACTAGGAAATAAACCCTCCATTCTGGATAAAGCAGGCGTTCTCCCAAAATAACTGCCACACAAATTGATAGAGGAGAGCAAGAGAAGAGATGAGATGTGGAAATGGATGGGAAATCTCTACAGCTTTACCACCAGACACTGTTAAGCTGGGGATGATATACTTTGAGGATAGTTGTTGATCGGTGTTAAAAGAATGAATTGTGTCCCCTCAAAATATGTACTATAAATCTCAATACCTATGCTCCTATGGAGTCCTGATGTGGAGCTGTAGGACAAGTACTGGACTGCTAACTACAAATCAGCAGTTCCAATCCACCAGCAGCTCCTCAGAAACCCTATACATGGTTGCTATGAGTTGGAATGGACTCGAAGGCACCTAACAACAGCCTGCCCCTCTGTAAATCTGTCTTGGAAGTACATCCAGGAATGCTCTTAGAAGTGAGGATGGTGAGGCTTCATTTCATGAGGAAGGGAACAGACCCTGGAGAGGACATCATGCTTGGTAAAGCAAAGGGGCAGTGAAAGAGGAAGCCCCTCAGAGAGATAGGCAGCCATAGTGGCTGCAACAATGGGCTCAAATGGATCAAGAGCTTGTGAGGAGGTTCAGGACCAGGCAGAGTCACACTGTGTTGGACATAGGATCCCTATGAGTTGGAAAGGATTTGAGGCCTTGTGCAGCACTGCAGGATAACATACTGGACCGCAAGTTCAATCCTCAGAAACCTGTTACAGGGTCGCTATGAGTCAGAACCGACTCTATAGCACTTAACAACAACAGCAACAATATACTTGTGGTTATAATCCCATTGAGTTATGGTGGCTGGCTTTGTGCCATGGAGTCGGTTCCGACTCATAGCGACCCTGTACAGGGTTTCCGAAGCTGTAAATCTTTACGGGAGCAGAAAGTGTCATCTTTCTCCTGCAGAACAGCTGGTAGTTTCGAACTACTGACCTTGAGGTCCACAGCCCAGTTCGTAACCACTATGCTACCAGAGCTTCTTCCATTGAGTTATATGGGTTATCTATACTTTGTTGATAAGGCCGTATCAGTGTTGTTGTTAGTTGCCTTAGAGGCGGTTCTGACTTGTAGCAACAGAAGAAAACACTGCCTGATCTTGCACCATCCTCACAATCCTTGTTCCCCTGAGCCTATTGCTCTGCCAATTCATCTCGTTGGGATCTTCCTCTTTCTCTCTGACCATCCACTTTACCAAGCATGATATCTATCCATCTTCAGGAACTGGCACCTCCTGATAACGCGTCCAAAGTATGAGAGATGGTATCGCATAATCCTGGCTTCTGAGCAGCATTCTAGCTTTACTTCCAACACAGATTGGTTTGTTCTTCTGGCAGTCCATGGTGCTTTCAGTACTCTCCTCCAACACCATAACTCAAATGCATCAATTCTTCTACGGTCTTCCTTATTCATTGTCCATTTTTCACATGCATATGAGGCTATTAAAAATACCATGGCTTGGGTCAGGCACACTTCAGTTCTCAAACTGACATCTAGAACACTTTAAAGAGGTCTTGTGCAACAGATTTGGTTATGCAATATGTCATTTGATTTCTTGACTGCTGCTTCCATGAATGTTCATTGTAGAACCAAGCAAAATAAGTCTTTGACAACTTCAATTTTTTTCTGCATTTATCAGTGTTGTTGTTGTTAAGAGTCGTTGAGTCAGTTCTGACACATAGCAACCGCGTATAGGGTTTCTGAAGGAACTCTGGTAGTGTAGTGGTTATGAATCAGGCTGCTAACCTCAGGGTCAGAAGTTCGAAACTATCAGCTGTTCCATGGGAGAAAGATGAGGCTTTCTGCTCCTGTAAAGATTTACAGCCTCGGAAACCTTGTGCAGGGTCTCTATGAGTCGGAACTGACTCCACGGGACATAACAACAACAAATAGGGTTTCTGAGGAGTGGCTGGTGAGCTTGAACCACCAACCTTGTGTTCCAGTACATTGTTGTTGTTGTTAAGTGCCGTCGAGTCGGTTCCGACCCATAGTGACCCTGTACAGGGTTTCCGAGGGTGTAAATCCTTACGGGAGTAGAAAGCCTCATCTTTCTCCCACGGAGCGGCTGGTAGTTTCGAACCGCTGACCTTAAGGTTCACAGCTCGATTCGTAACCACTACGCTACCAGAGCTCCAGTACATTAACCCTGTTTAAATTAATCTCTTTTGAGATATAAAAGAATAGATTAACTGACCTCAAGCTACAATTAAAGCTGCTTTAATCTTTCTACTACTATGGGTTGGTCACTCAGGTCTAATCACCTATGTTGTTGTTGTATGCCGTGGAGTCGGTTCCGACTAATAGTGACCCTGTACAGGGTTTCTGAGGCTGTAAATCTTTACAGGAGCAGAAAGTCTCATCTTTCTCCCGCGGAACAGCTGGTAGTTTCAAACTGCTGACCTTGCGGTTCACAGCCCAATTCGTAACCACTGTGCTACCAGAGCTCCTTCCTAGGAAGCAATTGTTTAATATACCTGGGCAAGCACGTAATGAATGTGTCTGGTTTCTGTTTGAAGGGGGATTGTATGTTGAACAATCCTTTACCGCCTATCTTATTGGAGTTGGTACTTTTACAACACAGCTCCAGCAGGGTAGTTTTTCCTGTGAAACTAAGGCCTTTTCCTACATCCTTGCTAACTCTACTGGATGGGGTGGAGAGAGGAGAGGTCCTGTACATTTGGAAGACTCACCGCCTTTCTATCCCAGAGACAGGACCTGACTGATAGACCTCATCACTAGTGCTCCCCGCCACTTGACTTCCTTATTGATCTATTATCTATTCACTCAAGCTGAGCATGTGACCCTACCCATTTTTGTAGTGCTTGCTATGGTCTTAACACTAAAATGTGATCAACAGACTTGCCTGTACAATAGTGATGGTGGTGGTACTGTGCCGTGGAGTTGGTTCCGACTCACAGCCACGCTGTATAGGGTTTCTTTACGGGAACAGAAAGCCTCATCTTTCTCTCATGGTAGTTTCGAACTTCTGACCTTGAGGTTAGCAGCCCAACTCGTAACCACTATGCTACCAGAGCTCCTTTGTGCAATAGTAAAGACCCTTAATGCCACCTCCCAGACAATCTTTAAAGCAGATGATGAAAGCTAGTTGTCATAGTTACCTAATCTGAAGTGGCTACCCATGCTAATAGTGAGGGACAGGTTTGTATTATAGGAACTTTCATATGTTGCTGTATTCAGTGATACCTTGTTGCATCACCCTTTGTAGAACCTGTTGTTTTTCAAGACCTAAGCTTAGTTCTTTGTATCCAAGGAACAATGCCCAGGATCAAAGTAACTATTTTCATTTTGAAACAAATTTCATAGAAATGAAATCTAAAAATAAGAGTGGGGAATGACAGCATGGATCCACCAACCTAAACAAAATGGAGTCGGTTTAGTCATTGAATCTCAAACGGTGGTGTTGTTAAGTGCTGTTGAGTCAATTCCAACCCACAGTGACCCTGTATAGGGTTCCCCAGAAGCAGCTTGAACCGCCAACCTTGCAGTCAAATGGCTTTGCAGTCTGGTGCATTAACCCACAACGCCACACCAGGACTCCAAATCTCAAATGAGGACCCTGCAAATGAGGAAGTTTATAAATTAGCTAAGATGCCTTTATGGTCCTAGAAGGACAACAGGATAAGGAGAACAGAATGTGCGTAAACCCACCCAGATAGTTATCGCAGGAATTAAGCAGCTGAGACCCTAAACACAAAATGTTTGAAGAAGTTTATTGATTTATTGTTTCCTTTTGCCAAAGAATGCTATCTTTTTTTTTTTTTTTTTTTGATGTTTTATTGTGAATTATGTGATAGTTTATATGGGAGAGCATTAGTTTTACATTCATCCCATAGTATATCATTTCATTGCCATGGTTACAATTCCCTCCATGCATTATCAACCAACCAAAGGGTATATCCTACAAGCTTGCCATCGCCACCCCCCCACCTTCCCCCACCTCACCCCCTGGTCGTCAGTGCACAGTCTCTCTCCCTCTCTGGGTCTAGAGTCCCCAGCTGTTCCATCTCTCCATGTCATCATCTCTGCCTCCATCTCAGGCATCACTGCTTCTCTGGGTAAGGTCCAGCTCTCCACTCTTCTTCCTTGATGGTCCCATGGACCTCCACTCCTAGACTGCAAAGTTAGATTAAATGTACATCCAAATGTTGTTGTTGTTTGTTAGGTG
>NW_006408585.1:14678728-14680738 GCF_000296735.1 Chrysochloris asiatica
TGAGAGAAAACAAATTTCTGTTTGTTGAAGTCACCCGTTTGTGGTATTTCTGCTCTGATAGCACTAGATAACTAGACAATCAATATCCACATGATCTTTGCCCTGGATGACAGATCCCTGCCCCAGTGTTCTGATTCTGACAAAGTTTCTTGTTAAGTCACAGTGTCTAGGTTGGAATACAATGTATGAGCAATTAATAATAAATGTATATTATTCAAAGATCTCTGGTGGGACAGTGGTTAAATGTTGGACTGCTAACAATAAGATCAGTGATTTGAACCTACCAGTTGCTCCACAGGAGAAAGATGCTTCTGCAAAGATTTGTAGCCTCAGAAATTCCATAGGGCAGTTCTACTCTGACCTGCATAGTAAAATAGCTGCAATAATACATTGAGAGAAAACTATCAGAAATTCAAAGCGGATTCAGAAGAGGACGCGGAACTAGGGATATCATTGCTGAGATTAGATGGATCTTGACTGAAAGCAGAAAATAACATAAAAATGTCTACTTGTGTTTTATTGACTATGCAAAGGCTTTTAACAATGTGAATCATGACAAGCTATGGATAACATTCTGAAGAATGCATATTCCAGAACACTTAATTGTTGTGCTCATGAGGAACCTATACATAGACCAAGAGGCAGTCCTTAGAACAGAACAAGGGGATACCAAATGGTTTAAAATCAGGCAAGGTGTACACCAGGGTAGTATTTTTCCATCATACTTATTCAATCTGTATGCTGAGCAAATAATCTAAGAAACTGGATTATATGACGAAAAATGTGGCATCAGGATTAGGTGAAGATTCATTAACAACCTGTGATATGTAGATAATATAACCTTGCTTGCTGAAAGTGAAAAGGACTTAAAATACTTACTGATGAAGATCAAAGACCACAGCCTTAAGTATGGGTTGCATCTCAATGTAAAGAAAACAAAAATCCCCACCACTGGACCAATAAACAACACCCATATAAATGGACAAAAGATTGAAGTAGTTAGAGACTTCATTTTGCTAAGATCAACCATCAACACTCATGGAAGCAGCAGTCAAGAAATCAAATATGTATTCCATTAGGCAAATCTGCTGTCCAAGACCTTTTTAAATTTGTTCAAGAGCAAAGATGTCAGTTTGAGGACTAAGGTGTGCCTGATCCAAGCTATGGTATTTTCAATAACCTCAATATGCATGCACATGAAAGTTGGACAGTGAAAAAGGAAGACCATAGAAGAAGTGAGGCATTTGAGTTATGGCGTTGGAGGACAATATTGCAAGTACCATGGGCTGCCAAAAGAACAAACAGATCTGTGTTGGAAGTACAGCCAGAGTGCTCCCTGGAAGCCAGGATGGTCAGACTTTGTCTCTCATACTTTGGACATATTGCCAGCAGGAACCAGTCCTTGGAGAAGGATATCATGTTTGATAAAGTGGAGGGTCAGAGGAAAAGAGGAAAACCTCCAATGAGATGGATTGACACAGTAGTGGCAGTGACGGGCTCAGGTGTAGCAACGATTGTGAGGTTGACGCAGGACTGGACAGAGTTTAGCTCACTGTGCATAGGGTCGCTATGAGTTTGTACCATCTCAATGGCACCTAACAAGAACAACAATGCTATTGCTATTTCCAGCTTTTTGAGGAAATGCCATACCGCTTTCCACAGTGGTTGCATTTTACAGTCCTACCAGCAATGTAGGAGAATCCAGTCTCTCCACACCCTCACCAGCATTTGTTGTATTTTTGTTTTTATTAAATTAACGCTGGGGTGATATGACATCTCATTGTTGTTTTGATTTGCTTCTCTCTAATAATTAATGAACTCTGATAGTGTAGTGGTTACAAGTTGGGCTGCTAACCTCAAGGTCAGCATTTCAAAATGACCGCTGTTCCACAGGAGAAAGATAAAGCTCTCTGCTCCCATAAAGACTTATAGCCTCGGAAATCCTGTGCAGGATTGCTATGATTCAGAACCGACTCCACAGCACACCACCACTACTAACGATTGTGAACA
>NW_006408585.1:14680918-14682734 GCF_000296735.1 Chrysochloris asiatica
TTTTTTTTCCATTCTGTGAGCTCTCTTTTTACTCTTTTGATGAAGGCTTTTGATGCATGTAAGTGTCTTAATTTTTAGGAGGTCCTAGTCATCTATTTTGCTTTTACTATTTGTGTTTTTAGTTGTTTGATAGTGTACTTATGCCATGCATCAAAATTCCTAACTTTGTCCCTGTTTTTTCACTGAGATCTTTGTAGCTCTAGGTTTTACATTTAGGTCCTTAATACATGTTGAATTTGTTTTTCCATATTGTGTGAGGTATGTGTTTCATTTTTCTGCAAATGGATTATCAGTTTTATTAGCACCACTTGCTGAAGAGACTCCCTTTCATTTAATGTGTTTTGGTCCTTTGTCAAAGATAAGCTTACTGTAGGTGGATGGATTTACTTCTGTGTTCCCAATTCTGTTCCACTGATCTATGTATTTGTTTGTATCAGTACCAAGATGTTTTGACCATTGTGATTGTGTACTAGATTTTGATCAGGGAGTGAGAGGCCTCCAACTTTGTTCTTAAGTAGCGCTTTGCATATCTAAAGAATCTTTCCTTTCCAGATGAAGTTAGTGGTCATTTTTTCCATCTCTTTAAAGATGATATTGGAATCTGGATTGGGATTACATTATATCTAATGATTGCTTTGGGTAATGTTGACACTTTCATAATGTTGTCTTCCTATCCATGAGCATGGTGTATTTTTCCATTTTTGTAAGTCTCCTTTGGTTTCTTGTAATAGTGTTTTATAGGTTTGTTTTTGTTTTTTTGTATAAATCTTTAGTTTTTCTGGTTAGATTTATTCTTAAGTGTTTCGTCTTTTGGGTGGCTATTGCAAATGGTTTTGTTTTCCTGATTTTCTGTTTAGAGATGTCTTTACTAGTGTAAATGAATCTGATTGATTTTTGGATGCTGCTCTTGTACCATGCCACTTTGCTGAATCTTTCAATGAGTTGCAATCATTTTCTTGCTGTTTGGGATTTTCTATGTATAGGATCATATCATCTGCAAATAGAGTTTTATTTCTTCTTTGCCAATTTGCATGACTTTAATTTCTCTTTCTTGCCTTAGAGTTCTGGTTAAGATTTCTAACACAATATTGAATAGGAGTCGTGATAAAGAGCATCTTTGTCTGGTTCCTGTTCACCAAGGGAATGTTCTCTCCATTGAGGGTAATATTGGTTGTTGGATTTGTGTATATGCTCTTAATTATGCTGAGGCATTTCCTTTCTATACTTTTTTTTTTTTTTTGGTTTTCATGTTGTTGTTTTTTAAATTTTTTATTGTGAATTATGTGATAGTTTACTTGGGAGAACATTAGCTTTACATTCATCCTGCCATGGTTACAATCCCCTCCTGCCCCCCGGTTGTCAGCACACAACCCCTCTCCCTCTCTGGGTCTAAAGCCCCCAGCTGCTCCATCTCTCCACGCCATCATCTCTGCACCTATCTCTGGTGTCACTGCTTCTCTGGGAAGGGTCCCGCACTTCGCTCTTCTCCCTTGATGGTCCCAGGGACCTCTGCTTCTAGACTGCAAAGTCAATCATTCCCCTCCTTTTGCTACAAAACGTCTACCTTTACATTTCCAACCCTCACAATCAGTCCTAAAACAATTATTCAGTCCAATTTGTTTTTCCATTCCCCTCCCCCTTCTTGTATATTGCCCCCCTCCCTAACACCCAAACTATCCTGTGTCTACTCCCTACCATGTGATCCACTTGCCCCTCCCTTCCCTCACCCCACCCTTCACATCCTGGTAACCAGCAAAGAATCCCCCAACCCCTTTAGTCTGGGTTCTTTTTCTTAGTCTTTTACAGTAGTGGTCCT
>NW_006408585.1:14684545-14688008 GCF_000296735.1 Chrysochloris asiatica
AGTCGATTCTGACCCATAGCAACCCTGTATAGGGTTTCCAAGGAGCAGCTGGTGAGCTTGAACCGCTGATCTTGCAGTTCAAACAGCTTTGCAGTCTGGCACCACATCAGGACTACTGTCTTTGTATAGGTCCTTCTATTCCTATTTTGTTGAGTGCTTTATCAGGAATGAATGTTGGATTTTGTCAAATGCCTTTTCTGAATTAATCAATATGATCATGTGGTTCTTTTCCTTTGTTTTAGTTATGCAGTGGATTACATTGTTTTTCTAATAATAAACCATCCTTGCATGCCTCACATATGTCATGAATCCCACTTGGTTATTATATATATATATATTGATATTGATATGTTGTTGAATTCTGCTGGCTGGGATTTTGTTGAGAATTTTTATATCTATTTTCATGAAGGATATTTGGCTGTAATTTTTCTTTTTTGAGTGATGTCTTTGCCTGGTTTTAATATGAGGATTATGTTCACTTCATAAAATTTATTTGGGACTTTTCTAAGTTCTGGAATAGTTTTGAGTAGAACTGGTGTCAGCTGTTCTCTGAATGTTTGTCAGAATTTATCAGGAAAGTCAACTGGACTTTTTTTTCGTTGGGAGTTTTTTAATGGTCTGATCAATTTCTTCTTTTGTTATAGAGTTGTTCAAGTTTTCTACTTCATTCTGTGTTCATTTAGGTAGTTCATGTTTTTCTATAAATTTATTTGTATCTTTTAGAGTTTCATATTTCTTGGAGCACAATTCTTCATAGTATTCTTTTATTTTCCTTATATTTGTTCTGTTGTGATGTCATTTCTTATGAGTGTTATTTGCATCTTCTTCCTTTCTTTTGCTAGATTTTATTAATCCTTTAAAAAAACCAACTTCTTGTCTTGAGTCTTTCTAATTTTTGTTTTCTGTTTACTTATTTCTGCTCTAATTTATTATTTCTTTAATCTCTCCATCTTTTAAGGTATCTTGCTCTGTATCTTTGTTTTAGTTTGTTAAATGCAAGGCCATCCGTTGAATGGTCTCTCCAACTCGGCTTGAGATCGTTTGAGACCAGTGAATAGTTCTGACCAGAAAATATCAATGGGCAGTTGGCAGTAGAGTTGGAGAGAACAAATGTTGCAGAACTTTGACTACAGAGAAAAGCTTACAGTAAATATCAGGAGAGGGGCTAATATGCTTTCCTTCTAAGGGATGTTCATATTTCTTGATTCATATAATGTATTACTTTATGTATATTGGAATTCAACGACTATCTTATAAAAACACTGGCATGAATATTCTTTTCAAACTAAAGGTGTCACATGGCCAGGGAATATCTATATTTCTTACCTAAATGTTTAAAATAGAATCATGCCTAGAGTAGACATTCAATAGATTGCTGTTGTTATTGCCAAGTGCTTTCAAGTCCATTCTGACTCTTAGAGACCCTGTATAGACTTTCCAAGGAGTGGCTGGTAGGTCTTGAAAGGGAAAACAACCCCGCGCCGCTCATCAACCACACCTCACACCAGATGGCCCGTCTAGAGACTTTTATTCAGGGTGAGGAAGGTAAGCTCTGCCTGAGAGAGAAGGCAGGAGGCAGAAGGGAAGAGAGGAAGAAGAAAAGGAAGTCAACGGGAAGGGAAGGGACTTATATAGGTTCAACAGGAAGGGAGTAGTAATTGCTGGGGTGATTTAGCTCTGACCTATCAAAAGCCATGTTGCCCTTTAAACTACAAGCCTTGTAGCTTAGGGCGAAGAAACAGACAAAATGGAGTTGGAGGGAGGGGAGAGGGAAGAACCAGAAGGTATTGTAACATTGTAACAGGTCTGAACTGCCAACTTTGTGGTTGGCAGTCCAGTGCTTATCCTACAGCACCACACTAGGACTCCATCCAATAAATATTAATTATTAATCATAACAACAAAGCTATGAGGGGGCTTCAAAAGTTCATGGAAAAAATCCATTATCTTTTGATTTAATTTTTTTTTAATTTAATTTTTCCATGAACTTTTGAAGCCCACTATATTTTATTGTTGTTGTTAAGTGTTGTTGAGTCAGTTCTGACTCATCATGACCCTGCATAGTGTTCTTGAGGAGTGACTGGTGGGTTGGAACTACTGACCTTGTGGTTCTCAGTCAGGTGATTACCCAACAATGCCAAACTAGGAGGCCTGTATTTTATTAGTACAGAATAATTCTAGAGGCTTTACTCCTACTTTGTCTGAGCCTAAACCTATTAATACCTATTTATACCTGTCAGAAAATTAACATTAGAAATACTTCAGCAATTCATGAACTATTAATTTGATATACATTTTTAAAGTCACCTTTGGTATCATGACATAGCAATACTGAAAAGTGAAGGAAAAAGTCAATTTTTTTTTATCTCAAAGAAAACAGTCAAAGCAGATGTCATTAGTTTAGAGTCCAGATGATCAATAGCATTTCACAACTTGTACCAACATCTAAGGAAAGGAATTTAGCATGTCACTCTAAAATAATCAACCACTATATTTTCACAATTGTGTTGCTATTTTTAAGTAAACAAATTGGGTTTTAAACAACAAAAAGGTCTGCAGTTTGAGCTCACCAGCCACTCCTCAGGAGAAAGATGAAGCTTTCGGTACCCTTAACGATTTAAAGCCCCAGAAACCCTATAAAGGATCATTATGAGTCAGAACCAACCCGATGGCACATAACAACAAGTATTCACATAAGGGCTACTTGGTGTAACACTCATCCAGAGGGTTTCCAGGTGACAGGTGTGTGGGACATATGAGGGTTAGTGAAATGCATTGTTACAAAATCATTATTGTCAACAAGAATGATTTTATAGCAATACTTTTTATTTTTAATGTTTTATTGTGAATCATGTGATACTTTACATGGGAGAACATCAGTCTTACTGTCTATCATATATTGTCTCATTGCCATGGTTACAATCTCCTCCATGCAATCAGCAATACTTTTTGATTTACTCTCATATGTCCAACGCACCTGCCACTTGGAAAACCTTTGGGCCAATGGTACAATAAGTAGCTGGCTGCTGTTCATAAGGTTTTTGGTGGCTAACCATTCAGAAGTGGTCCACCTCTCCTTCTTCCTTGTCTGTCTTAGTCTGGAAGCTCCACAGACACCTGTCCATCACAGGTGACCCTGTTGGTATTTAAAATATCAGTGGCATAGCTGGTAACCCTGCTGGTATTTAAAAATTATTCTAGTATCACAGCAACAATCAAGCCACCATAGTATGACAAACTATGAGTGTGAACCAATTCATAGAACCTGTATTAAACAAAACCCTCAAGATGTGAAGCTATTGTTTCTCCAATGTATAACCTCCATCTAGGTCTATACTCTTCTGGAAGCAGTGTTTCTCTGAACTTTTTGATGAACGCCATGTCCACCATGTCAAAAAAAAAAAGAGTTCTGACATACTCAAGGAAATCAAATTGTGTTTCTTTAAAATTTTTATTAAAAAAA